>NC_025700.1:14428346-14458139 GCF_000633955.1 Camelina sativa
TAAAGCCACACTCCCCGCATCAGCCACCGAGATCAACACGATCAGCCCCGTACTCAACCCTCTTCTAGAATCCGACTTATTCACCGGCGTTTTCCTCGTCCCCGGCGAGTTCTGGTCAGAGTCTTTACAAGATTTCTGGAGAGGGAAACCACACAGTTTCGGATTATTTAAAAACGCGGTTGGTCCTTGGTTAGAGAAAGAACCAGACTGAGGAATCTCGCCGGAGAAATCATTGTTCCGGAGATCAAGAGAGACAGTAACCGGCAAATTCCCTAAAGATTTAGGGATTTCGCCGGTTAAATGGTTAAAAGAGAGATTAAGAGTACCGGAGAGAGACTTAAGCTCTCCGAGATCTTTAGGTATCTCGCCGGCGAATTCGTTAGCAGAGAGATCAAGCTGAGCTAAATTCTTCAATTCCGGCCAGATTTCACCAGGAACCTCACCGGAAAATTTGTTAGCGGCGAGGATCAAACGCTGCAGCTGTTTACACTTGTTGAGATCCGGTGAGAGTGTTCCGGAGAGCGAGTTGCTAGACAAATCGAGGTTCTGAAGCTTCGGGAGTTTACAGATCGAAGGAGGGAGAGCGCCGGTGAGGTTGTTACCGTAAAGGAAGAGACTATGAAGCGACGTCGCGTTAAAGAGCTGAGTAGGTATGGAACCGTGAAGCTCGTTGTTATGGAGGTTAAGACGACGGAGGTAAACGAGAGAGCCTAGCTCCGAAGGGATGTATCCACGTAGATTTTTACCGGCGAGTGAGATTCCGACGACGCGAGAGACTGAAGTGTCTGAGATGTTCATACATGAGATTCCGGACCAATGACAAGGATCGGAATCGTTCTCGTTCCAGTCGGAGAAAGAGGAAGAGGAGGAGGATTGATCTACGGCGGATTTGAGTGAGAGTAAGGCGACACCGTCGGGGGAGAGAGAGTGTGACGGAGATGTGTTGAGGAGAAGGTGGAGAAGAAGAGAGAGAAGGATCATTTCTATGGAGTTTTGTGTGTGGAATTAACAGAGAGAGAGAGAGTGAAGGAGGAGGAGGAGTTAAAGACGATGGGGGCGGGGGAGATGGGTTGGGATGTATTTATTTATGTTAGTTATACCTTTTTATCATATTGTAATCAATTTAAGACAATAACATCAATTCATGTCAATTATTTATTACTACTTCCTTAATTTATATTTTTTTGTTATAATGTTTGCCAAAAAACTTCACTTATAGCTTTCTAAGTTTTGATTAGTAAATCTCGTATTGATATAGTGTAAAAAAAACGGTGTTAAAAAAAATATTCTTATTATTTTTTTGTGAATCTACGTTTTACTGTTTTTTTTTTTACATCTACATTTTACGATTTTATTAAACTTATATATCGTTGATTTATTTTACTAAAAAACCTTTGCGGTTTTATGTTACTGATTACATCGAAAATCTTTGTATTAATATATTGAGTATTGTGATTTTGAGACTTTTGTGAAGAAAGGGTAAAAATATGACATGTGGAATTAATTGCCACAAATTAAATTTAAAATAAGTGGTCCTCACAAACATGGATTTAACCTAATCCAAGCGTAGATTAGAAATAAACAGAGGGATTAGGTGTACGGGACACAATTTGCATCAGTACGTAGTAAACTCCTTGGGAACTGACGAACTGTTACTGACTTACTGTCCTGTCTTTCACTTAGCCGCCGATCTGAATTCCATGCCCTTTGGCACGTGCTTCCTGTTGTGGTCTCTCAAAGTCTAATATACATATTTTTTATAGTACTAGTAATCAAAGATTTTTCTTTTCTAAACCCAACCCGATTGTATTAAAAATATTAAAAAAGAACTTTCAGTAAATGACAACGACGAAACTTAGACTGTAATTGGACTGTGTTTGTTAATGCCATCATTAAAACACGCTTAGAAGCAAACTAAAGCATGAAATCTATGATATTATACATCTAATCTAATATGAATTATGAGGGACAACTTTCAACATGAGATTTCAATCATTTTATTAATTACATCATCATGAGTCTACAATTATGTAGTTATATTCACCATTTTGGTATGTGCTTTTTTCCCGACCAATGTACGCAACTGTAAAATATACATCTACATCATACTTGTTTCTGTCATGTGGTAGTTCGATTTTGTAGAGTGGACCAACAAACCACCCGATCACGTACGTACCACCATACATATATTCTATCGGTACGGTGTCTATACGTAACACATATGTAATTGATTCAAGAACATCGAAAAGATACCCAACTTCAGTAGCTCTTTGCTGCTGAAAAGGACACAAATTAACCATGTGTCATTGATTCAAGAACTATGAATTCAGGTCCATTAACTTCTTGGTTGGAAAAAAAAACAATTATGGCTATGATTGGTAGTGTGTATAATACACAGTTGTATTTTAGAAAAAACAATAAAAATAAAGAGACAAATAAATACTCTAGCTCCACCAAATTAACCAATCATGGTGAAAAAAAAACAGAAGATTTTTGCTTCTTCCCAATTCCCTCAAAAAGGAACAAAATCAAATATTTTCGAATACAAATTAGAAATTACTACATGGT
The DNA here is from genome assembly GCF_000633955.1 of Camelina sativa. Classification (NCBI taxonomy): domain Eukaryota; kingdom Viridiplantae; phylum Streptophyta; class Magnoliopsida; order Brassicales; family Brassicaceae; genus Camelina; species Camelina sativa. Next base: position 14,430,915 of record NC_025700.1, read on the forward strand.
GAAAAAAAATCGATAAATTTTCTCTCTCTTTTTTTTTATATTTTCCTCCAAGCTTTATCACAATAATACACAATGTATATGAAAAAGAATAAAGTAGAAAAAATGAGTATATAGATTCCTAGTTATAATGATGATTTGGATTATAAATTACAAGTTTTACACCAAGAATATTAATGATGAGAACAGCATATTGAAAGAAGATGATGTACTCATTGATTCCACCATTTGGATGAGTTTCTCTCAAGAAACCGTAATCCTTTTGCTTTGCACCCAAGTCATGTTCTTTTCGATTATCTTAATCGTTAGGTCTGTCTTGTATAATTATCTCTTTAGAAGAACAGAGGTAGACCCGAGAGCATAATTTTATATGAAACAAATCAATGAATAACAAACTAGTAGTGTATATTATATCTAAATCTGAAGCCAAACAACATCTAGTAGCTAGCTGGTTTTCTACTAAATTTCTTTATATAAAAATTGTATATGCTGCAGGTAGTTGAGTATCACATTAATAGGATTAGATCTAATCACGATGTAATAAATGGCAAAAAAAAAATTATTTCTCAACAAAAGCATATTTTTTTAAATCACTATGTACAGTAGCTTGGATTAGTAGTAGCTAGTTTGTTTATAAGATTGCTTTTCAATTTATATATAGAACCTTAAATATTACAGTATTGTTACTTATTTCATCATGTTATCCTTTGAATAGGGTCTTCTTGTACGAGTTAAGTTTAGAAGAATATGTACAAGTGATCCAATTGTGAGTCTTCTTTAGGAGTCGCATGAGTAGTATCATCATTATAACTAGGAATCTATATACTCCACATATTCGAGTAACAATGAGATTCACATACTATCATCAATTTTCTTATTCCTATTTTTTGTTTTTCACCTTGCTTCCACCAGCGTGATAGTAACTCTATTCACCGATACATTTTCTGGCTCCACTAGCTCAACCTCCATCTCCAGAAAGCTTCTCCGAGGGCCATCATAGAAAGCAGGCTCTTTAGGCAAAGAAAGAGCATTATTGCCTTCACCGTATATCATCGACACAACGTCTAACATACTTGGTCTATCTTCTGCGTTTTCTTGTACACACAAGAGAGCAACTTGAACGCATCTCAACACTTGAGGGTAATCAAGCGCAGAATCTCCCAAAGACAGATCTATCACCTCTCGAACTCGATTCTCTTTAAACAGATCCCATACCTGAAAAACAGAGTTTCAAAAATCTAAAGCAAGGAAAGCAAGATGAGAATGCTAACAAAAGAGAGAAGAAGTACTGTAGCTTTTACATGAACTATGAGATTCAGAGGTCCTTCTGAGTCATGGTGGAAGCTATTGTTCTTCCTCCCACAAATGATTTCGAGCATTAGAACCCCAAAGCTGAACACATCTGATTTTGCCGAGAATAGTCCTTCCCTAAAGTACTCCGGAGACATATAGCCACTACACATAAATATCCAAAACAAGAAAGTCTATTATAATCTTGATACAAGAATCTTCTCCTTGTTTTCGTTTATTCATAACTTACAATGTGCCAGCAACTCTTTTAGTATTGGCTCTGGTTTCTTCGGCTCCAAATATACGAGCCATTCCAAAATCCGATATTTTCGGATTCATATCCTCGTCCAACAAAATGTTGCTGGCTTTGATGTCTCTGTGTATCACTTTCAATCTTGAGTACTTGTGAAGGTACAAAAGCCCTTGAATTATTCCTTCCATGATCCTAAACCGCAACGTCCAATCCAAAACGCTTTTCCTCAAGGGATCTGCACAAATTTGTATACATTTTTTCAGATGAGTTATCTATATATAGATTCTTAACCTTGTAATGAAAGCTCACCAAAAAGAAAGTAGTCAAGGCTCTTGTTGGGCATGTACTCGTAGATCAACATTTTCTCATCCTTCTCGATGCAACATCCTAAAACCTGAACAAGATTTGTGTGTTGAAGTTTCGCAATAAGAACAGCTTCGTTCTTGAACTCCACTAAACCTTGACCAGATGCTAGAGACAGTCTCTTGATTGCCACTTCTTCCCCATTTATTAACTTCCCCTTCAAGAAAGTAGGGGAAACGTAAAAATAATATTGCTTAAGTTAATAGAAAAAATATGAAGAGTATGGACTATACCTTATATACAGGACCAAAACCTCCTTCACCGAGCTTGTTTGCATCGGAGAAGTAATCTGTTGCCAACTCTACACTTTCAAAGCTAAAAATCTGAAGCTCGTTATTATTCTTCCTTTCACTTCTCTTGTGTTGGCGTCTCCTATCAATTCCCAATTCACGTAGTAACATTTCTTGGTCTAGTGTTGAACCAACCCTCAGCGATAAAAGTCTCCTCCGTATGAAACCAATCACTAACATATTTTTTAATAGCCAAAAATCACATACATAATTCTCAACTCAACATGGTTATTTTTAGACATGCTTATAAAAAAGATTTACGTACCTTGTGGAGTGATTTCTCTCCATAAAAAATAGAATATTCCACGAAGTATAACACTTGCTAGATTCAAAAAAAAAAGGGTGAACTTGTTGGTAAGAAAATAATTTGGACAATTAGTGTTTTGAGTAATTCTGATACAGTTTTCCTACCTTTTACTTTAAATTTCTTCAACACAAGATAGATTATAAACCAAATAATAGGTATCATTAGGCACAGTGATGCCAAAACAATATGCCAAGCTTCCACCTTTTTCTTCTCTAAGCCTACCACATATTCAATATTCCAGAAAACTTAAGTGTCGAATAGATTTTATGCAGTTAATTAATTAAGCAACACTAAAAAAAAAAAACAAAAAACAGATTATATAGTTCCACAAGTTATCTACCATTTAGACGGATGAATATAGTTCTAGGTATATAAGAAGACGACCCGTTGTTAGTAGGACGAGTACTCCAAATTTCGCATCCCGTACCATCTAGGTTGGCTGAAGCATATGCAAGACAAGAAGAGTTTTGCACACATATAGCTTTGCAATCAACTAAACTTAACCTTCCACCAGTCTCATTAAGTACAAAACCATTGCTTGAAGAAGAAGATACTGTCACTCTGAAAGAAGTGAACCCATATGGCTCATTCGAGACTACGTAACCTGCGGCCAAACAATTCGGATTCCTAGAACTTTGCCATGTATGTTGCTGCTGATGAATCTGCGCTCTACTCAAAAAGCCTTGTTGGTCTATCATTATGGTGGGAAAAAATGTTCCGGCATCGTTCTGATCACCCCCTAAATACGTAAAATATTGTCCACTCTTGCTTGAAACGAAGGAAAAGAGGAAATCACATTCGTTTAATTCCTCTACAGAAAACCGACCCTTGTACCAGAGCCCACTTGACCAATACATGTTTTCACGCCACAAGATGGTCAATACGTTTGTAATATTAGCATCCATCCCAAAGATAAAAGATCCAGACGCAGGTAAAGTATCACCTAGCCATGATGTAAGTTCCCATCTCTTCCCGGTTTTGACATCGAACCCTAGTTTCATCCCTGGAAGAAGCGTATCAGTTGGATAATCGAAACTTTGCCACAAAACCCTCTTCATCGATCCATCAGGATCCATCTCTTGGAGTTGAAGGTTTCCAGAATCCAAAAGCTTTAAGGTTGTGTTTCTTGTGGTTTCCGTAGAGCTTAGCTCAAGAAGCATGTTTGATGATCCTCTTAAAATCCTCAACCTGCCAAGAGAATCCACTGTGAGGCTTCCAGAGTGGTCCGAGATTGGATTGTTACGGTTAGCAATCCAGACAGGTCTGTCCCGGACATCAGGATCAAAATAAAGATCGTTGAACCAAATCCCAAGATACAAGTTTCTTGAGTTGTTGAAGTTGAAAAACTTGAGTTTGAAGATTTTGAAAGCAGAGACGAGCTCTTGCCCATCTTTCAAGTAATGGCCCTGATGAAGCGTATCTGTTTCACTCCATGATTGCCTTAAAAAGAGATATAAAATAAAAAGAGTGAGAAAGATACCATTTGGCCACATACTTAGAGACAATCTAAAACTTTAGAAGATAGATTATACTTCTCTTATAATTAAGGTGGGTTATAAGACATATCTTTTGTGATCAAAGTCTTAACTCAGAAGTTCAACTCTACACTTGGAGACAAATTTGAAGTCTTGTCCGTTGAAGTTTCCGAGCTACTACAGCTATTACACAACAAATTAGCAACCAAGGAGGAGAAACTAATTAAGTTGTATTATATTTCATAAAGACAGAAAAGTCTTTCATATATATATATATATATACATAGGTCTCAATCATTTTCTTGGTAGGAAAAAAGAAGAAGCCAAAAGCTACTTGTCTTGATTGACCAGAAAAATACTGCCAGGCCACAACATAATGACCCTGTTTTACTATATATGGAGACAATCTTATTAGTTTCAATGGTTAGAAAGACTAAAAAAAACTGTATATTTTTCACCGGAAATTAACTCATCAGATAGCAACCATTAGTAAGGTCATTAGGGATTTTAGTTACTTTCACCGTTGCCCCGATCCTCTAAATGATCAAAAATAAATAACTTAGGTTACTATGCATAATTAAACTTATTTTGGTCCGATATTAGATGTATTGTGATGTTGATGCATGTAGTTGATCGACACGACATACATGTTTGATTTGGGTTTCTCTTTTTGTCAAATTTCTTTTTGCGTGATCATCTTGTTGTATACTTGAAAGATTCAACTTGGTATAAACAATCAACAGTTGTATTTACAATTTTTCTTGATTAATTTTACTAGATTTTGAAGGTTTTCGTGTTTTCATGTTACAAAGATCATCAAATTTCGTTCCTCATTTTCAGGATCTTTAAAAAATCTCTTAAGTTCTTTAAAGTTTTTGTACATTATTTTTTTAATTCAAATCATAAAATCAATTCTTGCATTGATACTTGAACAATTGAACCTCAACAAACCAAGACGAACTATGGTTTGCGCATATATAATTAGTTTGGTTAAGCTTTTCTTCGCCCCAAACAGTTGAGTTTGGTGTTAACCTAAAATATTTTTATTTTATTTGTCACCAAATAATTAAGTTGATTATTGTTGCTAATTTGGTATTAATTATTATTGTTGTACACATGAATCACAACAACTAACGTCCCCTTAGCGGTTTATATAGTTTATTACTTTATTTATTACAGGTTTTGACTTTCCTCCTATTTTTAGAAAATATTTTTGTGGTGAACCTCTCTTATTTACCTACTATTAGTCAACCAATCAAAATACAATAATATGTCATGTTATATCATATTTAAAAAATAAATCAAAACTAAAATAAATAAAAAGACAAAACAAATTAAGAAAACAAATTCTGGAAATATTTTAAACCTAATCACACCTCGCGTCAACCGATACACACCTTGCAACAACCGATGCAATCCTCCAAATCTTTAGTTGTGTCGACTGATGCACTCTTTACATCGAACGATGCAGCCCCTCGATTGCTCGCCAATCCTCGCGACTGCGTCGACCGATGCATTTATCCTAGCGTTGATTCCCGACGCCGTCATTGACCCGGAATCGTCTTCCAACACCGTAGTTCGTCCAAGAACATCACAAAGACCAAATCAAAACAAACGAACCACGAAAAACACAATAAACAAGGGATCAATCCACCAAATCACAGAGAAACACAGAAAACTCAGAGATCTCATCCTCAGATAAGCCATGGTCATGAACTTACCTTGAGAATGACGGATCTGATTCTGCAAGCACGAAAACACACCACATCAAGCTCCAACACGTTCTCCAAACTCGGATCTCCACTCCCACAGAAGAATCCCTCAAGAACAGCACCAAAATCTACCAAAAACTCAATGGAAAACCTTCTATCCTTTTCTATATCTTAAGAACGACCACTACAAGAAAACATGATTTTTCCGACTACATTTGACGACTATATATGTAGTCACCAAATTTTGCGACTAATTAGCGACTATTATTTGACTCTTTTACAACAACAAAAATTAAGTCGTACAATAGTCGTCTTTTTGCGACCAAATACAGCCGTCACATATTAGTCACAAAATTAGCAACTACTTTTTGACTATATTACATACATGAAACTTTAGTCACAAAATAGTCGCTAATTTGGCGACTTATATGCACCTAAATATGCAATTCGCAAATTAATCAGATATAAGTCACTATTTGGTACCATAAAACTAAGATTTAATACAGGAAACATTAGTCGCAAAGAAATCGAATTCAGTCACTATTTAGTACCATAATACTAAGATTTAATACTTATAAAAAAAAACTCATATTTCAAAAAACATTTACCCCAAAACTTAAATCTTAACCCTATACACAAAAATTTAACCACACTTTAAAACCTAAATCATAAACTCTAAATCTTGAACTTAAATTCTTAATCCTAGAAATTAATTCATAAAACATAAAACCAAACTACTTATAAGAAAATCTAATTTTTCAAAACTTAACCCTAATTCCCTATATGCAAAACTTTTAATCAAACTCCAAAACAAACAATTTAATTTAAATCTCTAAACCAACAATTTAAGGGGGAATAAAAAATGCACATTTTTCTATTCCACTTTTTAAAAATGCCATTGGGAAGCGTTCATTTTTAAAGGTACCTTTTTTTGGTTGAAAAAGACAATTTTGCCCATAATGAAGTAAGAGAAGTAAACCTAATTTTCTTCTCTTCGTCGTCCTTCTCTCCTTCTTCCAAACGACGATTCTCGATTCTCGATCTATTCGCCGTTATTCATCGGCGATTTTCGATCCTTCTTCGCGGCGATCTATGCTTCTTCCAACGTCATCATCGTTTCATTTCAGGTTCGTTTCATTTAAGATTTTGTTTTTCTTTGGAATATTCATCAATCTGAAAAATGATTTTCGATCAAAATTTCTTTGATATCGATTTGGAATATGTAAACTCTTTTAAATTTGGATTTATGTTCTCGTAAAACAGTTTTTAAAAGCCCCTTGTGAAACCATTTTCAAAATCTTGATTCAGATCTGACGCATTCAGATCGATAAATGTGTTTGATATGGATTTGAAATTAGTAAAGTCTTGTAAATTTGGATTTTTGTTATCTCTTGTAAAACACCTTTTAAAAGCCCCTGTTAAACCAGTTGATATCAATTTTCAGATCGGTCGTAGTTGAATTATGTCAATAAAGTGTGTTGATAAGATGACTTCAGATCGATAAAGTGTGTTGTTGATTTTTAAAAACCCTTTTAAATCTCTTGTAAATCCGTCGAAAACTCTAATTAAGTGTGTCTCTTTAACAGATGGCATCCAATGATTTTGAAGTCCTTGCACTACCAGAAAGCATATATGATATGGGTTTTGAACCAATTGGTGGAGCAACCATATGTCAACATTCGGACTTAAGCCTAGTTGACAAAGTTCAAAATGCATTAGGAAAAGAATCTTTCACGAAGCTTCAAGCTTCCTTCCTTGGGCCTATCATCAATCTTTCGGCTAGAGACATCAAATTTTATTGGAAATTATTCCACTACTTGATGCTGAGAAGGCTGAAGACAAGAGGGAAAAACTTATGGTTTACAGTCGACATGCAACCTCTACGGTTCTCCATGAGAGAGTTCTTCCTTACAACAGGTAATTATAAAGTGTTTGCAATGGTTTTTAAATGGTTTTAAAAGGCTTTCAATGGTTTTTAAAAAGGTTTTAAAACTGTTGTAAAAAGTTTTAAAAGAGTTTTCAAAACATTATAAAACTCTTTAAAACTCTTTTAAAAGGGTTAAAATCCCGTTTAAAACTTTTAATACCCTTTTAAACCCTTTCAAATGGTTTTAAAATGTTTTAAAAGGGTTTTAAAAGGTTTTAAAAGAGTTTCAAAAGGTTTTAAAATTTTTTAAAACTATTGTAAAAGGGTTTTATCCCGTTTTAGAAGTTTAAAAACCCTTTTAAAAACCTTTTTAAACGTTTTAAAAGGGTTTTATAAGGTTTTTAAACGAGTTTTAAAAGAATTTTTTAATCGATAACCTCGTATATTAGGAAAGTTTGAACAAACGAACATCATTGTTTTATTTAACATAGGGATTCAATGCGAACCTATTCATAGAGAACCAAGGAATAATGGAAAAGATCCAATTAGTGAACCATATTCTTGGGCGGTGAGAGGAGACTACACTTTATCTCAACTTCAATATCGACTATTTAAAGAACCAGAAGAGGGTGAAGAACCTTTGAATGTCAAAGAAAAGGAATCCCTCACTGCAGTGGTGTTAACAGAAGGTATTTTGATGACACCAAGTTCTTTAGAGAAGATACCACTGTCTCGGCTTCAGCATGCTTCAAATTTTGATATGTATATAGCCCAACCATGGGGCAAGGAAGCATATAACATCCTTGCTGCATGCATTAAGAAATTGGATAAAACTTCTTGGTTTAAAGGTCAGTATAGTATCAAGGGATTTCCCTTGGCATTAGCAATATGGGCCTTGAGTGCTGTTCCAGTTTTTTGGTGATTCATTTGGGAGAAGATGTAATTTTTCCAAAACATTGTATCCACTGATTCTCAACTGGCACTCAACTCGATATGTAAGGTTTGATGAAATCGCTGATGCTATTAAGACAGCAACTTGTGTAAGTTTTGAATTCTATTAAAAGTGTAGTTTTGATTATTCATTGGTTATCTTATTTGATGAGTTTTGTTTTGATGGATTTTGATTATTTTTGTAGGTCGAAGTCAAAACTATAATTGGAGATCCACAAGAATATAAGCATTTGGTTGATGAAGATGACAATGATTTTGAAGAAGTTATTGGCTTGGTTATGAAAGGGTATATATTAAAGAAAGAAGAATGGTCTTCTAGATTAGTTGTTATTTACTATGCCATGAGAGAGTTGGGTGACAAAATGGGAGAAAAATTGCCAGTCTCTGAGAAACATGAGAAAATAGAGAAAAATTTGTTTGATTCTGAAAAATTTGACATAATCCTCTCTATGTTAGAAGACTTCAATAAACGACTAGAAGCCATTGAAGAAGCTGTCAAAATCACATCAGAGAAAGATAAGAATGAAGCAGTAAGATTCCAAGATCACACCTTTTCCCATACATTGGACACTAAACTCTTTAAACTGAGCTCCTTTTTTTTCTTTTCCCTTTGCAGTCTCACGAAGATGAAGATGGACAGAATAGAAATGAAGAGGTTATAAATGATGAAGAGGTCAGTATCTATTTTGTAAACGACTTTATAAAAGGTTTAATGGGTTTTCAAAGGGTTTTCAAAGGTTTTACAATGTGTTTTAAAAAGGTATTAAATGGTTTTACAAGGTGTTTAAAAAGTTTTACAATGTTTTAAAAAACTGGTGTCAAAGGTGACCTAAACCTTTTAAAACCCTTTTAAAACAGATTGTAAAACCTTTTAAATGATGTTCTTATATGTTCTTTTCTTTTGTTGCAGGCTGGCAAACAAAATGTTGATGGAGATATTGCTAGTGAAGATTTCGTAGAAAGCCCGTCTGAAGATTCTGTCCGTCCGTCAAACACACAAGATGGGAGCCACGCTGGAGATGATGAAAACACCCAAAAAACTGGTGGTGATGATGGTAATTACTTTGAAGAAACACCAAAGGTACATTGATTTAGTATTTTTATAAGTTTCCAAATACCCTTTTAAAAGCCTGTTGTAAACCACAATTGTTATCATCTTTGAAGGATAAATCTCCTTCTCCACGCCCTTCTACACCAAAATTTGATCTTTTTCTCAAGAAGATCACGATAGTGGAAAAGATAAAAGCATGGATAAAGAGAAGGGAGCAAGTAGTAAGAAGACAATTTTGAGAGAGAGAAAACAGGTAAATTATTAATTTTTTATATAGTTGTTATGAGTATTTTAAAAGATTTCATCAAGTATCTCATTAGGTTTAAATCGTGTAAACATTGTTTTCTTAAAAAACTTTTTGAACTGCAGAGAAAGTGTAAGCAAAACAATGAAGGTGATGATGATGTTATGAACAGAAAAGAGATTAGTATCTAGTTGTATAATGTTTCACATTTTATTAATGTTTACAAACAATTGTGATTTTCTTGTGGCACTACAGAGGAAGAAGCGTAAACCAAGTGACAATCCAGATGCTGATGTTCAAGGTAGAGAAGGGGTATGTATATAACTTAATAATTTCTATGAGTTATTTAAATTGTTTTCCAAGTGTATCGATATAAAGTGCGATATTTTTTTGTTTTGTACAGCCACAGAAAAAGAAGAGTAAATCTGATGATGTTGGTGGTGTGCAAAGAAAAAGTGAACGAAATACAGTTCCTTCTATTCACACTCAGCCGCCTTACACGACTGAGAAAAAGAAGCACCCAATACTTTATCCTTTTTCCAAAGTTGATAAGACCCGGTTAGAAATATTTACTGAATGGAAGAATTCAAGGAAAACAAAGTAAGTTTTAGTTTCTAGCAACAAAAGTAAAAGTTCAATTAGTCTTTTATAGACGTTTAAAACATGTATTCATGGTTTTGTAAGTATTCATGGTTATTCTGTTTATTTTTGGATGTAGGCAACTAACAATTCTTGGTAACAAAGTTGATGCTAGGTGGTTCACAACACTAGAGACGCCAGGGAAGTCGTTAACAACAATGGTATGATTACAAATCATAAGGTTTTACAATGTGTTGTTAACGTTTCATGGAGTTTTAAAGGTTTTACAAGAATTTTAAAAGGGTTTTTAAAAGTTTTTACAAGACATTTTAAAGTGTTTTAAAAAGGAATTAAAATATATGTTTAAACTGGTTTACAAGATGATGTGTGACCGGGTCTGAACTTATTTATATGAATTATTTGACAACAAGAATTGTTTTAATTTGTAAACTCTTTTAAATTTCAAATTTTGTTCTAACCCGGGTTTTGTTGTTGTTTAGCATGTTGATACAGTTGTGAAGTTATTAAGCAATAGAGAAGAAAGTCATCCAGAGTTCTATAAAAGCAAAGCATTGACGTTGGCGGGAGCATCTTTTTTAAAAGAGATCGATGAAAATTACTCTATATTCATTGACAACAAAGATGAATATGAGTTCCCTGAAGAAGGATTCAGTCAACTCTTCAAGGAAGCACCTACAAACAAAATATTGGCACCAATGATAGTTAAGGAAAAGCTTTGGATGCCATTGATGATCAATTTGGAGAAGAGGTTGTTGACTATCTATGATTTAGGCAAGTGTTTCTATAGTAACAAAATTAAAGACAAACAGGTGGGTGCATATGCTGTTGCAATGCCGTACATTGCTCAGAAGAAATTTGGAATGAAAAATGATAAAGAGAAATCTCCATTCAGAATCAATATCATGAATTGCATACCTCAGGTAAATATTGTTGAGCTTGTTTTCTAGTTTTGTGATATGTTCTCTGTAAATACTTCAGGACACTTCACTTTGTTTTTTTTTTATAGGTTGCTAAGATTGAAGATAGTGATGTCTTCATGCTAAAGACAATCGAGTGTTTGGCTATGAGCATTATAACATATGACAATCTTACAAATGATTTAATTGGTGATTTACGACAGAAAATGGCGGTTGACATCTTTACAGGCCAGTGTAGGTTTTTACATGGTTATTTAAATGGGTTAACAAGTTGGTATTGCAATGTATATTAAAAGGTTCTAACATTAATTATATTATCTTTGCCGAAATAGCAAAAAAACTAGGATAATGGAAGTTTGCATCTTGTTGGTATATAAACGTGATCGCAGAAATGAAGCTTTAGTATTGCATCAAGAACAATAATGAATGGCAAGATATTTCAATGTTTAGTTTACAAGTAGAATTAACATTTGTTGTATCCGCGCAGACTCATGGCGTAACTTTGCATTTTGTGTTTTTATTGTGACACTATTCTAGAAAAAACGTTGTTTATCATTTTCGAATCCTTTTAAAACTCTTGTAAATCCTATAAAATTAATTGAAATACCCAAAACAAAACCCTTTTAAAAATCTTGTAAATCCTATAAAATTCATTGAAATACCCAAAACAAAATCCTTTTAAACCTTTTAAAATCCGTTTTAAAACGATTGTAAAACCTTTTAAATGGTCTTAATACTATAAAACGTAATTTATACTATATAACCCTTTTAATATTTTTAAAGGTTTTACAATGTTTTTTTATAATAAGGGTGAAAGCCCTAGGCATAAGCCCAATTGTAAAAAATACCCCCTGGTATCAATTATCCCAAAAAATCACATGTTCCTCTTTCAAAAAGTACAGTTTTTGGTGATACATTTGGCCATTTGGGAGAAGGGTTTTAAAAGGTTTGTAAAGTTTAGGTTTGGGTTGAAAATCGCGAAATTCACTCAAATATGTATTTGCTTAAATTGGGTTCTCGATTTCGTCGGATTGAAGACACGAAGTCGTCGGATTGAAACTAGGAGTCGACTGATTGGGTACTCGAGGACTTCTAATTGCCATTTTCTTCGTCGAATTACAGACTCTTCTTCTCCTTCTTTCTTCCTCTAATTCCTCTATTCAAATTCGTCGTCTCTTCTTCTCCCAACCGTAAGTTTGGTTTGGAACTTAAATTTGACTTCAATTTCTATTTCAAATTGAATTTTTATGATGTTTTGGTGAACTCGGAATACGAAGGTTGGAAATTTATCAATGTCTTTAAAAAGTTTTATATTGGTTTTAAAATAGGATTTATAAGGGATCTTGGGTGCATGGCATGAATATGTTCTTCTCTGTAAACAATGTTGACAGGTTTTGCTATATGAGTATTTTTGAAGATTCTGCGAAGAAACTGTGCTTCCCAAAAAGATTAATCACGCCAGGCACATAGGGAGATACAATAAAGAGAGTAACTAAATATTCTTCTGAGGAAGCTGTTTTGGCGACTGTAGAGAAAGCATTAAAAGAAGAAGAGTTCAAGAAGTTAGGCCATCTTTATAGGGAGAACATGAGGGGTGTTCTTAGCCCAAAAAAAATAGAAAAATAATAAATAGTGGCTTAGAACACTTTTTTAGTCCTTGATGTAGAACTGATCTTGGCTCAGTTCTAAGCTGACGTGGCAAGCTGTGAATGGATACAATTTTTTGCAAACAATTTTTCACAAATTAAAAGAGGATCTGATTGAGAATATATAGAATAAATTTAGACATTAAACTATATATTAATTAATTAAAATGTTTGTGTGCTTTAATTAAGTAATATGTTTTTTTTATCTTTAATGTTTTTTTTGTTACATAAAAATTTGGTATTGTATTTTAAATTTTAGTAAAGGTTTTATAAGTTTGCAATTTAAATGTTATTTTTAAAGTTTTTATAAATGTAATATGTTTAAGATTATTATATTAAATCTTATGATCTTAAACATGTTCTCCCAATAACAAACTTCTTAACAAAAGACCTAAACTAATGATCTTACATTATTTTCATAATATTTTTACTCTAAGAACACCGAAAATTGTTCCCCCAATAAAGATGCCCTTAGAGGAGTCTTTCTTGGGTCCAATTATAGAATTTGTTAATCGGAAAGAAATCAACTTCTCGAGTCAGCTGGTCCACCACTTACTATAGAGGAGGATTAAGTCTGTGAAAAACGAGCTCTGGTTTGCATTTGATGATCAACCTATGCGATTTTCGCTAAGGGAATTCGTCATTACAACAGGCCTTCCGGTAGGTACCGTTCCATCAGGTACTGTTAAATCGAAAAAAGATTTGTGGATGAATGATAAAATGTCCTGCAAACGTCTTCTTCATACTTTGGAATTTAAAGGAAAAGACATGAACCCTGAGGAAAGAATTCGATTAGGTGCTTTGTTACTAGTGGAGGGGATATTGATAGCACAAAATCCAGTAGTTAATATTCCCTTAAAGCATTTGCTGAGAGCCAGTAGTTTTGAGAATTACTGCAAATATCCTTGGGGTGAAATTGCTTATGAATCATTAGTGACAGGCGTGAAAAAAAATGATTGTGGGAACGTTGTCAAAGATACAGTATGGAATGGCTGGCTTTCCATATGCAATCCAAATCTGGTTGTTATCTTCAGTTCGCCAGCTAGGGGAACATTTTGGTGTTAGGGAAAGCATTTCAAGCCAAAATCAACATCTTCAACTGATCTTGCAATGGCAAAAGACATCTTCCCCAAAATTCAATGAAATAAAATTTGTTCTTCAGTCTTGCATGGTACTAATACTTCTCTAGAACTATTTTATTTCCAATAGTTTTAAAAAACATTGTAAACCCTTTTAAAAAAGTGTTATTAACGTAATTTTGATTTACAATGTGTTTAAACTGGTTTACAAGACTTTACAACGGATATACAAGAGGTTTCCAGAGTTATAAAAGAGTTTTAGAAGGTTTTACAATATCTATATAAGACTTTTGAGATATAATATGAATCAATTTATCTTTGCAGTTTGAAGTGAAAACAATTGTTGGTGATCCCGATGAATATAGCCATTTGGTTATGCCACTGAATAATGAAGACAAGGATTTTGATAAAGTTGTTAAACTTGTAATCCAAGGCTATAGGATAACTAAGGAGGAATGGATTCAAGGATTTATTCAAATTGAAAAAGGAGAACAAAATCAAAACAAGCGTGTGAGACAAGCTGCAGGGCCATCCTTGAATCAAACTAACAAAAAAAAAAAAGAATATCTTCTAGTGGGAAAATTGACATGATTTTAAAAACATGTCAAGTTATTCACAAAAGAATAGTGAGACTGGAGAATCATGTGGGGATCACTACTGCTGCTGCAACACCACAGTGGGAATCAAGGGCATTTGAAGAAGAGGAAGTACCAACCTCTGCCACTGCTTTTCAAGAAGAGGAAGTACCAGCCTCTGCAACTGCTTTTCAAGAAGAGGAAATACCAGTCTCTGCCACTGCTTTTCAAAAAAAGGAAGTACCAGCCTCTGCCACTGCTTTTCAAGAAGAGGAAGTACCAGCCTCTGCAACTGCTTTTCAAGAAGAGGAAATACCAGTCTCTGCCACTGCTTTTCAAAAAAAGGAAGTACCAGCCTCTGCCACTGCTTTTCAAGAAGAGGAAGTACGAACCTCTGCCACCGATTTTGAAGAAGAGGAAGTACCAGCCTCTGCAACTGCTTTTCAAGAAGAGGAAATACCAGTCTCTGCCACTGCTTTTCAAAAAAAGGAAGTACCAGCCTCTGCCACTGCTTTTCAAGAAGAGGAAGTACGAACCTCTGCCACCGATTTTGAAGAAGAGGAAGTACCCACTATTCCAAGTGAATTTGTAAGTGAAAAAAAGAATTCCTTTATAAAATCATTTTAAAAGTGTTTTAAAGAGTTTTTAACAAAATTATATAAAATCGAAGTGTTAACAATGGTTTTAAAATAGTTTTCAATGGTTTTAAATGGTTTGAAAAAAAACTAAATTCCTTTTAAAATCGTTTCAAAAGTGTTTAAACTATTTTTAAGATTATCAACATGAGAAACAAACTGACTTGAGAGGGGACCTAAGTGTTATTCCTGAAGAAAATACCCAGGATACTAATGAAAATGATCCACAAGAGGAGGATATGAATAATGATAAGGTATGTGTTACTTGAATATGATCGACTAATTTTAAAAACCTTGTAAAAACATATTTGAAAATAATTTACATATGGTTAATGAAAAAATAATTATTTATGCAGGGTGAGAAGCAAAACAGTGCTGATGATGTAGACTCAAGCTAAGAAGAAGCGTACATTATTTTATCGGATGACAAGGAGTGTATGAATATTTCAGATACTGATGAAGACCCAAGCCAAGAAGAAGCTCCCACTCAACAAGAAGACCAAAGCCAAGAAGAAGCTCCAACTCAACAAGAAGACCCAAGCCACCAACATGATCACACCAGCCATGAAACGTGGAGTCGTAAGTTGTTGAATTATTTATTATAGATGATTTGCCCTTTTGAAAATGACATATAATATTTTGTTTCTTATGTTTGTATTAGTTCAAACACCTTCTACGCAGGAGAACAATATAAGTGACGAAGAAATGAAACAAATTGAGGAAGTTCTAACTTCTTGGACTAAGCGCGGGGGCATCAAAATTATGCTTTCGACAATGGATGAAGTAAGTTTGAAAAAATTATATACTTGTTATCATAGGTGCTAAATACTAACAAAATTTGGATGTTCTACATTGTAGTATCTTTGGCAAGGGAATAAGTGGGAATCAGTCTCTGTCATGGATTTGAAAACTAAAGAAGATGTAAGTAAAGTAGCAAGGAAGGCAATGTTAATTCTTCATCCTGACAAAATTCCTAAAGATGTTACTCCACAAATGAGATACCTTGGTACCCGAATGTTTTCAATATTAAAGGTTAGTGAATCTCGACTTTTGTTAGATTTTATGCACATTTTACTGTTGTTTAATGTTAACTTAAAATAGATTTGAACTATTCAAGTTCATATTTCAGTTTATTTAGCAAAAAAAAATTCATATTTCAGTTTCCTCTCCCAGCGTATTGGTTTGTCATCTCTCTAGCCATTGCTTCAAACCTTGTCCTATCAGATTTGTAGAGGTTGGCAAGTTTTTCATTGATCTGGTCCTCATCATCGACCTCTGGTTCAATCAACTTCTCCACTAATCTCTTGAAAAGCAAATTAATCGACATGGGATGCCAATAAGAGGACTTCAACACTCTTAGGTATATGGCTCCATGATCTGATATGTTTGGGTGGCAAATTTTTGTGACGAAAACAACCTACATAATCAAGAAATTATATTTAAAAAACTATTGAGTTGCTGCAAAAAGAGGAGTCCTAATACACATGCTTGCTAAATAAAAGGGAGTATAATCAAAACAGATACCTTTGGGAGATTATTTGGGTAATCAGGCGGAAAATGAAGACTCATTTTAAACACTCCCCCTTCATATGGGGTGTTCACCGGTCCAATTAAAGTAGCCTCCCAATGGAAAATGTTGTCATCAACAGTTACTAACAAAAAGGCAAACACACTCAATCTCTTTTATCCTTAACAGTAAAACAAAACAAATCTGAAGGTGTATGTGTTTACCTGCTGTGACGTTTGTCGAATGATCCTTGTTCAGATATTTAAACCCAAACCTTAGATGGCTTGAAGAAAGATGCGACATTTCTGACGGATTGAAGGAAGAAGGTAATAGGATTTGTCGACTCTGAGAGATGTTTTTTACGATTTCGTGAGACAAAGGTTTGATGTGTAAGACAAGAGCAAAGAGTATTTATAATACACGAAGCGTCGCTTTGGTTTACAGAAAGTACCCCTTCGGCTTCATAAATACATAATTTTTACCCCTTCAATGCGTAATTATAACCGAACCAAAGCGACGCTTCGCGTATTACGCCTTCAATCAGTTACGGATTTACAAGCCTCTGGTAGCTCTCTTTCGAAATCTTACCCCTTCAAATCTTACCCCTTCGCTGTTTCGAAAGCGACTCTGCGCGTATTACCCCTTCAGTCGTCTTCCACAAAAGAAACTTAAGCTATTCCTAGTTATCTTCCTTTTTTTAGGGGTTTCCCCCCCATTTCTTCGTCTCTATCTCTTCCAATCATCTAAAATCGTTGGAGGGTTTATATGATTTACATGAGTATATATGGTGTGTGATTACGAAGCAGTGAAGGAGACTAAAGATGGTGAAATCAGAGGACATTTAGGGTTTTTGCGAGAGATATAAGAGAGAGAGAAAGAGATGAAGAGAAGTAAGAGGAAGGGGAAGGGGAAGGGGAAGAGAGAGAGAGAGAGAGAGAGAGAGAGAGAGAGAGAGAGAGAGAGAGAGTGGTTTATATGATTTACAAGAGTATATATGGTCTTTAACAGGTTTTAAAAGGTTTTACAAGTTGTTTATAAATGATTTAAAAACAGTACGACTTGCTTTTTTAAAGGCATTACAAGTTGTTTATAATGATTTAAAACAGTAAAATCTGAAAAAAAATTCTAAGAAAATGGAGTTTACAACACCACAGACTGAAATATTTTATTAAAAAGAACAAATTCAAGTTGAATTAAAGAGAGAAAAAGAGAGTTAGATAGCAGCTACACAACTAGATTTGTTGTGTCCACACTGACCGCACCTACTGCATTTGTATTGCTTTGAATTTGTCTTAGCCTTTCCATACTCCCATGAACTAGCTATTCTCTTTTTCTTTCGCCTGCCACTAGGTACATGAGTAGAAGGTGGCCGAATAGAAGTACTAACACTCTCTGGAATCTCCCAAAACTCCATATCACCTACTGGGTGAATGCTCTCTGAATGTCCTAAACGCCATCTGTAAAATAAAAAAGAAGAAGATAAGACTTATAGAACTTTGATAAACCTTTAGAAAACCTTGTAAAACATTGTAAAACCTTATAATATAACTTGTAAAACCTTTTAAAACTTTGTAAAAACCTGTCGGATCCGTTACTTTAGCAACCTTTTCAAACCCCATTTAAAGAAGAGAGTTATAACTTTTCAGTGAAATGATAATCATCAACAAACATGTTTTCATTGAGATTGGCATGTTTGGCAGCAGCAATTCTATGTGCACAAGGGAATTTGTCAATATCAAACATACAGCATGTGCATTTCCTTGTGTCCAAATTCACCACATTAGTCTTTAAACTTGCTTTAACCTTGAAGACATTTTGATTTACTTGACAAACTTCAAGCCAGCGGGAAGTATTATTATAAGATGCATTCATCTTATTCCCAACATTTTTAGTAACAGCATATGGATGTCGACAGCTCTCTTCACGTCGTTCATTAAACCACCTAGTCAAAATAGACCTGATTGTCTCAAGCAGGCAGACAATTGGATACTCGCGAGTCTCTTTTAACAAGGAGTTAATGGACTCGGCACAAGTAGATGTCATGATGTTGTACCGGTTAGAAGGAGAATATGCACGTGACCATTTCCTAATATCAGCTTGCCAAAGATATTCTCCAAGTACTGGATCACCATTGGAAATTTGACTGAACAAATAATCAAAATCATATTGAGTGTAAGCTCTTGAAGCATCATGAACAACTGGAAGAAGAGAAGCAGAAGCTCTAAATTTTGTTTCCAGGTTCTCTTGCAAGTGGAAAGTGCAGATCCCATGATGAGCAAGTACATAATTTACTGAAAGCACAGTTGCAATTGAAGAAGCCCGATCAGACACGAAAACTAGATCCTTTTCATCAGGAATAATAGTCTTCAAACACCGCAAAAACCAATCCCATGATGCATCATTCTCAGAATCAACAACGGCAAAAACAATAGGATATAAATGAAAATTACCATCCTGAGCTGATGCAGCAAGCTAATTCCCTTTAAATTTTTATTTCAAATGGGCGCTATCAATAGAAATAACTTTTCTCATCAACTTAAAACCTCTAATTGATGCACCAAAAGTCAGAAAAGCATATCTAAAATTATTATCAGAATTAGCTTTGATGTAAGTGATAGTACCTGGATTCTTCTTTTCTATCATGTGGAACCAACTCGGTAAAACCTCATAACTATCAGCAGGTAAACCCCTAGCAAGTTTTGATGCATGTTCTTGAGCTCTCCATGCTTTTGAGTACGAGACACCAACTCCATGGTCATTCCTAAAAATTTCCATGAGTTGTTTAGGTCTGAGAGGAAGCTTTCCTCCTGCAAAATGGTTACTAACCAAACCAGCTAAAGTCCTTGCAGATGCTTGGCGATGATTAACATTCCATAAAGCAGAGTCACAGTTGTGCTGACTAATATACTTTCGAACAACAAAGCTATTTGATGCTTTAACCTTAGTTGCACGTAGCCTCCAACGACATTTTTCATCAATACAATGAAGAACATACCTCTTGTTGTCTGACTTAAAAGTATGAAACTCAAAACTATGCTTGACTGCAAACATCCACATCTGACTTCTCATTTCTTTTTTGTCTTTGAATAACTTCCCACAAAATAGTGAATCAACATCGATTAGACCAGTTGAGTGTGAAGAACCAGATAGATACCCAACAAAGGTTGTCATGTTATGAGAAACACTATCGACATATGGATTTGGTATTGGTTGACCCTGAAAGTACAAATCAATGAATTTTTAAAAGATTTGTAAAGTTTTTACAAATGATTTCAAAGGATTTAATAAGATTTACAACTGTTTTCAAAGATTTTTTAAAGTGTTTAAATGGATTTACCAAAGGTTTTAAAATGGGTACGTAATGTCATTGTAAGTTACCTGAGTATGAGTAGCAATAGCAGGAAAATCATCATTGGTGCCAGTATGTTGACTTGAAGAAGCAACATGAGAACAATAAAAACGAGGAACACTCTCGACATATGGATTTGGTATTGGTTGACCCTGAAAGTACAAATCAATGAATTTTTAAAAGATTTGTAAAGTTTTTAAAAGGTTTTACAAATGATTTCAAAGGATTAAATAAGATTTACAACTGTTTTCAAAGATTTTTAAAAGGGGTTGAAAAGACAATTAAAACATTTATGCCATTGTAAGTTACCTGAGTATGAGTAGCAGTAGAAACATCAATAGCATTCCCAACAAACAGATTTGAGCTAGTTTGATCCTGAAAGGATTTGTAAAGTATTTAAAACATTTTACAAGTGTTTTCAAAGGATTTTATAAGGTTTTGTAAGCAAGAAATAATTAAAAAATTCTAAAGTAGAAATTTACCTGAGTAACAGCAGTAACACTCTCAATAAAAGAAGTAGAGCTAGGTTGGCCCTGATAAAAAAACATCCTCAAATCAATTACTTTTCTAAAATAATATTAGAAAGAATAAGAGAATGAGTTTACTAAAAATACCTGCTCAACAGTCACACAAAAATCCTCAACAGTAACACATAGATGAAGAACTCCTCCACTTTGTGCATATTTGAGTTTAAAAGCTTCAAGCTGCCTATCATTTCTAATAAAGATAGGAATACTACCTATGGTAGCAGACATAACAGGCAATGTATAACTAAGCTTTAAACATTGTGCCTGAATATCAATGTCAAAATCTTTTAATAGGATCTTTACCAACTCACTAAATCTAGTATTCTCATCAATGTTAATCTTTCATTATCCATCTCAAATTCCCAATGAATGTTGTTGTTCAACTTCCACAATCCACATATTGAATACAATTCAATCATTTGTACTCCCAAACAAGTCCTGAGAAAACAAACCAATATCACGAATTACAAAACAAGAAGAGAGATCTCAACAACTATATCAAAGAACAACCGTAGATGTCCAAAGATCTAATAAAGGACTTTATAATCACGAACAGATATAAAGAACAAGTGCTTAAGACCTAAAAAAATCCTGACATCAAATTCGAAATCGAAACAACAATCTAATAGCTAACAAAAAACTGAAATTGAAATCAAAATTAAAATTCAGGAACAAGCTTACACGATGGGAGAAGAAGAGACGACGAAGTAAAAGGGATATTTTTGATTGTCGACGACGACAACGGAGATTGTTGTTCAGAGATTTAAGAAGAGACGACGGAGAAATCAACGACAGAGAAGGTACCTTCTATTGACAATCTGAATCGACGATGACAGCAAAGATGACGACGACGACAATCTGAATCGACGATGACGGAGATTGTTGTTCGGAGATTTAAGAAGAGACTACGGAGAAACGACGAAGAAGGTAACACGATTGTAGGTATAATTATAAAAGAAGGGCAAAATTGTCTTTAAAAATAAAGGAATGGTAGAATTAAAAATGACAACTAGAAGGGGTATTTTTTTAAATGGGTATCAAAGAAGGGACATTAGTAAGAAATTCTTATTTAATTTATATATTCATCTTTGAATTATTTGAGTTTCATATATTACCTTGCTTATAATTTTCTATTATTTCATTAATTATATCAAACTAATTTTCTTCTAATTTCTTAATCTTGATTAATTGGTCATAAACCTTTTTTTAGGGGCAAACATAATTGTTACCATTCAATCAATCTCAAAAGGAGATATAGAGGAGAAGGTCATCCACCTAAGACCATCTCCAATGGTTTTCCCTATTTTTTCCTCTAAAAAAGAATATTCCAAATATATACTTTTTTATTTTACAATTAACATCTTTTATTTATAAAAATTGCAAACTAACCCATTTTACTTTAAATTTTGTAACACTTTCATAAATTATTTTTATTTAAATTAAAAATTTATTTTCATAAAGAACATCACATCATACAAAAATTATAAAATATATTAGATTTTTAACCATCTGCATTACTGTATTTTCCCACAAATGATCAATTAATGCAGCTTAAGATGGCAAGTGAACAAAGACAACAACAGTTGAAGATTCAAAGTAAAAATTATGTTTTGAAAGAGCTAAAGAAGAAAACAGAATTTTATTTTGTGACTTGAAAACAAAATTATACTTCATTTGGTTCATTTGGACAATATTTTAGTGATATTGGTGGATCCCAAAGTAATTTATCAGATTATTAAGTTATTAGTTTTTGTTGTATTAAAATAATTATCATGGAATGAAAGAAAAATAAAATTTCTTATTTATATAAATTATCTTTTCCAAATGACAGTCTCAATATTTTAGAATAAATATTTATGCTTAAATTTGTATTATTAGTTTTCAAAAATACTTATTTTATTAAATTTATATTATTAGTTCTTAAAAATATTTATTTTATTTATTTTGGTCATAAATAAAAGAAGTTAAAGATTAAGAGGACTACTTTACAAATAAAATAGTTCACCTCTATTTATAGAGGAAAAAATAGAGTTCCTCAATATATAGAGAAAAAAAATAGCAATCTCTATTATAGAGGTGAAAATAGAGATCCATTGGAGCAAAACTACTTTATAATAGAGTTTACATGTGAAAATAGAGGATCATTGGAGATGCTCTAATGGTTAGATAAAATAGGCTAATCAAACACAAGCCTACAACAAACATAGATATATTGGAGAACATAAATCGTTATTGATAGATCCATAGAAGCTTGAAGACAGAGGCTACATCATGGTGTGTCAAAGAAACTTCCATGAATACATTGAAAAATTTAACATTAGTTACTATCAAAAGATTTTGTGACGTTGGAAAAATGGTCTTTATTTTCATTGGTTGTTGGAGCAAGCCACTTTAAGATAGCTAAAAGACGTGAACATGTTCTCTACACACAGGAGAAGTGCATAGTCGAGGTTCTCTACGGTGGAGGCGGTTGGACGCAAGGTTATCTCCCCTAGGAAGGAAGGTGGGGGAGGTTGGACGCAAGGTTATCTCCCCAAGGGAGGAAATCAGAGCGAATGTTCTCTCCATGGTGGAGGAAATTGAACGCAAGGTTCTCTCCATAAGGGAGGAGGGCAGAACCTAGGTTCTCTCCATTGTTAGCCATACACTATTGTGATGTAATTTATTTTTTATTCAAATGTTTTTTGAGCCAATAATTTTAGTGATTAAAGAAACTATGTAAAAGTAAAAGTAAATAGACATATAATAGTTGGCTTAATTTGTTCGTATAGACATTTTCTAGGTGGTGGTAAATAATATATTTGTAACATACAGTATACCTAGGTATAAAAAATACACTTTTAATGGTAACATACATAAAATATTTGTATATGTATATAAATCAGTGCATTATACCAAAAAAAAAATTTTAAATAATGTACAATAAATTTTTAGTAATTTTAATTTTATTTACAAAACTTTAAACCAGCACATTGTGCGAGTTTAAAAATTGTTGAAGAAAGTAAATCCTAAACCTTAAACAATTTTTTGAAAATATATATAAAAAAAATTATTTCCTAAAGTAAATATATAAATAATTTAAGTTAGAGAATATTTGTATATACCTTCGTACATTTATTTATATTTTTATATTTTTAATAAATTATTACAATTATTACAATAATCTAAAACCTAATTATATCCCACTAAAACTTTTGCCAAATACTAAATATATATAAACTCAATTTGAAGATATGGTGGAACGTTACAAAATAAAATAAAAAATGCTAAAAATATTCAAGTCGGATAACATAATTTAACTGACAATTTGTTCATGTTTCCACTAACATTTTTTATGGAAGAAAAAACGCACTATTTGCTAACCATAACGCACTAATCTCTTCTCAAAAAAGGTTAACCATAATACTCTTAAACTCTTCTTTAAAAAAACAATTAGTTAATTTAATACTCCTAAGTCCTAACTAACCCAAAATTAATCTTTTAAACGAAAATCAAAAAGTTACAGATTAGTACTAAACTTAATAATTATGAAAAAAAACTCAGTTACAAGTTACAACAAACATGTCTTGCAAAACTTCCTAAAACAAATAATAAAATTATAAAAAAGAACCGTTCATTAGTGAATTAAAATATTAATTAACGTCACAGTAATGCCGTTCTTAACTTAATTTAATTAGATTACAGAAATTCTTAAGTACTTCCACCATTCAAAAAAATCATAAAATCTTTCTCTCTCTTCTCAACTCAATTCAACCTAACCCTGAGCATATTAACCGAATCCGAAATCCAAACCCGAATCCGATCCGAAGTGAGCAGTTCGGTTCGGGTTCGGATAGGGTAAAATACCCGATCGAATTTGTTTTTTCTTAAGATCGGATCTGAGTCAGTTTCAATCAAGCTTTTTGAGATATCACATGATTCTCTGGTTATGGATGGAGATTTCATGCATATTAGGTGCGCTGGTCATATTATAAACTTGATAGTGAAGGATGGATTGACTGAAATCGAGTCTAGTGTGACTGCAGTCCGTAATGGTATCTCATATGTCAGGTCAGGACCAAATAGAAGAAAGGCGTTTCAGCAAAGAGTTGAAAATGGTAAGTTCTCAAAGGGTAGTATGCCACTAGATGTTTGCACAAGGTGGAATTCTACGTATTTGATGCTGACAAGGGCGATGAAGTTTAAAGGAGCATTTGATAAAATGGAGTTTGAGGATAAGCTTTACAATGATCACTTCTTGGAGTATGTTGATGGCGAAAAAAGGATTGGACCTCCTTTGAGTCAAGATTGGCGTAAAATTGAGAGGTTAGTTAAGTTTCTTAATGTTTTCTATAAGGCTACATTGGTAGTATCCGCCTCAACTACTATGAATGCACATCAGTGTTATGGCGAGATAGTTAACATTGCTGTGAAGCTTCAGTTACTTTATGCTAGTGGGGATAGCGATGTGAAGTTAAATGCTGAGAAAATGTTTGATAAGTTTGATAAGTATTGGGATGGGTTGAAGAACATTAACAGGATGTTGATTATTGTTAGTGTTATGGATCCGAGAAAGAAGATGCAGTTTGCAAATTTGTGTTTTTAGGAGTTGTATGGGGTAGAGACTGTAGAAGCTAAGGCAATGAAGGATTCAGTTAATGCTATAATGTGTAATATGTATAAAGAGTATAGTGATAGATATGCTGAAGCAACAACATCTGCAGAACAAACTCAGTCTCACTGCTCATCTCAGAGTAACCGAGAGAGACATCAAGACTTATTTGACTCGGTCGATGATGATTTTGATGGATACAACCCGATGGAGCAGAAGTATGATACATTGCTCAGAACTATTGGAGTTAGAGATACTACTGAACTAGATATATATCTGAGAGAAGAAGTTGAGAATCCAGATTTGATGATGGGAGTTGAGTATGATATACTCTCTTGGTGGAAGGTCAATAGTGCAAGGTACCCTGTTTTATCTCAGATGGCTAAAGATTTATTTGCAATGCAAGTATCATTTGTTGCTTCTGAAAGTGCTTTTAGCACTAGTGCAAGGATAATAGATCCCTACAGAAGTTGTCTTACACATTACATGGTGGAGGTTCTGATGTGTTCTGAACAATGGTTAAAACAAGACATAAAGTTTGAAGAAAAGGTGCCTACAAATGCTCAAATTCTTGCAGAAGTTGAGTTTGAAGATGAGCTTCAAAGAGGTTACTTTCTTATCTCTTTATGTCATGTTAATTACTTACTTACAATTTAGAGTTTCTAATGTTTGTTTGTTTATTTTCAGAGTTTGAATCTGAAGAAGAAGGCTCTTAAGCATGTTACATGGCAGAAGAAGAAGAATGATTAGAAAACTGGTCTACTTGTTTTATCTACTTGTTTCTCTTTTTTAAACTATATCTACTTGTTTCTCTCTTTTGAACTTAAGAATTTAGACTTGCATTCTCTTTGAATCTCTAAACTCTTTAAGACTTTCAACTTTGAGTTTCAATCTTTATGTTATTCTACTTTAATTTCTAATCATTCTCATTGGTTTTTGATATTTAAGTTATATGCTGATTCGGGTATATTGGTACGTGTTCGGATTTACCTATTTCGGGTATTTTATCAATTTCGGATAAAAATACTCGAAATCCATCGGATATCCGAAATACACTTCGGATTTTGGGTGTATCCGAAATTATCTGAACCCATTCGGATAAAACCCGAACCCAACCCAATTCTATAAAATACCCGATCGAATCCTATTTACATATATCCAAAGATCCGAAAATCCGAAAATCCGAAAATCCGAAAATCCGAATCCGATCGGGTTCGGATATCCGAAAGCCCAAGGCTAACTCAACCCAACCCCTATGGATCGCTGCGAAGAACAAAAACCCTAATTTCTCACCTATCTTCTTGATTTTGTTTTATGAAGCCGTCACCACGGTGGCCGGTCTCAATTTCTCCGGTATGTTTTGTGTCCCTTGACCTCTCTTCTTCTGTTCTTCTGTTCTGTTTTTTTTTTTTTTTTTCTTTCCATTTTTGGTTGTTGCTGGTTCCACACGTGTTCTTCGCAGCTTTATTTTTAGTTTCCTTTTCTTTTTTTTTTGTTTAATAATATAAATTTCGTTTTCGCGTTTCTATTAATCGTAATTTTTTTCCGGTTTTTGTGGAGTTGTTTCAATTCCGTTATTGCAAACTTTTTTCCATCTTTGCATAAAAATTTCTGTTTTTTTTTTTTTTGTATTTCTTTTGTTTTCTGGGTTAAGAGATCATAGCAAGGTAATAATTTTGTTGTAGTTATGATTCATTTGTTCTGTTTTTAATAATTTCTGGGTAAATTTTGTAGTTTATAGAGTTTGGGTCAGGAATCAATGGATGTGACAGAGCTTGAAGAGAATCTATTCGCGGCTAGCGATGCTAAGGTTCGGTTACAAATTCGTATTGTTTTCGAATCTGATTTTAAATCATCATCATTTGAGTCTTTTTCTTGAGAACTAGGGCTGTGTTTGTTTCAATTCGAATTGTAAATTTGGGTTTAATCTTAAAAGAATTAGTTTTTCTATCATCTGAGTTCAATATCTCAGTAGGGTTGTGTTTTTTTTTTTTTTTTT
>NC_025700.1:14458484-14462879 GCF_000633955.1 Camelina sativa
TATGATTGTGATAAAGCTTTATGTTTATTATGGAAACGAACAGTTACATGGAGATATGTGTAAAGAACTATCTGGAGTTCTATGCAAAGTACTATCAATCTTTCCGTCGTTGGAAGGAGCAAGACCTCGGAGTAAATCAGGGATTCAAGCCTTATGCTCTTTGCATATTGCACTTGAGAAGGCTAAGAATATTCTTCAGCACTGTTCTGAGTGTAGTAAACTTTACTTGGTCTGTCTTCTCATACCTTTCTCTCTTTGGACGAGTTTTACGCTTTCTCTTTTTGTGTGTTGTCCCGTCTTTAATTTTCCCGTTTTCTTCAATGGTAACAGGCCATAACAGGGGATGCTGTTCTTTTAAAATTTGAGAAAGCAAAGATTGCTCTCATTGATGGTCTTAAACGTGTTGAAGACATTGTTCCTAGCTCTATTGGGTCACAGGTAATCTTTATTACTCAGTTCTCTGCACATTGTCTCACTTGTGATGATTAAAACTAGTTCACTTGTTGCTTCATAAGTATGTTTTTTTTTTTTGGTTGAGAAGTCTGATGTTTAATATAGGCTTTAATATATATATGATCTCTTCAGATTTTGGAAATTGTTGGTGAGCTAGAGAACACCAGGTTCATGCTTGATCCATCAGAGAAGGAAGTTGGTGATCAGATTATTGCATTGCTCCAACAAGGGAAAAAATTTGACAACTGTAATGACAACACCGAGCTTGAAACTTTCCACCGCGCAGCTACTAGACTCAGTATCACTTCTTCTAGAGTGGCTCTAGCGGAAAGAAGAGCTCTAAAGAAACTCGTTGACAGGGCACGCGCAGAAGAAGACAAGCGTAAGGAATCAATTGTGGCTTATCTTTTGCATCTTATTAGAAAATGCTCCAAGCTATTCAGAAGTGAGATTTCGGATGAGAATGACTCTCAGAATTCAAATCCATGTTCTCCTACCGAGGATCATGGGAGTGTTCATGGGTTTGGCCGCCAGCTATCTAAGTTTGTTTCTATGAACGACAAGCCCATGAACGGCGTAAAATCAGGACAGATGCCCGTTCCACCTGAAGAACTGAGATGTCCCATATCTTTGCAACTTATGTGTGATCCTGTCATTATTGCTTCAGGGCAGACATATGAACGGGTCTGTATTGAGAAGTGGTTCAGTGATGGGCATAATACTTGTCCAAAGACTCAACAGCAGCTCCCACATCTCTCCTTGACTCCCAATAACTGTGTTAAAGGTCTTATTGCGAGCTGGTGTGAACAGAATGGAACTCAGATCCCTAGTGGACCGCCGGAATCTCAAGAGCTTGACTATTGGAGACTAGCTCTCTCTGACTCTGAGTCCACCAAGTCAAAGTCAGTCAATAGTATAAGCTCGTGTAAGTTGACGGGCATAAAAATTGTTCCTTTGGAGGAGAATGGTACTACTGTAGTCGAACGACAAAACACAGAAGAAGAAAGTTTTGTGTCTGATGATGATGATGAGGATTCTGATGTAAATGTACTTGAGAGGTATCAAGATTTATTGGCTGTCTTAAACGAGGAGAAGGACTTGGATAAAAAAGGCAAGGTTGTAGAAAAGATCAGGCTATTGCTTAAGGATGATGAAGAGGCTAGGATCTTCATGGGAGCCAACGGGTTTGTTGAAGCGTTGTTGCGGTTTCTAGAATCAGCTGTGGATGAAAATAATGTGGCAGCACAGGATAGAGGAGCTATGGCTCTATTCAATTTAGCCGTCAACAATAACAGGTTAGTACCTCCTGGTCTGTTAATGTTGGTAATACAATAACAGATTGTGACTTTCTCATTACTTTTTGTGTTCTTCTTTTGTATGGCCTGCAGGAACAAAGAGTTGATGTTAACTTCTGGGGTGATTCCACTGCTGGAGAAGATGATCTCTTCTTCTGAATCCCAAGGTTCAGCAACCGCGCTTTATCTTAATCTTTCCTGTCTCGATGAAGCAAAGTCCGTGATAGGTGCAAGCCCAGCTGTACCATTCCTTGTGCAACTACTTCAGGGAACAACCGACAACCAATGCAAACTCGATGCTCTTCATGCCCTCTACAACCTTTCCACATATTCCCCTAATATCTCTGCTCTCCTTTCATCTAACATCATCAAGAGCCTCCAAGGCCTTCTCGCATCAACAGGTGAAAATTTGTGGATAGAGAAGTCACTTGCCGTACTGCTAAATCTAGCTTCGAGCCAAGAGGGCAAAGATGAAGCTGTATCATCACAGGGCATGATCAGCAGTCTAGCAACAGTGCTAGAGATGGGTGACACGGCAGAACAGGAGCAAGCTGTTTCATGCCTTTTGATTCTATGCAACGGAAGGGAGTCTTGTATTCAAATGGTACTACAAGAAGGTGTGATACCATCATTAGTGTCAATCTCAGTGAACGGGAGTGCGCGAGGCAGAGAGAAGTCTCAGAAGCTTTTAATGTTGTTTAGGGAACAAAGGCAGCAACGGGACCAGCCATCTCCTAACAGAGATGAGTCACCACAAAAGGAACCTCCCCGGAAATCTCTCTCAGCACCGATGTCTCTCCATGGATCAACAACTCCTGCCTCACCTTCAGTTGAAGGTTTTGAACCGAGAGTCTTGTCGAAATCCATGTCGAGAAGAAAGTCGTTGGCTAGACCATTCAGCTTCTTCTGGAAGAAAAGTTACTCGATACGCCAGTGAGAAAGAAGAAAAAAATATCACATAATTCAAACAACCTTTGTATGTAAAAGCTTTGTTTTTTTTTTTTTTTTCTTACAAGTTACAGAAGTTATATCATAGATAAGAAGATATGTACAGGTCCCATTGTGATTATACTCGATTTTTGCTGTTACTATGTATATCAAGTAAATATAAATAAAACAAAACCCCAATTTTAACATCATTACACAACCCTCTTATTACCCTTCCAGCGTCTTATGTTTCAATTATTTATCCAAAGACAATAGGTTCAGTAGAGAGTTAACAAAATGGATCTTCAACTTAGGTTACTTAGAATATGATATTTACAAAAGTAATGAATACAAAAGTTGTGATAGAGAATGAACATATAGTACTCTAATGGCTTGTGCTAATGCGTCATTAGTGTCAGGTGGAGTAGGAATCAGAACGAGAGAAGGTGAGCGAATCAGCGCTTCTACTACTTCTTTTGATGGGATTCTGAATCCAACCAGTCTCAAACAGTTCCAAAATGGGATCACCGCGGCTGCTGTTGCTACGACCAGTGCTTCCACCGCCATCTTCACCGCTGCTTCCTCTCTGCAATGCCTCCTTGTAGGTCGCTTTCTTCCCCTCAGTACACAGTTTCTCCTTCTCTGCTTCATCTTCTTCTTCTTGTGAGACTGATCCTGATCTGCTAAAACTCCTATCGACCGTGATCTCTTTCTCCATGGTCCCTTTGTTCTTATCTCTCCAACGTCCCAACACATTCACCAACAAACCAAGCCAAGAAATGACATGAACCAGCACCAAATCTAGCCACACAACTCTGTTCATCGAACCAGGAAGTATCTTCAAGAATCTGTCGAATCTCTCAGGGAGAGTCTCAACAACGATGAGCAGATCGAACATCGTAGCGAACACGAAGGTGGAAGAAGGGAAGTAAGTCTCGACCGCGTCTTGAAACGCGAGAATGTGATCGTCGAATACAGAGAGAACCGCGAGGATATGGCGATGAAACGGACTTGTCAAGGAAACAAAAAAGATAACGAACTCGAACAGTTTCTGCAAAAACCAAGACGCTAGATTCTTCTTCTTCTTTGAAGTTTGGTTTCTTGTGTAAACAACACGAGCCATGGATATTAACACACCACCGCAAGTCTCAAGAGGACGACGTCGCGGCCTTCTTCTCGCTGATTGCTCCTGTCATGTCAAAAAACACAATATACGTACCAAAAAGATTTAACCAAAAACATGGCTATGTTTTCAAGATTGGGAGGAACAGAGCAAAATTTGCATACCATTTTATGAGGAATGATTCTTTTTTCTCGCCCGTAAAATTTTGATTGAGGAACTTTGAGAAAATTTAGTTAGTTTTGAGGGTTTTTATACGTAGTCAGAGGAAAGTGATCGGTTAATCTTGATTTCAGCTACGCAATTTTTTTTTGAACGAGCGGTTACGCTTTCTTTTGTTTTTTTTTTCCTTTCTTTGGGATTTTTTTTTTTTTTTTAATAATAATAAAAAGGGATCGGAATCTATGACATATGCATGATGTAAGCAAATTAGATTAAAAAAATGAAGATTGAATAATTTTGTGCGAGTCACTGATTCGTCAACTCCTCCTCTCTACTCAGTTACGGCGCTCGCGGTAACGGAATCGTCGATCTGTTTCCCGACGACGACGTCTTTGTTCGTGGTCTCTCTCTCTCTCTCTGCTTTTCGCATTTTCTGGG
>NC_025700.1:14462893-14481358 GCF_000633955.1 Camelina sativa
GGGGGGGGGGGGATTGAGAGATGAAGTTGTTGCCGAGAGAGATTGAGAAGTTAGAGCTTCATCAAGCAGGTTTCCTTGCACAGAAGCGTCTTGCTCGTGGCATTAGGCTCAATTACACTGAATCTGTAGCACTCATTGCTACTCAGGTACTCTGCTAAGTGTACATTTGAGATTGATTCATTTTTGTTTCATTTTTGTTTTTTTTTTCCCTTTTTCCCAATATTTTTTCTGAATTCATAGTTCTTATACCAAGTAACAATATAGATGTTCCATAGTTTACTGTTTTCACGGTTGTTGTTGTAGATTCTTGAGTTTATTCGTGATGGTGAGAAAAGCGTGGCGGAGCTTATGGATATTGGTAGACAACTATTAGGAAGGTAAGGTATATTATATTGTTGCTCCATTTGTTGTGTTATTTGGTTTGTTTGATTTATAACTTTGAATACTATTGATTTTTTTTTCGTGTTTTGTAACAGGAGACAGGTTCTTCCTGCTGTTGTACATCTTCTCTATACGGTTCAGGTGGGTTTTTTTCATTAACTCTGTTGATTTTCTTTTAGTTTTTCAAAATGTTCAAAATGCTTTTTTATGTTCATTGCTATTTTTGGTGTGTCAAGTTATCATATAGTAACTAGTTTAGGTGTGTTGTATATGTAGGTTGAAGGGACGTTTCGTGATGGTACAAAGTTAGTCACGGTTCATGAACCGATCTCGTCTGAAAACGGCAACCTTGAACTAGCTTTACATGGATCTTTCCTTCCAGGTTCGTTGCATATTCTACACACGTACTAACTTCTTTTCTTTTTTGTTTTGTTTTGTTTGTAATACTTTGCTTAGAATGTTTCATGTGAGATTACATTGATGCCAGTTTGTGAAAGTATTAATATTGTTAATGTAGGTTACTTATGATATGATATATTGGCTTGTTCGTTTCGCAGTCCCTTCATTGGATAAATTTCCAGAAGCTCATGAGGATGTAATTCCTGGAGATATAATATATGGAGATGGAAGTATAATAATAAATCATGGAAGGAAAGCAGTAGTTCTCAACGTCGTCAACACTGGAGACAGACCAGTTCAGGTGTGTAAATTTGCCATATCTTGCTTCTTCTGTGTTTCTGTTTTACTGCAAGACTTTATATTTCAATTCTCATTCGTTTTATATGGATGGAGATAGAATTCAATATTCAATTTTTCAGAGTCTCTTTTTCAGGTTGGAAGTCACTACCATTTCATTGAAGTGAATCCATTGTTGGTGTTTGACAGACGTAGAGCTCTTGGTATGCGTTTAAACATACCAGCTGGAACCGCTGTTCGATTTGAGGTTTGGATTTTCTGATTATCTCTGTCTCTTGTTTCATTGCTCATACACCTTTGGATTTGGCCTCATTTAGAAAACTCTTCTGTATCTCATCTATCTAGATGGTTTTTGTGCTGGAACTGATATTTGGAGAAAGGAATAGTAACACTAGAAAACCTTTAAAATATTTTTTAAAAAGGTTGAATAGCATCATCTTGAGGGATTCTCTGCTGTTGCCATATTTTACTCATTCTGTTAATGTGATATCTTTTGTTGTTTTTCATTACTAAGGAATGAACCTCTTAGTCCTGTCAGTGAAAATTGTTATGCTTTTCGTAGCCAGGAGAAAGAAAGAGTGTTGTACTTGTGAATATTGGTGGAAACAAAGTGATAAGGGGAGGGAATGGAATTGTTGACGGTCCGGTTGATGATGTCAATTGGCCAGTTGTGATGGAAACCTTGGAGAGGGGAGGCTTTAGGCACCTGGAAGATGCTAATGCTAGGTAAGTCCTATTTATTTTGGATTTTGTATGTTCCAAGATTGAGTTTTACCATGGTCACCTTACTTCCATATCCAACAAAATCAAGTTTTAATGATCTCTTTGCAGTGAGGGGATAGCAGGGGAAGATTCTAGATTTACAACTACAATTACTCGTGAAAAGTATGCAAATATGTATGGTCCTACCACTGGTGACAAGCTTCGGCTAGGTGATACCAACTTGTACGCAAGAATCGAAAAAGATTATACTGTTTATGGAGATGAATGTGTATTTGGAGGGGGGAAAGTTCTAAGAGAAGGCATGGGTCAAGGAATAGAGCAATCTGAAGCTCTTTCTTTGGATACTGTCATTACCAATAGTGTGATAATTGATTATACAGGAATATATAAGGCAGACATTGGCATTAGAAATGGTCATATTGTCGGTCTTGGAAAAGCAGGCAATCCAGATACCATGCATGGTGTGCAGAGCAATATGCTTATTGGGGTAATTTGATACACTATATAAGCACTGTAGTTACCATTTTGGCCTTTTGGGCTACTTACCTCCTCTTGTTTTTTTTTCTTAGAACAAGACTGAGGTTATTGCTGGAGAAGGAATGATTGTAACTGCTGGAGCTATTGATTGTCATGTGCATTTCATATGTCCTCAATTAGTATACGAAGCAGTGTCAAGCGGTGAGTAGAGTAGCCTGACTGCATATACTTGTTTCATGTTGTCTAGATTAACTATAGTCATGTATGGAGAGAAAGCATAAGCTTGCAAGTCTTTTAGATCACTTGCCTCTAACTCGTAATTATATGCAGGCATTACAACTATGGTTGGAGGAGGAACAGGGCCTGCTTATGGTACACGTGCTACTACCTGCACCCCTTCTCCATTCGATATGAAGTTAATGCTGCAGTCCACGGATAGCCTGCCACTAAACTTCGGGTTTACAGGGAAGGTGGGATATGTTTCTTCTTGACAATGATTTGCATCCATGTAATCATCTTGTTTCACCAGATACACCAATAGCTGACTAGAACTCTTACGATTAGCAAATGTATTGTTGTTAGGGAAATACATCTAAACCGTTAGAGCTTCGTCATATAGTGGAGGCTGGAGCAATGGGATTGAAGCTGCATGAAGACTGGGGAACTACACCTGCTGCAATAGACAATTGTTTGGCAGTTGCGGAAGAATATGATATTCAAGTCTGCGCTTTTCCCTGACATCCTCTTTTAAGGGAACAAATTTGAAAGTTTCTCTAATGAACTCAATTGTTCGTATTTGACAGGTGAACATTCATACTGATACCTTAAATGAATCGGGTTTTGTGGAGCACACAATCGATGCATTTCGAGGGAGAACGATACATACATACCACAGGTTCATCTCACCTCTTCTTAATTTTAGTTATGTTCGGTATCTTAAATTCGTTGCTCCAATTCCTCATATGCTTGGTAGGTATGAAGTTCAGTTAGCTGATAAAACTTTATGAGTTACTACTATATCAAAGTAAGGTCACTGACTCACTGCCTATATTTGAAGCAAATATTTAAGTGCTACTTTTGTTAAATTCTGCTGGACAGCGAAGGTGCTGGTGGTGGACATGCGCCAGATATCATCAGAGTTTGTGGAGTAAAAAACGTACTCCCATCATCAACCAACCCAACACGGCCATATACCAAAAATACTGTAGATGAACATCTTGACATGCTGGTATGAGAATTTAAAAGGAAGTATATGACTAAGGGTGAATTACTTTATTTTTGTCTTGTTAATAACCTCATATGCAAACACAAGCAGATGGTTTGCCATCACCTTGACAAGAATATCCCAGAAGATGTAGCTTTTGCTGAATCAAGGATAAGAGCTGAAACAATAGCAGCAGAGGACATATTGCATGATATGGGAGCAATTAGCATTATCTCTTCTGACTCACAAGCAATGGGTCGCATTGGAGAGGTTCATTCCTCTAAACCATAAACATTTTGTGAAATCAATACTTGAAACTCGAAGGTTCTCAAAAGAGCTTTTGTCACTCTTTGCTAGATTCTGTTTAGCGGAAAACTTATTATGGGAGAATTCTGTTTTGCAGGTAATAAGCAGAACTTGGCAGACTGCTGACAAGATGAAGGCTCAGAGGGGTGCCACTGATCCTAATACAGCTGATGATGATAATGCGAGAATAAAGAGATACATTGCAAAGTACACTATAAATCCAGCTATAGCCAATGGGTTTTCTGGCTTAATTGGCTCTGTTGAGGTATGTATGCTTATCTTCAACTCACACACATCTTATACCGTTACTATACAGATTTCTTTTCATGTTGCAAGTTTTTAGTTCTGTCATCCAATACATGCCAAAACAGTGTGAACCATCTTTTATTATACACAGTTTATTTCCTGCGTTCACTAATGAGATTCTTTATGGATGAGAGAGCTAGCAGTAGTGTTTGTAATCTTACTTTGGCTAAATAGTGGAAGTCTGTAATCAATTAGGGTCAATGTTTTTGTTTACTTGATTGTAAAATTTCATTCTCTGCAGGAGAAGAAGCTGGCTGACCTCGTTATATGGACGCCGGCTTTCTTTGGAGCAAAACCAGAAATAATAATTAAAGGTGGCAATATATCCTGGGCTAATATGGGCGATGCAAATGCGAGCATACCCACTCCTGAGCCGGTACTCATCACTGACTACTAGTTTCTGGACATGTTATCGTAAACAACACGTCTCTTAAGTTTATCTGGTTGATCAGAACTATAACACTCTTTGCTTTATTTTACGACGGTAGGTCACATCAAGACCTATGTTTGGATCATTTGGAAAGGCCGGAAGTGAAAACTCTGTTGCATTTGTCAGCAAGGTATGGATTTTTCCTCTCTTTCTCAAATTGATTTGTGGATCAGTTAACATAAGTATAGTTTCTTTATTCTTACGTATCCTAGGCTGCCTTGAGGAACGGGGTAAAAGAAGTATATGGACTCAATAAGAGGGTTGTAGCAGTCTCCAACGTGAGGCAGCTCACAAAACTCGACATGAAGCTGAATGATGCGCTTCCGGACATTACCGTGGACCCAGAGACATACGTTGTCACAGCAAACGGCGAGGTCCTTACGTGTGCCCCAGCTGATTCAGTCCCTCTCTCCCGGAACTATTTCCTCTTTTAAGGTAGCTGAAATTTCAGTTGCTTTATCGCATTATATATATAGGCTTTGCTTGCTAAAGTGAGACACCTAAAGCACTATAACAAGCATATACCCATAACCCACATCTCTTATGTTCATTTGCAACATTAGCTTCTCTGAAAAACCAAACAAACAAAAGGTAATGAGAGAAGCAGATATTAATTGGCAAAGGGATGTGGTGAATAGATGACCAAGTATAGTGAGTTTAAGAAGTAATGTTGCCAGACTAGAGGATCCAGATCCACTATAGAACATTAAGGTGATGTCTCTTTCTTAGTTTCTTGATGGCATGAAGCCAGTAGTGGACTTCCCTGATTCTTGTGGGGTAAAAGCATTTACATCATTACAGAAGCAATTTCTAGAAGACATCTACAGAGAGTTATTGTTCTGAGCTCTTATGTGATTGTTATCTTCTCCTCCTCTATTATAGTGCGTGTCACCATCTTGTTTCAAGATCTTCTTCATGCTATTGGAGTCATTTAAAACTCATTTCACTAAATTTCATGGTCCTATATCATTTTACAAAATATACCACTTCTCCTACTATATACCAAAAACATGTTGAACTAGTGACCGTAATTTACGAACCTATATCATTTCACTGTGAACCTTAATCCCAGTTGTGCGGGTGCCATCGTGTCCCCGGCATATATGCACAAAATTTAGTAGTATTTGTATCGATAATGCAATTTGCTTTCATGAAAAGGGACATGATTAGACGATTTGAAATAGACTCTTAACCTAACATCATGAATTGATATCAAAAAGACAAAAAAAAAAAAGTTGAGTATTTAATATTACCTCCACTTCAAACTAGTATTAGATATTTTGAGTTTTTACTTAATTTAAAGAAAAATTATATGCAATTACAAATACAAGTAAAAAAAAAAGGTTTGGTGAATCAAGAACATTGCAAAATTAAATTTCCAAATGTCTAATGATTTTAAAATGAGAGAAAATTATTTTGCAGATTCTTTTAATCTTTTTATATATGATTTGGATTCTTATAGAATAATAGTATATAGAGATATATACAAATACAAAGATCTTAGCTGGACACTACGTGAAGATCATGCTTGGGAAAAAACATAACTTGGATGTGCATCCGCACACATGACGATAGACATTAGACATTCTTAGTATATATTTTATTGAATCTTAAATATAGTTTAGTGTTCAGATTATACGATTCGGCGATACGAAACTTTGTCCACGAGGAACATATTTTATGTATGTAATCCCTATTTTGATTTCTTCTTCTTCATTTAGTATATAGAAATGATTTAATTTTAGTATATTGCAGAAAAAGCATTAGTTTAGTTGGTATAACTTGGCAGTTGGCAGTTGGCAATTGGCAATTATAATAATATGCATCTCTCGGTCATCGTCTTTGTTCATACATATAAGTACGTACGGTTCGGCCACAATTGACCTGTTCACACGGTTCCTCGAACTGATTCATATTTCGGACAAGCTGTAATAATTTAAATGGATATGCTGTAATATATGATTTAATTATGTAACTAATGAAAGACCAAAAGGTTTGGAACATTAGTTTATACTATAACAAGCTTATCAATAAAGAAGTATTTTAACAAAAAAAAAAAAAAGAAAAGAACATATAGAATGAAAAGAAAAAAAAAGAGAGAGAGAGATAGACTTGTATTATTAATTGACTTAACATATTGTCTTATCCTCTTAAGTATTTATTCGAAAAGTTAAAATGAGAAATTTGAGGATGGCGGTCCAAGAAAATCGCCAAGTTTAATAATTTGTTTATTTCGTTGCATGTGCTTAATACTTCTTCGAATCTTTTACTACAAGTCTCTATTTCTACCTCTTCTTCTTCTTCTTTTTTTGCAGCTTTTGTTTAATTGTGATAAATGCATACAATCCTTAAAGGATATATTAATATAATATGAGTTAAGATGAATCAAGAATGTAAAACTAGAGGAGATAGTATATTACCATGATTGTTTTGGATGTCATATGCGATGAGTGCTCCACTATCCTATGTGTGCCTTCTCAATAGTCAGTCATTTATGAAAGACGTAATCTCGACAATTTTTTAAGACGTAAGCTCGAAAGACATGTTCATAACACCCAAAAAAAAAAGTACTATCTTATGTGTTTTATAGCGTTGACAAGAACAAAAAACTCATCGCGTCTTTAACTATAAATATCTCAAAAACTTCCAATTAAAAGAAATTAGTAAAATACAGAAGTAAACTTAAGCACACCACTTGGTTTTTGGAGTCTGATTTGATACTCACGCGTTATTACACGCGTGACAAGTAAGTACACAACCGGTGTGAAAGTGACTGACACAACACTCTCACGGTCAAAACTACACAAATTTCCTGTCTGAAAATAAACCCAAAACGCACCGCTTTAGGTCGTCTCAGTCCTCTAGCACGAGGTCCACGAGCATCATCTCACGTTTGCCTTATTTATCATCTCTCTCTCTCTCTCTCTTCACTCTACAAAAATCCAAACAAAGAAACAAAATAAAATTTTAAAAACAAAAATGTTCATAGCATCTCTGGTGAAGACGAACTTCCACGGCGCCAGCCTAGTGAGATCTCTGGCGTTTCCCGCTATCACACAGAGGCGAACACACCGAGTTTCTCTTTCAAGAAGACAGGTTCGAGCTGTGATCAGCCGAGAAGAAAAAGCGGTGGATCAAGAAGACGGCAAAAAAAGTACAAACACACAACTTATAAGTTCTTCTCCGTTTCCATGGCAACAAAGATCTAAGTATACGGGATCAAAGACGGTCACGGCCGTTGTAAAGATCAGGAAGAAGATGAAAGAGAAGCTTACAGAAAGATTTGAACATCAATTAGAGCTTTTCATGAAAGCCATCGGCCAAGGGATGTTGATTCAGCTTGTCAGTGAAGAAATCGATCCTGGTTCGTTTTCTATAATACTTACTTACTATATTTCTGGAGTTTCCTTTTATAGCTTTTTGATAAAATTATTTTGGACTAGAAAACAAATCCAAAACGCTTAAAGATTTTGAGTTAAAGTTACCAAATTTATTCGTTTCTTGTTTGTTTCTCTCTGACCATTTTTTTGGATTATTACTAGCCTTCAAAAGTAGCTTTTTTGATTCTTGCTAGCATTTCTTTTGTTTCCTTGGATCGTATCTGATCTTTTTTATTATTTTTGGTTAGACTCAAGATGACAGCTATTTTTTTAGTCGTGCATAATTTAATGATATTTCAGTTTTAACTAAAACAAATTAATGATATATTAAAGACCCATCGGCCAATCTTAATTCAAATTTGTCCTCTCATTTGCTGTCAATGTTCTGCTGGAACAAGTTTGGTCATTGTTGATTTGTTGTAATGATGTGTGTGATCTCTATACATTTTTGTACGATCAAATAATAAATGGAATAGATCTGAGTTATTTTGCTATCCACCTTTTTGAATTATTATTTTTCTTAGATTGCCAAAATTTTCATCCGGGTTGTAGTATTCTTGGTACATTGCAGAAACTGGTAAAGGTCTTAGGAGTTTAGAAACACCGGTGCTTGGACTCCCAAAGGCTGTGAAAGATCCGAGATGCCTTGAATTCACAGCTGACTTTACAGTCCCGTTTGACTTTGGTAAACCTGGTGCCATTCTTGTCACCAATCTCCTTTCCACTGAAGTTTGCTTGTCAGAGATACTGATCCGTGATTCCGGTGAGACCATTCTCTTCCCTGGAAACACTTGGATTCATTCTAGGAATGATAATCCTCAAGCTAGGATTATCTTCAGAAGTCAAGTAAGAAATCTTCCTTCTTCTTTTGTCTTTTGATCATTGAAATGTATTTTTTGCTAACAAGTGGGAACCTATATATTGTTTCATAGCCATGCCTACCTTTACATACTCCGGATGGGATCAAAGAGCTACGGGAAAAGGACTTGGTCAGTGTACGTGGTGACGGTAAAGGCGAGAGAAAGCCTCATGAGAGGGTTTATGATTATGATGTTTACAATGATTTGGGAGATCCACGTAAAAAAGAACGAATTAGGCCTGTTCTTGGAGTTCCAGAGACGCCTTATCCAAGGCGCTGCAGGACTGGCCGGCCTCTTGCTTCAAACGGTAATGATCTCTTTATAACTCACTCTAAATACTTATGGTTCATCTAGTTTTGGTTCTTGACTTGGTGAAATCATTCTCAGATCCACCGTGTGAGAGCAGAGGGAAAGAGAAGGAAGAGTTTTATGTTCCAAGAGACGAAGTTTTCGAGGAAATCAAGAGAGATACCTTTAGAGCTGGGAGATTTAAGGCTCTCTTTCACAACCTTGTGCCATCTATTGCAGCAGCATTGTCCAACTTAGACATTCCCTTCACATGCTTCTCTGATATCGACAATTTATATAAATCTAACACTGTCTTGGGACATACCGAGCCAAAAGACACAGGCTTTGGCGGCTATATTGGTGGTTTTATGAATGGGATCCTCAACGTTACAGAGACACTGCTAAAATATGACACTCCAGCCGTTATAAAATGTAAGTTTTTTGTCTATGATATGGTCTCATTCAGAGTAGTATCATTTTATTGAAATATATATAACACATGGGATTCCTCTGTTATGTGTTGTTTTCAGGGGACAGGTTTGCGTGGCTAAGAGACAATGAATTTGGACGTCAAGCTCTTGCTGGTGTCAACCCTGTTAACATTGAGCTACTGAAGGTGTGTTTCATTTCACCATTTCAAATTCAAGAAGTTCCTATGATAGTTCTGATACTTTTGTAATTGTTATGGCAGGAGCTACCGATTCGAAGCAATCTTGACCCGGCTCTATATGGACCTCAAGAATCTGCTCTTACAGAAGAAGTCATAGCTCGAGAAGTTGAACACTACGGAACAACCATAGAAAAGGTTATTAGCTAGTGTGACAAGTGTACATTTTTTTCTGATTGAGGTACAATCTTTCTCATCTTGTTGATCTTTTACTAATGCAGGCGCTTGAAGAGAAGAGATTGTTTCTTGTGGATTACCATGACATGCTCTTGCCATTTGTAGAGAAGATAAACTCCATCAAAGAAGATCCAAGAAAGACATATGCTTCAAGAACTATCTTCTATTATTCAAAGAACGGAGCCCTGCGGCCATTGGCCATAGAGCTCTCCCTACCTCCCTCAGCCGAATCCGAGAACAAGTTTGTTTATACTCACGGTCATGACGCTACTACTCATTGGATTTGGAAACTAGCCAAAGCTCATGTCTGCTCAAATGATGCTGGTGTTCACCAACTTGTGAACCACTGGTATGTTAAGTTACTTTAGCTTAATTTGTAGTCTCTATTTATGTATTTAACAGTATATAATTTTTTTTGCAACTCTCTTAGGCTAAGGACTCATGCATCCATGGAGCCTTACATCATTGCTACTAACAGACAGTTGAGTACAATGCATCCGGTTTACAAGCTGCTTCACCCTCACATGCGCTACACGCTAGAAATCAATGCGCGTGCACGTAAAAGCTTAATCAACGGAGGAGGAATTATCGAAAGTTGCTTCACTCCCGCAAAATACGCAATGGAACTTAGCTCCGCTGCATACAAGAATATGTGGCGGTTTGACATGGAAGGACTTCCTGCTGATCTTGTTCGGAGGTTAAAGCTCTTTTGACTTTGCTTAACAACAAAACACTCATTATTATATGTCTCTTTAACACGGTCTAGTATCACTTACAGGGGAATGGCAGAGGAGGATTCATCAGAAGAATGTGGCGTGAAGCTTGTGATAGAAGATTATCCATATGCAGCAGATGGTCTTTTGATATGGAAGGCCATCAAGGACCTAGTTGAATCCTATGTGAAACACTTCTACTCTGACCACAAAGCCATAACCTCTGACCTTGAGCTCCAAGCTTGGTGGGATGAGATCAAGAACAAAGGTCACTACGACAAGAAAGACGAGCCTTGGTGGCCCAAACTCAATACAACACAAGACTTGTCCCAAATCCTAACCAACATGATATGGATCGCCTCGGGTCAACACGCAGCCATTAACTTCGGGCAGTACCCGTTCGGAGGGTATGTCCCAAACCGACCTACCCTGTTGAGGAAACTTATACCCCACGAAACTGATCCGGACTACGAAATGTTCATGCGAAACCCTCAGTATAGCTTCCTAAGCTCTCTACCAACACAGCTCCAAGCAACCAAAGTGATGGCGGTCCAAGAAACGCTCTCGACACATTCCGCAGACGAAGAGTATTTGATCGAGCTAGGAGAAGTGCAGAGACATTGGTTCCAAGATGAAGAAGTGGTTAAGTATTTTAACAAGTTCTCGGAAGAACTTGTGGAGATAGAGAAGACGATCAACAAGAGAAACAAGGATAAAAAACTCAAGAACAGAACAGGTGCTGGGATGCCTCCTTATGAACTACTTCTCCCTACTTCACCACATGGAGTCACTGGCCGTGGTATTCCCAACAGCATATCCATTTAGATGTATATATGCACAACAGATATATATCATTATTATGTAAATATGGTGGTAGAGTCTATTATGAGGCATATATTACTTTCTTTTTTTCCAATGTAACATGATAATAATATATCCAATAAGTTTTAATCATCTTTCATTACTCTCTAGGGCTGGTCCCGAGACCTATCATTTGAAACATGAGTGCAGCCAAGATCACCGCTTTCACGGGAACGTAACTCATATGAATAAAAATCATCATTACATAATATTATTAATAAAAAATAATCATGAGAAATACAGTCGAGAACCGTGGATATTTTGCAGTGCTTTTTTTTCTTTTTCCGACAACATTATATTAGTTGGATGGCTTAAACCAGCTAGTATGAGAGGACATTGTCTACATCAAAAATATATTGCGATTGTTCGTGAATATTTTGCTCCAACGAATGGCAATATGTTATTATAGCCAATATACAAGGAAAATTGCAAAATTAATACACTCTATGAGTTTGCAAAGTACTAGTAACCGAGACCTAAAACCAAGCAAAACCTAGAGAGCTCTAAGGTTTGTGATTTCTCATGGTCAAGTGGATACTCGCGGGTTTCTTTCAACATGGAGTTAATAGATTCAGCTAGGTTTGATGTCATGTTGTTGTACCGATCAGAAGGATAATAAGTTTGTGATTATTTCCTAATATCCGCTTGCCAAAGATATTATCCGCTTGCTACCATCAAAGATTTCAGTTAACAAAAAAATCAAAAGAACTGGAATAAATGAAGAACCTCTGAAACATGTTTTCAGGTCTTTTTACAAATGGAAAGTAGTCCCATGATGAACAACTGGATAATTTTTTTGAAAGTGCGGTTGCAAATAATTAAGCACGATCAAACACAAAAACTAGATCCTTCTAATCAGGAACGATATTTTTCAAACATTTCTAAAACCAGTCTCATTATGCGTCATTTCATAATCAACTATAGGCCTGGACATTCAGGTATCCGATCGGATTCGGGTTCGGATGTTCGGGTTTTCGGATTTTCGGATGTAGAGATAAAAAACCCGATCGGGTATTTTCTAATATCGGGTCGGGTTCGGATCGGGTGTCTTCGGATTCGGGTAATTTCGGGTTACCCGAAGTCATAAAAAAAAATCTGTCTTGAAAAAAAAAATATATACTTTCTATCTTCCTCTTCTTG
The DNA here is from genome assembly GCF_000633955.1 of Camelina sativa. Lineage (NCBI taxonomy): Eukaryota > Viridiplantae > Streptophyta > Magnoliopsida > Brassicales > Brassicaceae > Camelina > Camelina sativa. The sequence goes on from NC_025700.1 coordinate 14,475,503, forward strand.
TCTCCTTCTTCTTCATCTCTCTTTTTCAACAAAAAAAACCCTATATTTGTTTATCCATGATTACTACTTCAAAAATTAAATCGTTCAAATTCCCTACCAAATCTAATATTTATAACAAATTATATAATATGATTCATATTTATCTTCCAATCTCACTCACTCTTCAAACCCCACAAACTATATTTTTTTTTTGTAGATTCGCTTGTCATGTTTCTACTAAAATTGATCTGGGTAATAAAAAAATAAAATAATTATGGGTTCTGTTGATTGAGAAAGAAAAAAATAAAATAATTTTAGAATACATAATTATATATATATATATATATATAAATAATTAACGTTTTCATACTATGACATAAAACTAAGGTGACAAAATGGTTTATGATAAACTTGTAAATGCCTAAGATATTGGGTTCAACCCTACTTAGATGCATTTTTGTATTTATTTCGGGTTAGTTCGGGTTCGGGTAATACCCGAACCCGATCGGATATCCGAATTTCAAAGAAACTAAATCCGATTGGGTATTTAGTACTATCCGAATCCGAACCGAACTGCCTATTTCGGGTCGGGTTTGGGTTCGGGTTTTGGATTCGGTTAAAATGCCTAGGCCTAATCAACTATATCAAAACTAATAGGGTACAAATTAAAATTTCCATCATGAGTTGAGGCAGCAAACAAAGTTGATTTTTAGAGTCATAATAAGTAGAATTTTGTAGCAATAAGATGTATGTGCAAAAACTGTCCCGAAATTAGAGATTAGTAAAGATGTATGCTTGGAGTGATTTTTCTTTTTTATAGTATTTGGTTTTAGTATTTCCAATTTATTTTGCAGCGCCGTACAAAATTTAGAAGAAAAAACAGTTTAAAAAAAAAAATAGAGTATCTAATTTTTGTACTTTTAACAACTTTCCAAAAAGAAAAATCCAAAATCCATATTTTGGGGTTTCTCCCTCAAACAATATTTGATCCATCAACATAAAATCAGAAACTAAACAAATTACATTAACTTTTTCCTTTTCGGTCTGGTGTCCGAGTTAATTGGTTAGACAATGACTACTTCACTTATTAGATTAGTATTGGACAGAACCGGACATTGCCCTTTACCATCTCACTACTAGGAGACTGGGACTCAATAAAAAATATAACAATGTAACTTTCTTGCATTAGAGGAGAGGACTTACACCTAGGAAAATAATGAGTCAAGGAATTAGAAATCGAGAAAAAAGAGATCGGCGTCCTTGGCCTACACCTTCATGACCAGAAATAAAGATCTACGTATAGCCAGAGCCTAGATTAATTACTGGAACTAAAACGCTGGTTTTAGTGCACGTGTGGAAGACAATTTGTAGGGTTTGTTGACCATAATTCATGAACCCGGTTAAACAAGCATCCTATCCTAGACCAAAAGAAGTGGCTGGATAACCTTTTTCCTTTCTACTTTCAAAATTATTAAAAAAAAATTCACCACAAATCAAAAACTAAAAACCACAAACTAAACCATTTAAAAATCTATAAACAATCATAGTGGTATTTTATGAAATATTTTTCTTTTTTCTGGTATTGATCAATATACATTTTAACATAATTGGAAAAAAAAAAACTTTTTGTTTGACGCCAAAGAATTGTTTAATTTATTGAGAGAATTTGTAAATTAGAATCCACCTATGAGATTTTGTAGCTAGCTGATTTTTAAAAATGTGCTTCATGTCCCTTGTATAGTACACAAACTATTGAATAATAAACACAAATATTTGGTTTGGAGTTTGACATCATCCTCTACAATCTTTAGGAAAAAATGTAGAGAAAAGAGTGCATATAAGAGGGATTTCAGATGAACTAAGGAGGTCTGAAATTGAAAAGTTCACTTACTCTCCATCTTGATCTCACAAAGCAGCATGAGAATTTTCCATTGCCGCAAGAAACGTTTCTTCTATCTCTTTGATTAGTTTGAGTTTTACCTTTTGTAGTATTCGGTTCGTTCTGCAAAAAAAAAAAAATAGTATTCGGTACGTCACTCTGATTTGGGCTTACCAATGTAAAATGTTTATGTTGTTGTCAAGTTTTCAAATACATTGTTGTCTTTTGAATCCTTGAAATTTAGGATATGCATTCAATCAACTTTCTGTTTTTTGTCTTGTCTTATGAGTGGGACAATTGCATTATTTCTTTGTGGAGATCACTATACATTTTTAATGTAATTGACAATACAAAAAGACAAAATTGTTTGACTGACGAAAACAAGAAGCTAGGTGAATTGCTTCAGGTTTGCTCTAGGTCGAGAGTTCATCAATATTAAGCTCTCGTTTGCTCTATTTCATAGTCCTCCTATACCAAACTATTTTGTAATTGTTTATTAAAAAGAAATTTTCACATATCACACCAAATAAAAAAATTCTTTCACCAAATGATAAAGTCATATTAACTTCACATGAAATAGCCACTAACTAAAAGCTGACAAAAATGTCCTTGTCAATAGATAACTAGTTTTTTGTTTAGTTATCAAACCATTGCAATCATTTAATTTTTATATAAAAAAAAATTGATTGTAATTAACTTTTCAAAAAACAAGAAAAAAGGAGAGAGATAAACACGAAATTCATCATCTCACCATAAAAAAATTAGAAAATTTGGGTAAAATTTCCAATTTTTAGTTTCTTTGATTCTCTAATAGTTAAACTACTTAATCCAGCGAGTTTGGGTCTGTACAGTTCCGACAAGTTGGGTGTATACAATTTCGGTGTGTTAGAAGATTCAGTGAGTTTGGCTGTGTATAATTCCGGCGAAAAGAAGAAGTGGTAAAAATTTCCAGCAAGTTTGGGTGTGTAGAATTCCGGCGAGAAGAAGAAGAGGAGGAAATGCCGATGTGTTTGAGTATGTAGAACTCTGGTGAGAAGAAGAAAATGAAAAACTTTCCGGTGAACAACAGCGACAATACTAGCTAGGTTTGTAGAAGAAGATACAAGATGACTACAAAATTACAGTAATATCCTTCATTAATACGGACTTATGGACGTACACTAAACAAAATAACGTTATGTACGTACACCAAACCGCAACATATAGTATACGTACACGATTTGACATAAATGTACACAATCCTACACAAACTCTAAAAGTTAAACTCTAAGTTATATACGTACACTTCTCCGACTGATCCGCGGCTGCTGTTTCTAACTCACTATTGTTGCTAAGCTCCCTTCGGGAGAGTGAGCTACACACGGTCATACAAACTTAAATGTACACAACCCCTAAGAAATTAAACCTTAAATTGTATATGTAGACAATATTGACTTAGATATACACAACTCCTATACAAACCCTACAAATTAAATCTCAAAACATATACGTACACAATCATATTGACTTATAACGTATATGATCGTATCGATTTAACGTACATAACCACTAAATAGAATCTAAAAGATAAAATTAATTGTATACTTACACGATCATATTGACTTATGCTTAACAAGTTTTCTTTTCTTTGAAAATCAATCATCACTCTTAAAATAACTTGTATACATACATGTTTTGAATGTTTTGTTTGTAAACAACTTGTGTGTTCATATGTACGTACATTAACATAACTTTTGTGTTCATATGTACGTACAGGTTCATATGTACGTACATTAAGATTACTTGCGTACGTACATGTTTTGAATGTTTTGTTTATAAACAAGCATATTACAAAAATTATTTAACATTAATATAAATTATTTTAATGTGTACGTATATATGAATGCACAAATCATTACCATGTATGTACATGGTAATGGTAATATTCAAAAATATTTTGAACCATAAGAATTAAGAAAATAAATATAATTTGAAAAATAGAAAAATGGAACTTAAAAGATAGAGAAAAATAAAATTAACTTAAATTATGAAAAATATAGTTATAAAAGTTTAAAGAGAAAAATGGAAAATAAAAGAAAATGAAAATTATTATGCTCTCTCTTGTAATATTATTTTATTATATTTTTATTTTATAAATTAAATGTCAAAATCAAAATACTGAAACTAACTAAACTGGCAAAAAATTGATTACACTAACTATACAAATGTAACAAATCTAACTGCATGTTGTTTGGTTTAAGGGCATTTTCGTCTAAAATATAACTAGTGGCTAAACTATAGAAGAAACATTTAATTTTGACCGAAGTAGATTAAAAAACTCACTTTATGGCTAATATATATAATTTACCCTTTAAATAATTTTACATTCCATCAAAACAAAATTGTTTAGTTTACTGGAAAAAATATTGTTAATTGAACGTCAACCTATGAGATCTTCCAGCTAACTCGATTTTGATATATGCGCTTCATGTTCCTCCTATATGGTACACAAACTATTATATAACTCACACAAATACTATTTTAAAGTTCAAAATTTTTTGTAATCGTATGACGTAAGAAAATAGTTTAATGAGATGCATAACAACAATCATAGAAAGATGGTTCTACCAAAAAAAAAAAAGTCTTAAAAGGTTTTATATTATCATTGATCAAAACAACCACTCTTTAATAACTCTTGCTACCACTCACTTCATCACAATTTATCGAACATTTTGTACATGAAAGATCTTTTCTTCTTCTTTTTATTTTTTTTTTCTATACAACAAATCTCCTTATTTTTCTTTTTATTTAAGATATCTGTATTTCTGAATTTTAAAATTTTTGAATGAATTTTTCACTGATAGATATTAGAATATTATGTAATTAATTCTGATTGATATGATCCTTCCGTATCAAGTATAATCCCCGTAATTACACTACATAACACTGTATATATATTGCTAATGATAATACAGAATCCCTCAAGAGAATTCATCAACTTACATGGAATCAGAGCCTCTCTGCTCCTAATTTTTTTCCTTTTCTTTTCTCATCTTCTTCTTCGTTTGTTTGATCTCTCCTTTCTCTTCCTCTCATCAAGGCTGCTCCCGTCAATAACGAGCATGCTTTTGGTATCACCAACATCAAATCTCACATTCCTCTCATTTTGGATCTCGATGACCACAACTATGATGCGTGGCGTGAACTTTTCCACATGCACTGTCTCACCTTCGATGTGTCTGGACACATCGATGGTACCTCTCTTCCTACTGGTCATGCTGATGTTGCTTGGCAGAAACGTGACAGCTTGGTCAAACTTTGGTTTTATGGCACCTTGGCTCCTCAACTCTTCTGAAGCTCTTTTAAAACTGGTGGTTCTGCCCGGGACATCTAGCTTCGCATCGAGAACCAATTCCGCAACAACAAGGAGGCGCGGGCGATTCAACTTGACAACGATCTTCGCACCCTCGAAATCGGCGACCAATCCATTCAGGAATACTGTCAAAAACTCAAGTCGTTCTCCGACCGCCTCGAGAACGTTGATGCACCAGTCTCCTACCGCAACCTGGTTATGTACCTTCTCAATGGATTGACTGGCAAATTTGACAATATCATCAATGTCATCAAACACAAAGATCCGTTTCCCAGTTTCTCCACAGCCAAATCTTTGCTTGAGTTGGAAGAATCTCGTCTCGAGAAGTTACAGAAACCGGTGGCGTCAACCGCTCCCCTTCCCATTACCCTCCGCACAGCCGAGGTTCTCATACGACCATTTACGTGTTTTTGGGTGCCTTTGTTTTTCCAATCTGAACCACTCCAATCTCCATAAACTGTCACCTTGATCAACACCATGTCTCTTTCTCGGCTATCCTTCTCAACACTGTGGCTACCATTGTCTTGACCTCAAGACAAATAAGATTATCATCTCTCGCCACGTTCTGTTTGATGAAACTATTTTCCAGCCGCGGAAAAACATCCTCCACCTCAGCTCTATCACTTTCTTGACATTCCTGATGAAC
>NC_025700.1:14481930-14537214 GCF_000633955.1 Camelina sativa
TTTCTGTGACATACTTCAAGTCATCCCAACCACCACCTACCCAACCTGAACCACCTGTCGTTGCTGTTCCACCTACTCCCTCTGGTCACTCCATGATCACGAGAAGCAAATGTGGCATCCATAAGCCTCGACAAGTCCTCTCGCTCTTCACCTCTGTTTCCCCACTACCAAACAGTCATCTAAAAGCCCTTTCTGATCCCAATTGGAATCCTGCAATGAGAACTGAGTATGGTGCTATGATTAAGACTCGGACATGGGATCTGGTTCCTCGACCTAAAGACGCCAACATTGTCTGCTCTATGTGGCTTTTCAAACACAAATATGATGCAGGTGGGTCTCTCTCACGTCACAAGGCTCGCTTGGTGGCTAATGGCAAATCACATGAAGCTGGAATAGATTTCGATGAAACCTTCAGTCATGTTGTCAAACTAGCCACCATAAGAACTGTTCTTGATGTTAGTCTTGCCCGCAACTGGCCTATCCATCAGCTCGATGTTCAAAATGCGTTTCTACATGGTGACCTTGATGAGACGGTATAAATGCATCAGCCCCTTGGCTTTGTCGACCCACAACATCCTGACTATGTCTGCAAGCTCCGTAAAGCTATATACAACCTTAAACCGGCCCTTCGAGCATGGAATGCCCGGTTTGCAAATTTTCTTCACACTCTTGGTTTTCACACTTGCAAATCTGATACATCTTTATTTGTTTGTCGAAAAGGATCACAACAAGCCTATCTTCTCCTCTATGTGGATAACATAATACTCACGGCCTCAGATCACTCCTTTCTTCAGTGGATCATCACCTCTCTCAAAATAGAGTTCCCCATGACACACATCAGACAATTAAGTTACTTCCTTGGAATTAAAGCTGAGTTCAACACTCACGGTCTCTTTCTGAGTCAGGCTGCTTATGCACAAGACATTATCGATCGGGCTGGTATGACTCACTGCAACCCTTGTGCAACTCCCGTTGACGCGAATTCCAAGCTCTCCGCGGACATTGGTGAACTGATCTCTGAACCCACATATTATCGGAGTTTGGCAGGTGCGTTGCAGTATCTCACATTCACTCGCCCAGAAATCTCCTACGCCGTCTAACAAATCTGCTTATTCATGCATTCTCCACGTCAACCTCATCTTCAAGCTCTTAAGCGCATAATTCGCTACATCCAAGGCACGAAAACTCACGGTTTACAACTACGCAAAGGCTACATTGATTCACTCACGGCTTACTCCGATGCTGATTGGACAGGGTGCCCAAACTCTCGTCGTTCCACTTCTGGATATTGTGTCTATCTTGGTGCCAACTTGATCTCTTGGTCCTCCAAGCGCCAGCCTACAGTTTCACGCTCTAGTGCAGAGTCTGAATACAAAGGTGTTGCCAGTACCGTCGCGGAACTCTGTTGGATACGCAATCTGCTCCTTGAACTCGACTGCCCCATTACGAAAGCTTCCATAGTCTATTGTGACAACGTGAGCGCTGTCTATCTCTCTAGCAATCATGTCAAGCATCAACGGACCAAACACATTGAGATCGACATCTACTTTGTTCGAGAGAAGGTCGCCATGGGACAGGTTAAAGTTCTTCATGTACCATCCTCTCTTCAATTTGCTTATATCTTCACCAAAGGTATACCAACCATCCTATTCAACGATTTCCGATCCAGTTTAACCGTCTGCAAGCCCGACGCTTTCATTAAGGAAGGGTGATAGATATTATAATATTGTGTAATTAATTCTAATTGATACGATCTTTCTGTATCAAGTATAATCCCTGTAATTACGCTACACAACACTACGCTACACAACACTGTATATATATATTGCTAATGATAATATAGAATCCCTCAAGAGAATTCATGAACTTACACTCACACACAAAATACTTACCCAATTTTTTAATTTTTTTTGGTCAATCCATACCAAATCACACGTCATAAAATAAAAAAATCTCACACATCGAGAAATAATAATATGATAAAGAAATGAATTTATTATTGAGTACAATCAAATCAAAGTATTTATTATTAGACTTTCCCACGTCTTTAATTTCCCAACAAATAATCACACCAAAAAAAAAAAAAAAAATTCCCAATTAAAAAAAAAAGAATCAGGTGATACTTGTTTCACTCTATTATTATTATATTATCATCATCAACCGTTGAACCTGTTGACTCTAAACCCGACTTTTGCAGTAATCCAACGGTTGTAAACTCTCCCCTCCAAACCACTACACCGCTAAATTCCAACCTATCCCCTCTGACTCTGATTTTGATTAATCGGAATAAAATGAATTTACAACCGTCGATCTAATCACGAGTGAGTGAGAGATCACACGAGAGTCTTGTGATACTGATTCCTTTGTAGTAGTAGTAGATGGAGATTTCAAATGAGATCGAAACCGCCATTAACGAGCTTCCTCCTTATTCCTTTAAACGTATCATCATCGTCAAACTCTGATGGAGACTCACCAACAACAACTACCACCTGCCGTTGAAACGCCCTTGTTGCTCGATTCAAATCAGGATCAACCTCCGCTGGCGCCGGAGACCGACGGCGGAGGAGGAGAGGGTGTTAATGACGACCTAGATATAACGCTGGAATGGTTAGAGACGTTTCTGACGCTTCTTGGGTTTAATCAGTCCTCTCCTCGGAGCCTTGTTTTGTCTTGGATCGTGTTTTTATCGATTGGTTTGGTGCTTCCGGTTACAGTGTTGGAGCTTGGTCATTGTTTAGGATGTGAGAGGTATCAGTACAAGAGTTTCGAGCTCAACATCGTTGTTTCACAGGCCTTGTTGGCTGGTGTCTCTCTGCTTTGCGTTTCTCATAACTTGAGAAAACATGGGATTAGGAAGTTTTTGTTCGTTGATCAACTCAGTGGTCGTATGGGTCGTCTCAAGGCTCAATACATTCTGCAAATCTCGGTGATTCCTTCTACTTTTGATGATACTTTGCTTCAAAGTTTGTATTTTTATGGAAATATTTGGAGATGTTTCACTAAAGTAAGCATTTTTTTATTTCTTGGATGTGTTGCAGAACTCTGTGAGGTTGCTTGCAGTATGGTCGCTACCATGTTTTGGGTTGAAAGCTGTTCGTGAGATCATACGGATGTATTACGTGCCTCATGACCAGCCGTGGCTATCTGTTGCGATTCTGTTTTGTATGATCTTGTCATGGACTTATCTAAGCACTATATTTCTAGCTGCTAGTGCCATGTTTCATTTGGTATGCAACTTGCAAGTCATTCACTTTGAAGACTATGCAAAGCTCTTAGAAGGGGAGTCTGAAATCTCCCTTTTCATCTACGAGCATATGCGTTTGCGTCATTATCTTTCCAAAATAAGCCATAGGTTCCGCATCTTTCTGCTTCTACAGTTTCTTGTCGTCACAGCTAGCCAGTTTACTACACTTTTCCAGACCACTGCGTATAGCGGGCGTATCACGTATATCAACGGTGGTGATTTCGCGGTAAGTCAACGTCTCTGCTTCTTCTTCATTGTTATGTTCTTATTTGGTGAGGTTTAAGAAGCTTGGAACATGATATATGCAGGTCTCGGCTGTAGTCCAAACCATTGGAATAATTTTGTGTCTGCACGCAGCAACAAAAATTTCTCACAGAGCTCAAGCAATAGCATCAGTTGCAAGTAGATGGCATGCCATGATGTCTTGTTCGTCTACAGATTCAACTCAGATAAGGACTTCTCCTAGTGGAGTTCACTTGGAGGCCACCACGAATCCACCGCTCTCCTTTCCAATATCCCGTTCAGAAAGTGATGTGGAATCAATGGATCACTATATGAGGATGCCTGCTCCTAACCACTTTCCTTCTTACATGTCCATGTCCTCCTACCACAAAAGACAAGCTTTCGGTGAGTATTGTTTCGCCCTCTTTTTACTTTTTATCATTTTCACCAAACTTGAAATGGTGATAGCTGATTAGATGATTGTTGCAGTGTTGTATTTGCAGATGAATCCAGGTGGGATAACTATATTTGGGTGGACAGTAGACAGGCATTTGATAAACACAATATTCTTCATTGAGCTTTCTCTGGTTACCTTTGTTCTTGGTAAAACTGTAGTTTTCGGTACCGAATGACAAGAAAAGGTCTTTTTACTCTTTGCCATATAGAGTGATTTCTTAAATTGATTTGGAGATGATACTTTTGCATGAGCGTCTCTTAATTTGATATCTTTCTCTTAAAGAGTGACAAAGCTATATTGACAAGGCTTGGTTTGTTCTCTTTCTCTTATCTCTCTTTTCTTTCATAGATCTTTTAGTTTGTACTTTGTACCATAAACCAAAAATTATAATCCTTGGTCTGTGTCTTGCCACTAAATATTTGATAAAACCTCTGTTACACGATCTCACTGAGTAATTTTGGGCATAACGAATATACCACAACGCACGGTCCAGACTTTGGACCAGTTCTTTAAAAGCAATTGAAGACTGCCCGTGGTCCAGACTTTGGACCAGTTCTTTAAGAGCAATTGGAGACTGACCACTTCGGAAGAGTTTGTTCTGCAAATACTTGGTTATGCATCGATAGTAGAATGTCAAAATCATTGAATGTGTATGCTCATGCACAAATGCATGATAAAACTTTGAAGGATGCAAGAGCTTGGTTGATTTAAGATAACTCCTATCACAAATCACTTGTTATCACTTCCGAGCATATGCTACTATTAAGATTGAGACAAACATTACTTCAACATTGTTACGGAAAACCTAACAAATGGTTTCTAGCACGTTGCAGTCAATCAGCAAACTGCAAAGAAAGTGGGGCTAAAGTTTATTTCAGAGATCTTAGGATAGCTAATCCCTGCCGATAGTCCCCAGGATTTACTAAAATTGCTGTCATGAACTCCTAGGCAATCAAAGTAGAAAAAGGAATCCGCAGAAAATTATTGACCCTACAAACCAGAAACTATAACACTTGTAGTTACAGAGCAACCATCTTATCTCAGAGAACCATATATCCGAGGTTTTAGTGGAATACAAAAAAGATCAAGTTCACCCCTACAAGCATCAGGACTATACATTACCTCGCAGAGATTCATCAGCAATCGCGTCAATTCTTCTTCAAGAAAAGAAGAGTCTCACCTCCACTTCAACACCAAGTGTTTCTTGCAAACACAATGTCAATATTATATATACTAATAAAAACATGGCAGATAAAGAGAATTGTCGGGGAAAAAGAATAGGTTCTCCCTCATAGTAGTCAACAAAAGGTCACTTTTCAATAACACTATGCTACATACATAAGTTTCAGTAGGAAATGAGTTTTTATTATCATGCCACACCTTACAGAACAAGCACTGTCAGAAAGCCATAGCACTACTAACTGACCAGCCTAGCTTGTGAACACATTAAACCTGCAAGGATTCTCGGTGGCGATAGGAGGAAAATCACCTTCACAAATCACCATGGACCCTCAAAGTGAGTAAAGAAAGCATAAATGATATTCTGAGATACAAATGTTCCAACCTCCGCTTAAGCAGTAGCCCTCGCCTAATTGTGGTAGTTTCGAGGTAATTGAGAGTATCAAGGTTGTATTCCAAATGCTATCTTCAACAGGTGCGCGACACTTCAGCCAAACAGACCACCAGACCCAAGTTCAGCTTGTGTTAATTCCTTCCTACGTTGCTCTTCCAAAGGATCAGGGCTCTTTACCATTCTCCTCCCACGCCTTGGCACAAAAGAAGAAGTTAGAGACAGAACTAAAGTCAACCAGTGGTCATTTCAGTTTAGATAGATCTCAGTACCTGTCTTGGGCATGTTGAGCAGGGAAAGTAGGCATAAAATCTTTCGATTTTGGCAGAGGGACTTCACGGAACCAATCATGCTTTAGAGCTTCATCAACAGTTATTCTCTACAAAAAAGCACCACAGGTACGAAGTCAAGGAACAATTAAGGTGCATACTGGATTAACATGCATGCAACAGATATATATTTCTTATTACCCTCTCAGGATCATACGTTAGGAGCTTGTTCAGCAGGTCAAACCCAGCATCGGACAGAACTGGGGCGCCAGTGAATGAAGTGGCTGGGAATTTCTTACGTAATAGGTTATACCTAAAAGAACAGTTCATCAGTGAGAAGAACGACATAACGACTACGACAATCCACTAATAAGCAAGAAAGCCAGACCATATAACCTAAAGCTACAAAGCCTGGGAACAATATCAGAGACTTTAAGCAAATATTTACTAAAGGTTATTTTTAGTAATCCACTAATAAGCCAGATAGCCAGATAGCCAGACTACATCACCCAAAGCTAGAAAGCCGGGGAACAATATTAGAGACTTTAAGCACATTTTAACTAAGGATATCCTTGCATTAAAACTGAAAATTACAAGGAATTATAAATACTTACTGATGCTTGACAAAGTTGACCTTGACTCCAGGCAGCTTGGAGAACCCAGGCCAAATGGCTTCATTGGGAGTACCAAGGATTCTGAAAATCTGTAAATTAAAAGCAGCAGTAATTAATTTATAAGCTGTATGTAGTCCGAGGATGGGTGGAGGTCCAAATCAAAACCCATGTTTAAAATACCTTGTCAAGTTGATCAAACTCCGTTTTCCCATTGAACAATGGCGCCTTCGATAATAGTTCTGCCATGATACAGCCCAGTGACCACATGTCAATGGCCGTAGAATATTGTTTGGCTCCCAAGAGAAGTTCAGGTGCCCTGGAAAAACAAATGCAGTCGTTGGGCTTGGTCCTGGAGGAAGTGATTATTGCTAAAACAAGAAGGGATAGTCAACACAAGGAATAAAACAAGTCAAGAAAGTTGAAGCACATATATTTCCTAATGTGCCATTCTAAGTGATGTCCAAGCAAATACCGCAAAAGCTGTAAGTATTTCATGGCTAAGCTGGCATATTATGGAGACTATTCTGAAAGAGGAAAGGTAAGAATACAAGTCAGCCACAACACTCAAGTTTGTGGTGCCACTGGAAAAAAATATCAGATACCATGGAACGTCATTTAGACACAAGACTTTAAAAATCATTGATCCTAAGGTGCAGGAATAGAAACGGTTGAACGGTGTAGTACAGCTATACCAGAAAGAAGACGTGGCACCTGAGGTTATACTAAATTACTAACAATGGCCAAAAATACAAGAACGTCCACCAGAATTCAAATTACAAACTAGAATAGAGTAAAACGCATTTTACCTGTACCAAAGCGTAACAACCAGATGAGTATACGGCTTCAGCGGGCTGCCATATTGCCGAGCCAAACCAAAGTCACATATCTTCAACTCACCCCGATTGTTTAAAAGCAGATTAGATGTTTTCAAATCTCGATGAAGCACCCAGTTGTCGTGAAGATACTTGACGCCCTCTAAAAGTTGAAGCATTAAGCATTTAACTTCACTCTGACTGAAACGCTGCTTCATTGACTCCATCAATGCTTTAAGATCATGCTCCATGTATTCCATCACCATAAAAATGCTATCAAGACTACTACCCACGACCACCTCTTTAACATCCACTATTGATGGATGATGAAACGAAAGAAGTATATTAATCTCCCTTAGAGAAGTCAATGGAAAGCCTTCTCTTTCTTTTTCCATTTTCACCTTCTTCAATGCCACTATATCGCCTGTCTTCTTATCCTTTGCTCTATAAACAACACCATAAGTACCTTCATCTATCTTATTTAATCTCTCAAATTCATCAACACTTCTACAACCCTGGAGCATGTTTATACTTCTCAGTGGGATACCGGCAGGTTCAGGTGTCTCATGTCGAACATATTCATCATCCGAATCTGTTTCACTAAGGCTGTAACTAGAGTTTCCTCTACTGTGTTCCTCCTCATCTATATCCATCTTGTCACCCTTAACAGCATCCTTCTCCTTAAAATCATCTCTGCTTCTTGGCAAAGAATGGTGCCCCCTTTCATCGGAATCAGATGATCTATAACCTTCTCTCACTAACTCCCCGACCTCAGGTGTTTGAGACTTATTGCGCAATCTCCCCTGCGCTGGAAAGGGATTCTTCCTCCTTTTGTTTGCTCCCACTTCTTCTACTACTTCACCTTCATCAGTTGGAGAACTGTTGCCAGCTGCCCACCTAGAGGATGATATATGCCTGGTTGGCATGTTTTCCTCCTCTTCCAGGTGTGCTGCATCCTCTTGTTTGCAGTCCTGCCCAGCATTTGATGATTGTTCTACCATACACAAAGAGGACATCTCTACCGAAGGTGATAAAGCAGGCACAGAAACCGTAGAATCACTAACTTGCACAGGATCTTGATGCATGTTACTCTTTGACTGGCTTGAGCTCTTGATTAGTGGTGGTGGGGGAGGAGGAGGAGTGACCTCAACAGGTTTATCATGTCTGCTCAAATTACTTCTTTCATGGTCATCTCTGTCCCATACTATTGGTGAAAACTTTCTCTTCTTTTCTACAGGGCTTTGAGCTGTATTCTCTACCTGCTTCACAACACCGTTATTTTTCACCAGTGACTCAGATTCAATCAAATCATCCGACCCACTCTCACTAGAGAGCTCACCTGGTTCCCTATCCACAGACCTAGCTGAAAACCCACATCTTTTAGGACCACGATCCATAAAGACTTCCCTAATACCTGGATTGCTCTTCGATAACCGAGACCCACTATTAACCATTCCTCTCTCTTTCTGTCTAGCTCCGGACCTAATCATATCTCTATCTTTACCGCTATCCCCGTGTCTTTGATTACTAACCCGTCCCTTTTCATTATCAAGAGCACCGTTCCTAACATGGTCATAATCCTCATTGGAGTAAGTACTATCCCGCCTGGAGAATCTAGAATTCGACTCCTGGTCTCTCAGTTCATGGTCAGGATATCTTACACTCCTCCCAGCCGCCATTTAGTCAATTCCAATCTTAACTAGGCTCAGAAAAAAAAATCCCCCAAATCCTAATTTGACGAACTCTTAATTCTGCTTCTAGCTAACTAGCCGTGTTCAAAATCAGAATAGCAGAGACTAAACCTCGAGGTTTCTCAGAAAAATTAGCTAAATTACGCACCGAACAAAGAGCTCCTCGTGATCAAATCGCTTGAAATTGAAGCAGAACTTGTGATCTGAATTAGCCAAAACCCTAGAAATCGAAATCGAGGCCCGAGGAAGAAGATGATGAAACGAGAAGAAAAAGCAGAATTTGAAAGTGGATTCGATTGGTAAGGAGTTCGCGAAGTTCCGATTGGGATATAGCTTACCGTCGAGAAGGAACAAAACGAACGAACAATGGCGGAAGAGAAAGAGAAGAGCGTCTCTCGTCGTCGAGAGCTAAAAAAAAAAAAAAAAAAAAAAAAAAAAANGGACGTAATCGGTAAAACTAGTTTCCGATTTTTTGGTCTTTTTTTTGTATTCTCCCCCTCCATTGGGTATTTAGTTGTTTTGCCAAACGAAGCCCCTAACTTTTTTATTAATAAATGTGTTTCTTATTATTTTGTATCTAAAAATATTTCAAACTTCTATAACAGCTTTTTTTAACACTGACAAACTTCTATAACATTCTTTTTAAAAAATATCTAAATATAATTAATTAATATTTATTAAAAATATTATAATAGATCTTGTAAATTAAAATTAGTACAAAAAACTAGATTTGGACATGTGCTAGGTTAGAAAACATATTATTTCAAATGTTATAAATGTAATTGTTTATAATATTATTTGGATGTAACTCAAGCCATAAATTTTTATGGTAAATATTACTCATGTAAGTTTTATAGTGTTAATTTTCAAATTTTGTTTAATAAAAATGGTTTGCTTTTTTTTTTTTTTTAAACTACAACATTGAAATTCTTGGTTTAATCTCTACAACATTAAAATTCATTTTATTTATATTGCACTTTTTATACAACATTGAAGTACAAAAAGTGCTCTAGTACGGGTCATATTCTAGATTAAGACCCGTGCTAGAGCAATGGTTGAAATTCATTTTATTTATAATGTAATTTTATATAAAATATAATTTATGTGATTGTTTTTAAAAGTTTTTTAAAATAAAACATTATGCAATAAAATCATATGCTAAATATGATGACTTGAAAAAGACACATATTTTGTAAGTTTTATATTATTAATGATTCTAGATAAGTACCCGTGCTATAACACTCGTTAATTTTAGTTTCTAAAAAATTTTGTATATTTTAAAATAAAATTTTAATATGTTGTATTAGTTTATGTATGTGAAGTTATTTCAACTTGAATATCATTATAAGACATAATTTTTTAAATTTAGTTTTTAAAAAACAAGTTATTATATTATGAGTAATTTAATATATTGTTATACTTTTTGTTTTAATATACTTGGTTTCTTGAAATTCTTTTATATTAAGTGACATATTACTGACATTTCTATAACAAATCAATTTAGAGTGTTTATAGTTTCTAACTTTTATATCAAGTTTCAATATTTTAAAATAAATTATTTGAAGTTTATTATATTATATAGAATTATAAAATTCAACAAAAAAATATGAAGTGCAATGTGTAGTATAAGTGTTTAAATATGAGTATTGATAAAATTTATATAATTATGGATCGTTTGAATAATTAGTTTTACTAATGGGCCATATGTTGGTTGGAAGATAATTAATACGATTTATAATAATCATTTTTGGGCCTATGTTTTTCCTAAAAAGCCTATTACGGATATATTAGGCTTTCAAGCTAGATATAATTTGGGCCTATGTTTGTCCTAAAAAGCCTATTACGGATTATTGCTAAAAACCTATTTAGTTTTACTAATGCTTCTCGATTTAATTTGTTACCGAAGATATATTTGCTCCATGATTTATGGTTAATGTATATCCTATATATAACCTATTTTTAGTATTTGTAACTATTTATTAAAAATATAAAGTCTACAAAAACTAAGTCGTGTTCTTCCCTTTTATTAAAAGGGGATGTAGTGAAACAAGTGTTAAAGAAAATCAATATCGGAAGACTAATGAAAAACCTCAACAATATTCATAAAAAAAAAGACATAGAAATCAAATCTCAAGTTATGATTTCCAAAGGTTGTGTATTTGAGATCGGTCCACTTCTGTCACTTAGGCTACCAGATTCAGACTTGGTAATAATCTTTAGAATATGGGTTTTAGATCATGTAACCATATTGTGCAAGTTGAAGAAATGAAAAGACCTGACCCGTTTTTTTAAAAAAATATATATACAAAAATAATAATAATAATAATAATAATAATAATAATAATAATAATAATAATAATAATAATAATAATAATAATAATAAATAAAAAATAAACTACAACTAGTGGTCTCATACCCACTAGCCACCTAACCACAATCACACAAACAGCGGAATAACCAATACTAATAAATAACCAATAATAAACCAATATCATAACATAACAATATCCAAATACCAAACAACAAGAAACACCAAACCAGCAATCCTATCAATGCTCTAATGACCCAACTCTAGCAACCTAGTAATGCTAGACAACAACCAATCAAGTCTCTAGAACATCTTCCTCTTCTTTGTCTGGATTCCACGATCACACTTTGCCTTTACCTGCACCACAAACACAAATTGAGATGCATGAGTATTTGATAAACACTCTGTGAGGCAATCCTCCCATCTATTGGGCTATACACACAAACAACAGTGATTCCAATGTTCCAAACAAACAACAAACAAAACATACAAACCAGGAAACAAACATCATCTTGCTGGAAGGGAGATGTCGACCGACACCAGCCAAGTGTCGACCGACACTGGCATTGGTGTCGACAGACACTACCCCACAGTGTCGTTCGATGTCGTTTTGCTGGTGTCGATCGACACTCCCTCTGCAACCACGATCCGCTCGAAGCCGAGAGTCGAATCTTGCTCCCCAACCTCTTCCAAATCGTCCAATACTCAAAACCCAAGCCATAAACATTCATAGGAACCTGTAGCAACCAATCCCAGCAAGAAAAACACACAAAACAACAACAAACAAGCAAGAACAAGGAAATCAAAGGCTTAGATTAGCCATGGTCATGCACTCACCTTAACAAGTTATTCACAAAAATAACTACAACCAAATGAGAGGCTCTCCAATATCCAAGAACAACCAAACTCGCTCCTACAACCAATAACAACAACAACAAACAAACCTTGAAAACAAACTGCCAGCAAAAAAAATAGAAAAGAACAACCTCACAAGTGAAACCACGAAATCAAAACGAACCGTTACCTTTCTAATCCCTTCGGTGAAAAGCAAGGTCGACAAGTCCAGAAGCGTCCCACAAAATTTCGGAACGATCAGATCTCAGGTTAAACCGTAATGGATCCCGAAACATCCGCGGGTCTCAATCCGCGACTGAGACAAAACGCCCCACTAAACCGCCAATAACTCCTAGAATATTAACTCAAATTAACTTCTGTAAAAAGGAGAGTGTACGAAAATCTCTTAGATATAACCCTACCAAATATCAATACCTTTCATAACGTTTTGAGTAATCGGATCTTCCTTCTCCCAAACCCTGACAGTTCTGTTTCTCTCATTACTCTAAAGAAAAAGTTTCATGTTCTTCTCTTCCTCCTTTACACTAAACAACTAAGAGTTCTCTCCCTTTCTCTCCCTCTCTCTCTCATAACAATGTCGACAATAGCAAAAACAGGAGAGGAGGCGTGACTTTGAGAAAGAGATTAGGGGTTTTTGGTTTAATTATATTAAACCAAGATTTAATTAAACCAAAATTAATTAAAATCCACTTTTTTGGTTTACTCAACATATCTCAAATTCTATTCTCAGAACACGAATGTTACATGAAATTACAACATTTGAAACTTATGAATGAGACAATAGAACAATTAAAGTGTTGGAGCTAAAAAAAATACATCATTTAAGTAAGTCATAGCTATAGGTCAGGAAATCATAAATTCTAATCAGTCGCTCGTAATTTGAAGAAGAGTGCATAGAACATTATATAGAGTGAGCTATGCTGTTTCAAACTGAGATCAGCTATATATGTGGAAATGGAATAGTGAAAAACTCAGGTGAAGAAGTTCAAAAGCAATGGCGGACCTATGTAGTAGGAAGGGTTGTCAAATGATCCCCTATTAAATTCAAATATTGATAATTAGTGTATTTTATAAGATTTTAGTGAACTAATAAGTCAAATCACATTTGACCCTTTTAAATTATAAAATTTACATTACAAACCTATTAATTATAAAAATATATATATATATACATATATATATATAATGACTCCTAAAATTATATAAATTATATTACAAGTCTATTAATTAGAAAAAAAAATTATATTATGACCCCTTTAAAATTGGTCTGCCACTTGTCAAGAGAAGGGTACAATGACGATATAAGATTTGAGAAGGTAAATTTCCGACCTGAATTTTGCCGCTTTACATGAGGTAGTTTTTGTGGTGTATAGTCCGTTTGTCATGTTAACCGCAAGAAGGATGCTTTTGCGGATGTGGTAAAGGTAAAAGAGAGAAAACATTTATGTCTTTCTCTATTATACAATAACTATTATTCACACAATAAATTTTACATATAAAAAATAGACAATTTGCAAAATATAAAATAATTATAGTCTTGAGTGTATATGACACTAATATTACTAAAACCCTAATTTGATCAGCAATCATAACATTTTAGCAAAAAAGTGAGATGTTAAGTGAAATGACAATCCAACGTCTAGCGCCTACCAATGATCTAAAGGATATTAGGCGATTTATAAATTTATAATCCTAAAATATATATGAAAATATCTTAATATCTATATTAACATTTTTGAAGTACATTTTGTGTTATGCCCTTTTAGTTTTATTTATTTAAAAAGTTATTTACAACATTAACCCCTAAAAAATTTCCAAAACTAACATTACTCCAGATTTTGTTTCCTAAATATTTTACATTTTATTTCAATTAAGAAAATAACATCAATCAATATGGAAATAGAAACTATCATATATTTAACCATACATTATGTTGTGTTTTGAAGATATTATATATCTGAATCTTGTGTAAACAAAGAAAAAAACAATTTGATTCCCAATTTGTTTTCCAAAATCTGTAAGCTTTGATTTTTAACGTAAGAAAAACTTCGATTGACAATTATTTAAATATTATAATTAACATATATCAACTTAATAAAAAATTTAATTATCACGAATATGTAAAATTAAAAAAAACTAAAATACTATATAATGTGGTTATACAGTAGATGAGTTATAAAGAGAACATGTTGAAATTAATAAAATATTATTAAATTTGTGAAAACACAGGTTAAATCCTCATTTAATTATTTATCAACACTACTAATATTAGAATATTTGACATAAAATCAAGTTAATTTAACTAAGATTGTATAAAATAATTAAATCATTAGGAAAAATGTGACTTAATCACAGCGTATAATTATTGATTATGTATTTAGATCCCTTATTTTTGTTATAATAATTAAAAATTAAAACAAAATCTCAAACACTAAACAAAACAAACTAAATATAAGAAACAAATGGTCATGAAGTGTATTGCGGGTTAAAAATAATATAAATATTTAGCCGCACAACAATTAAAAAATTTAGTTATTACTCTATTTACAAAACATTCAATATTTAACAAATAGATACAACATAAATTTAAATTATAATAGAAATTATATGTCTGCGGTGTATCGCGGGTTAAAATCTAGTAATACTATTAAAAGAGGACTACAAAATTAAGAATGTCCAAAATTGTGGTTTTATTTACAGCAATTGCCACTGAATTATTCACAAAGTAGATGTTTAATTGAAATTGAAAAGGATAAAATCCGAATTAGAAAACTTAATTAAAACTTAACATGCGATTAGAAGAGGATCCGCGTGTTTTCAAAGAATCCGACCCGTGAGGAACAGTATTTGAGATTCATATTGGGCCTTCGTGTAACGCCCGCGAACCAAAACTCTGCGTTTTGGGGGTGGGTGTCGATCAACACCCATGGTGGTGTCGGTCGACACCAAGGTTTGCTCGTTTGTCCAGTTCGATTTAATTATCGATTTGGACAGGTTTTGTTTAAGGAAACCATTGAACCAAAGTTTAAAAGGGAGAAAACGACCTAGGGTCGTGTTTTGTTTTGTCTCACGCCGTTTTTGAGAGAATACAGAGAGAAAAGGAGAGAAACAGTTCTTAAGGCTTTGGAGAGAGAGTTTGTGAGGTTTGAAGGCGTTTTTGGAGAGATCTTGTTGGGATAGTGAGGATCCAGGGCTAGAGACATGATAGAAGCTTGCTAGGAGGGTTGGATTCGTTGTTGTTGGTCTGAATCTTCCTGTAAAGAGGTGAGTGCATGACCATAGCTAATCTAAGCCTTTGATTTCCTTGTTCTTGCTTGTTTGTTGATGTTTTGTGTGTTTTCTTGCAGGGGATTGTTTGCTACAGGTTTCTAAGGATGTTTTCGGCTTGGGTTTTGAGTATTGGATGTGTTTGTGGAGTTTGGGAGCGAGATTCGACTCTCGACTTCGCAGCGGATCGCAGTTGCAGGTGGAGTGTCGGTCGACACCAGCAAAATGGCATCGATCGACATTGTGGGGTAGTGTCGGTCGACACCAATGCCAGTGTTGGTCGAACTTGGCTGGTGTCGGTCGACACCTCCCTTCCAACGAGATGATGTTTGTTTTCATGGTTTGTATGTTTTGTTTGTTGTTTGTTTGGAACATTGGAATCACTGTTGCTTGTGTGTATAGCCCAGTAGATGGGAGGATTGCCTCACTGAGTATTTATCAAATACTCATGCATCTCAATTTGTGTTTATAGTGGAGGTAAAGGCAAAGTGTGATCGTGGAATCAAGGCAATGAAGAGGAGGATGTTCTAGGGACTTGATTGGATGTTGTCTGGCATTGCTAGGTTGCTAGAGTTAGGTCATTATAAACATTGCTAGGATTGCTGATTTGGTGTTTCTTGGTATTTGGTATTTGGATATTGTTATGTTATGATATTGGTTTATTATTGGTTATTCCGCTGTTGGTTGTGATTGTGGTTAGATGGCTAGTGGATATGGGACCACTAGTTGTAGTTTATTATTATTATTATTATTATTATTATTATTATTATTATTGTTATTATTATTATTATTATTATTATTATTATTATTATTATTATTTATTAATAAAAAAACGGGTTAGGTCGTTTCACTTCGGTCCTACTTACACACATGCAATTTTTTTATTTATACTTTTTGAGTAACTGAGTTTGGTTCCAGTTTTAATAAATAAACTAGGTACTAACCTGCGGATAAGCACATGCTAAATTTTTTTTATTAATTGTAATAATTTATTTTGTTATTATGTTATTTATTAGTTTTTAAAATTAAGTTGTTAAACGGAAATGATATAGATTTTCTTTGATTAGATTTTTGATAAAAAAAATAATCCTGGTAAAAAATGTTGATAAAATTTGTAGTTGTAGATTTTATTAAATTAGATTTTTAAAATCTTAGCTGTTAAATTTTTAATAATGTTTTTTTCAAGTAAGAATTAGTTTAGATTTGAATAGATTTATTTAATTTTGTAGATTTTATTTAATTTTGTAGATTTTATTTAATTTGATTTGTCTATGATTTTTTTTGTTTATTAATAATTAATAAAGTTTAACTAATTAATTAAAATTTTCTAATGACAAGTGAATGTAATTTTTTATATATTTTAATGTTAGTTTCATATGTGTACTTTCTAATTAATATAGTAGGAAGTTTACTTTGCCAATATAACGGAAGAAGCACTAAAAATCTATAAAAACGTTGAAGAAATACTCTCCACCTTATGTTACATTCATTTGTCGCAAAAAAAATATGTTATTCATATCCTTAAGTTTTATTTGTGCAGTCATATTGTTTATATATGAACTGGTTTTTAAAATTTTAACGGTGTGAGTAGTAAGCCATAGGGACATAAATAGGTTTCTCTACTAAGATCTTTCTGTTGTTTTGACGGGTCATGTAATTTATGTTCTTTTTGCAAATAACACTAGGATTTTACATAATTAATAAATTTAATTAGTTATCATTTTTTAAAATATATGATCATCTTTTACTTTTAATAATATAGAATAACATTGATATAATACTTTCTGTTTTATACGAAAAGTGTTATATTGCGATGTATCACATGTTAATAAGTATCCACATTTAGGCCTATCAATTAAACCATAGTGCGTTAGGCGGATGTAACTGCGGGTTTAAATATTTTAATCAAATAAATATTTTGTAAATATTACTGTATGATGATTTTCTGCAGGTTAAAGATCTTTAAATCCAATCTGTTGCGGGACGAGTCTATAACATATGACGGATTTGAACTGTTAAACCAACACTAAAACCAACACTAAAACCAACATATAACATATTAGTGATATCCATATTTATTATAAAAACTACAAAATATACAAACATCAAAGAAAAAAATAAATATTTTATTTATACCGGTTCGACTAACATTTTAATAACTAAAATTATTAAAATATATTTAAAACACAATAAAAAAAAAATTGTACCGCGGATTCAATCCTAGTCATAGTATATAACATATGAAATATCATCATTTATAAATAGTAAAATTCAAAATATAAAAATCTTGAAATAGTTGTTGAAATAAAACCTTAAAGATTATCAGAAATGAGAATTGGATCAACAAAAATCATTTGAAAATATTAAATTTAAAGATTTAGATAGAAAATTCAGGATTTACCGAAACCATATAGAATTGATCCAAATGCAAACAAGTTTTTAAAAAATTCCATCAAATATCATATCTGAACTAACAAATATAAATATTACCGTCAAATCAATTCAATTTATATCAAGTAACATATATCAACTTTACTAATCATTTTTTCCACCAAGATGAATCTATAGGTATGTGTATATGTATATATATCATGCATATATAACAAAATTTTGACAAACATACATCAAAACTAAAACAAAACAAAAAAATGTTAACTGATTAACGTTTGTCTATAATCGCCTATAAAACCAATTAGGAGCATCTAAAAGCATCATTACCGGTGGTTACTCATATCGTTGTTTTACCAAAAATTTAATGAATAAATAATAAAAAATATTAAAAAGACAAGAGAGAGAAAAGAGAAGCGTTTCTCAAGTTGTTTATATTTGTTACAACTTATTATTATTGGTTTATATTTGTTTTAATTAAAAAAAAAAAAAAATTTGAGAAACGATTATGATTTCAACCAGTAATGATGGTCTAAAGCTACCTAAAAATTGTATAAGACTGTTTATGACCGTCGAAATATGCTTAATAATTGAAATGACTAATTTCAACACCTGAAAATGATTGCCACGGTTTATGGTCACATAACATTAGGGGACCGCATAAAACGTTTTCTAGAACAATATGACTAGTCACAATCTCATCAATCTAATCATTTCTACTTCTCCTTCATCCCACATTCTTTGTTCGTGTTTATGACTAGCTTTGTCTAATTATATGAGTCCAACTATCAAAATCACTATCAGTAGTATTAACTTTACTTTCCCATCATATCTTATTTACTTATCATTGCTTAGCTGAAAAGCTAACTTTTGATTTTACCCGTAATATCAAATATTATAGGTTCCCAATGTGTTTATGTATCTATAAAATAAGTTAGTGTCTATAGTATTCAAATGACTCGTGGGGACCTTGTCTAGCTAACTCTGAAGAGTCACTGGCTCAATATCTTAAACACATTCATGTCTCATAAGTCATATATATCTCTCCCTTTTCTTCTATCTACTCCCCCAAAACAAACCATTGAAGTACTTTTCGTTTCTGCGTTAATTAGTTATTGAATCACTAAATCCATACGATTACATTCTAAAGATAAATAATGAGAATACACAAGACTATTGACACCAACAGCGAGAAGGAAGCTTAAAGGAGAAAGAGAAAGAAGAAGGCAAATGACCACTTCTCCTTATATAATCAGCCTTCTCTGAAGTCCTCACTGCCTTTTCGTTCAGCTTCGCCTCCGCGTTTGCCCTCCTCTCTTCCGCTATCCTTTTTGTGGCCGCTAGCTTGTTTGCTAGCTTCTCTTCTGCCCTTGCTTTCATTCTGTCTGCCTTCACCTACACAAACATTCACACATTGTCCTCAAACCTTTTCAATCCAAAAACATATAAGTCTCAATTTGGTTGAAATTAATAATACTAATCCCTCAATTACACACAACATAATTACCTCCATTTTCTTCATCTCCATCTCGGCCTTTCTCTTCTCATGATTCTCCCAAGCTTGTATCTTCACCTCCTCTCTCTTATACCTTATTCCACAACAAAATACCAAACAAAAAAACTCAATCTCAAACACTAATCACATTAAGCACAGATTTAATAAACCAACCATATCATTTAAACCAATTAACATTTAATCACCTAGCCATAAACTTAGCCCGTTCGGCTTCATCCCAAGCCATGGCTCGAGCTTCCATAGCACTCATTGCTTTCTTACTCTCCCCAAAGCCATTACTACTCATCTCATTATTACTACTCTCTACCCTCCTAACATTCATCACCGTCTCCGTCACCGTCCCCACCGCCTCGCCACGTTGCGAAGCCCTCACCGGTGAAGTCACAGGACTTCTCCCAACCGGAGTCGTAGCTCGCACAGGCGTAGCTGTTCTTGAAGGTTCTTGACTCCCAATAGGAGTCATCTCAGTCCCCATATCCCTCACACAAACCGATCTAAGCACAGCCGTAGGATTAATACTACTCTCTTTCCTCCAAACAGATTCACCACAGTCAACGTTCTTTGTCTCAACCTCCGGCCTTCCCGCCGCCGCTTCTTCGTCTTCGTATTCAACATCAACATACTGATCTTCTCCTTCACGTTCTCTCTGTGAAGCCGAAGCTATAAGTCGAAGATCATCAGCGTTGGAGTTTCTCGGCTTATTATTCCTAGAGTGATGACTACTCTTCTCACCACCGCCACCGCCACGACCAAGCCCTACACCAGAAAGCCATTTCTGAGCATCGTCCCATTTCGACGGTGCAGGCTTCCCCATAGTAGAGCGGTGATGGTTTGGTGTTCGGTTAGAACCTTTCTGAAACTCAAAACCATTCGATATCTCCGGAGTCGATGGTCCAATCCATCCTTTGTTATCTTCTACGCCAGATCTCATTTCTTACAAAAACAAAACACAACACAAACACAGAGATATGTCTCTTATAACTTCCTACAAAAAATATCAGAAGCTTTTTTTTAATTTTTTTATCTATATGGATGGATAGAGAGATGACATAGAGAAGGATGTTAAAAGAAAGGATATCAAAGTGAGGGGAGGGGAGAAAGATGTGGCGAAGGAATCAAAGAGTCGTCACTCTCATAGAACCCACTTGATGATGAAGTGAGAGATTCAGAAGTAGAGGGACATTAATACCAGATGGGCTGTTGTGTAGTAGAGACGAATATGATAGTCTTTATAATAATCCTATTTAACTCTGTTTTGTTCTGTATAAATGGCATAACATCATATAGACCCACTATTATTTTTTTGTTTTGTTGTTCTAAAATTAATAGGGGTTTATAGTAAACTCTCAGATCTGGTTTGTGATAGTAATATAATACTGTAAAAAATTATAAAAAGTGACTAATCATGTGTGCGTGGGGAGGACGTGACTAAGTTAATCACCATTATAATAAAGGTGATGATAATGATGTAAAATATGCAATGGGAACAATCACAAACAATTAGGAGGAATCTTGGGAGAAGTATAAAGAGTTTGGAAAAGGTTAATTATGTTGTTCCCGATAGTACTGTATTTTTTCTTTCTTTTTTGTTTTTAAGATTCTACTACTTCTACTAACAGTTGTACTTTAACGGTAACTTTTAGATTTAAGATTTTCATAGATGAAGGTTGGTATTTTTTTGGTTCTGTTGAGATGAGGACACGTGTACGGTTAAAGATATTGGAAGGAGCGGTGAGAGATGGGTTTTGTCGGTCCGGGTTTGACTGACAAAGTCACGTGGTCTTTGACAGGTCCCCCTACTCTGCTTTTTTTTTTTTTGGTTTTTTATGGATTCATTCATTATTATGTTAAAAAGGAGGGTGTTTGCATTGGATGTAAAATGTATGGGATTAATGTACAAGAATGTAACAATAAATGTGAATAAACATATTAACATGGATATAAAGTTGTGGGCACAATGCAAAGAAGAGTTTGAAAATGTTGACAAGAATAGTTTTATGCTTTAATGAGCTTATTGAAAGAGTAATATAGTAACATTGAAAATGCAATAGTTTCGTAGCGCTTTATTAAGATGCAAATAACAAAAAGGGAAAAAAAATTAAAAAGATTTTGATTGACATTTCATAAGAACAACTCTTAAAGTTACCATCAAGGTTTTTATTACATTATTCTATACATATATATATATGAATTTTATCTTACTAATAACCCTAGTTACATGGACATCACATTGGACTTGAACTTGTGATCCTTGTAGTCTCTAGTATTTTCCAAATGTGGTTTGGATATTAAGGTCTTCCTTATCTTTTGTTACTTATCTTCATCTATGCAAATAGCCGCTAAATTATATTTTGGTTCCACCTCAGCAGTAATATTGTTCAACGATTAAATAATTGAAAACCGGAACATATGGCATATTCAACTCATTGTTCGCACTTGATGCGGATGTGGTTAAGGTTGCAATTGTGGCTGAGTAAATGTTTGAGTTCTCATAGAGCCTTCACCACTGACACGTCCACAAGTCGTAATCATCCGTAACACCCTTAAACAACCAACCAAGTCGTAATCATCCGTAACACCCTTGGAGACGAGGAGGAGGCGATGCTTCGTGGACGGGTCGGGTAAAAATATTCCGACCGAAACTAAAAAAAAAAAATATATATATATATANCATGAGTGTTTTGACTATGATTGACTGAGATTTGCTTTTCTTTTGGCATATTACTGACTGAGATTTATCTTACCTCAAAATGAATATTCTGTTTTTTGTTTTATTATTATGCAAAGAATATAGGTGACAGTTCCTACATAATGTATGTGGTTGACATGTTCGTCCTATATTCAGAAACCTGTCGGTCAATTTCACTAAAATCAAAACACATTCCGACTTCTTATTACTTTTTTTTGGGTCATCTTACTTGTTTGCTAACCAATTGGTCAAGAACCTAAAAATTCATTATATAAAATGAGAGCTTGTAAATTTTGTCTAAATGATATATATATATATATATATATATATATATATATATATATATATATATATAAAAAGGATTTGACCAAAAAAAAAAACTAATTTTTTTATGATTTCTATTTCTCTTTTTCACTTGAAGCCCAAATCTAATTTATTAATTTTGAGTTTACATTAGCAATAAAACACAAATTAAGCTTTGGTTTCCTATTCTTGTATATGATGCAAAATAAGACTACATTAGCTTAATTTTGCTTACAAATTAATTTCTAATTAAGCATAGTTTTGCTAATTAATTTGTTAAACTTTTCTTGTATATGATGCAAAATAAGATTGCAATAGCAATAAACACACAAATTAATTTGTAAGCAGCATATACAAGAAAATATTTAACAAATTAAGCAAAAAATATGCTTACAAATTATTAATTCTGTTACTTTTTTCTTAATCATGTACATAGCTAGGTTTTATATATGTATACGTCACTAAGATTTGAAGTTAAAATCTTAGTATAATTATATGCTTACAAATTTTCAGTTTCAATATAGATGTCATCCCACAGTCATCATGACGCTTTATGTTCTTACATCGAACACATGGACACAACATCTATCTCCTCAATGGAACTGCCCACCGATTTGCCACACCCTTAAAATAAAGATTGTTGATCAAAACCATTTTAGTTGTCAATCCGTGGCTAAATGAATACCAAAGGTAACTTGCGGGTTAAATAAATCGATGCATGAATATCTCCATCAGAGGTACTTAATCAGCTCGCTTGACCCTGACTAGCTTGACCTGTTTGTTTTAATAAAGTATATGTTTCATTTCAGGAGGTTGTGTTGACATAAAAAGCTATTCCTCCTTATACTATCACCATTAGAGGAATCATATATCAGCTAGCTCGATCGTGCCATCTTCAATGTGGCGGAAGAAACAGTTAATGCTAAGATATGTGTTTAAAATAAACAGAGGAAATCAGCACTAGCTGTGCTTTTCATAGAGATAAAGCTTTAAACTCCATTTTTCACCACTTTTCAATGAAGTTTCATTGTTTTCTTACAAGATCAAACCTATACTATGGTGTCAATCATACGAGCTGAGCAACAAAAAAAAATTTTAAAAAAGAAAGAAACTAGGGTCAATGAAACCTAGTTTCCAGAGCACGTCGCTGTTTCAACACTACCTACAAACGGCTTTGACACACTATATATGGAGCATAAAAGGCGAGACTTTGCTGCACCTATGCTGATTTGCCTACCAAGGTGACTAAGTACCCAACAATTGCTGTAGAAATTCCAAGCATTCCACCAGCAACGACCTGATAACACCAAAAATAAAGCTCAGGTACTGACCACAATCATTCTGTTACTAGTCTTACATAAAATACCATATATAAGTCCCTGTTGATCACAATCATTCTGTTAGTAGTCCTACATAAAAAACCCTATATAAGTCCCAGTTGATCAAGGCTTGGTGTGATCTGACTCAACTGGTATGGACTTACTCACCTGAGGAGGAGTATGACCTAGAAGTTCACGCAAAGGTATGCTTTCAGCCAGAGGATGTTCTGCTGGAAGTTCGTACACAATCTGATTCAGAACCTGAAAAATATAAAGAAGCAGACCCAAATCAGTAAACAGAACACAGCTTCATGAGTTCTGACACCAAAAGAAAAACAAACAAATTTAAACCTCAGCTTGGCGTCCAGCATGTAATCTTACACCAGTTGCATCATACATCACCTGCACACACAAACACAAAAAAAATAACAATTCCCTCATCAGAATATAACCATCCCCTGAAGTGACTGATGATATAAGAAAGGGTATAAAAGCGAGTAAAATTAGCAAAAACATACAATGGAAGTGAGAACCAAAGCGATAGCGAAATGTGAACCTCCAAAGCCTTCTTGTAAACCAACAGCTAAAGCTAAAGCTGTAACTGTTGCTGAATGTGAAGAAGGCATACCTCCAGACCCAACAAGCCTTTTCATATCCCATCTCCTTTCCTTATACCTACACAAAAAATAATAACTTACACCAGAGCTTCAAGATTCATATTATATACCAAATGATCAGAAACTACTATTAACCAAAGAAACATATTAACAAGATTCAAGAACATGAGACAAACTAAAAGACTCTCTCTGGGATATGAAAACGTACCAGGAGGTGAAGAATTTGATGAATTGTGCGATGGTGAAAGCTAAGACGGCGGAGATGAGAGGAAAATTCGTGAAAATTGAGATATAGTGAGACGAAGATGAACCCACCGATTCATGCATTTTTATCAATATAGGTGATCTGATGGATCTTGATCGTAGGGTTTCAATCACGCACGCGGTAGCTCTTCTACAGCAAGAAGAAGAAGAAGATACAGAGACAGAGACGACATGAATCCATAAGGTTGCGTGTTGAAAGCTTTACCTTTTTGAGACTCTCTCTAATGGTTTCTTCTTCTTCTTCTTCTTCCTCAATTTTGTTTTCTCACTTTTTTTTTTTCTTCGGCAACAAACAACAAACGATTATTTATTGTTTCTTTTACTAGCAAGTCTACACGATCCTCTATGTAGGATTACAGATGAGGTTATTAGGTTTTTTTTAGTAGTATTATTTTATATTAATGACATTTATCCGAAACTATATACAGTATAATATAAGATATATCCAAGGATATATATATATATATTATTGTAAGTCAAGTTTTTTTTTTTTAATCCAGAAGACAGTTTTAGAAACGCATATATAGAGTGTGGGTATATATTATTAGAGTACTGAATATACACGTTAAATTAATTTCGGATCTAT
The DNA here is from genome assembly GCF_000633955.1 of Camelina sativa. Lineage (NCBI taxonomy): Eukaryota > Viridiplantae > Streptophyta > Magnoliopsida > Brassicales > Brassicaceae > Camelina > Camelina sativa. The sequence goes on from NC_025700.1 coordinate 14,506,922, forward strand.
CTATGATTCTCTATGTCTAAGACAAAGTGATTGAGCCGAATATGCTGCTCTGTTTGCTAAGGAATATGCTTTTCAGGCTTTAACGGACGAACAACTTGTTATTTTAATGTTACATAAATGTCTATAATTATGTAACAGAAGCTTAACAATTAAGGTGGAAAATAAAATTATACTATTATTAGTGTTTTTTATTTTCTTTAACTAGCCAAAAAAACTTATAGTTTCATTAATTAAAGTTGCAGATGGTTTGGTTTATCCCGTATAACTTAAAACATGTTCAAGTCGTAAAAAAAGCTTATGTTCAATCACAAAATCAGAAGTTTTTGCGTAATCATGTCGGATCTCTCTAGATACAACATGTTGTTAGAGTAGATGCCAACGTGATGTAATAATCTCTTTGGTGATTTGACCCTTTGGTGAATGTCTCCAATAAGGCTATTTTGGCTAATTTCAAACATTATGTTAATCAATTTTTAAAACAATTAATTGATACATTCATGTAATTTCATTTTAATTATGTTGTGATTTCATATATAAAATTTTATTTTATTTTATTTGCTAATGATTAATTAAAGCCGTAAACAAACTAAAAAAAAAAAAAGAAGGAAGATCGCAAGAGAGGCGCAACACAGCTCCGGTCAATCAAGTCGGTAATTAGGGTTTAGATCCAAATCGTGGCCATTTTCAAAACCGCACCTAAGCTCATCATCAATCATCATGTTGACGGCTCTCCGATCTCGTTGCTCCTCTCTTATTCAAGATCAATCATGGAAGCTAGGTTTATCCTGTGCTCCGAATCGCATCTTAGCCTCCTCTCCATTTTTTTCTACAACCGCCGGGGGGCCTAAAGATGTCTCAGAGATTCTCACTCTTCCCGAGGTGGAGAAGATACTCGCCGACGTGAAAGCTGATAACGTTACGGTGGTTCCAACTCACAATCACTGTTTCTGGGCCGATTACATGGTCGTCGCCACCGGAAGATCCGATTGGCACTTAAAAAACATCGCTCAAGCATTAGTCTATAAGGTACACACGTCTTCCCACCTTCCTCTATTGTTGAGATTGTTTTGATTTGGGTTTAGCCAATTTTGTGAATTCTATATGTTAGAATTGACAAGTAGCTCTGTTTTGTGAAATCTGTTATTTTGGAAGATGATCAAATGGTTTCTTGTTGTATTGCTCTTCACAGGCCAAGCAAAAGCAGAAAGGAGCAAAACATATAATGCTGCCTTCTGTGCAAGGGTACGATAGCAAGTGGGTTGTCATAGACTACGGTTCGTGTGTTCATGTTTCTTCTATCTACACAAAGTGTTGATTTTTTCTTATATTTCGTTGGAGTTGTGTTTTGGCTGTAATTCTCTGGATACCGTGTAGGCAAATTTGTAGTCCATGCACTCGATGAGAAAGCCAGGGTTTATTTCAATTTGGAAAGCCTTTGGACTACTGAAACATCTGGTACTGATTCTTCTGATCTTCAGGTAAACAAGTGCCTTACATAAGTGGTTACTGCTAATTTTGTATGATCAGTGAATAAAAAATGCTGAAACTTTGATCTTGGGTTTGTGTCTTTACATCATCACGGAGGTGGAGATTGTATTAGGAAGTACGTCTTTGATTTTAAATTGTTATGCCTCCTTGATGCTATACTTTTGTATGAGGATATGGGAAGGATTGTCTCTTGAGTAGTTTGATTGTATTGATTTGAACCTAGCCAGTTATTGGATATCATCTTCGCCATATGTGACGACATGCTTCTCTTGCTATTATAGAATCTATTTTAGATTAACAAATATATATATATATATATATCTGCTGATATCTTGCAGCTCTTTACAATGAGGTATTAATCTATTTTTGTTTATCTGCTCAAGTGCTCATGACAAATCAATTGAGTAGTTTAGTTTATAACGCATAGGATTATTGTCATTATTAATTCTAATGAAACTTTTTTGTTGTTGTTGTTGTTGTTGTAGGATCTTCAAAAGGCTTTTGTAAAGGTCAGACCAATAAACAATTCGAAAAGGAAACCGGCGAAAGTGAGTTCTTGATTCTGTTCGATGGACATACAATCAATCTTCTCGAGTCTATCGGGTCTTAAAATCCTAGACGGGTTGAGAATAGGATTTTAAGCCTATTTATCAATAACTTTCCTGTTTGTTTTTTTTAAGTCACACGTCTATTTATTTTTTTCCTTTTTTTTTTTTAACAACAAGTGAATAGATTAGCTCGAAAGAGCCTCTCCTAAGTCCTAATCAAAAAGGAAAATAATATGGAAAAGGAAAATTTGTCTCTCCTAATCAAAAAAGGAAAAAACGAATTTAGCTCTCTATAAATTATTAAAGGGATCTGGCCAAATTGGATACAGTATTCTTGAATCTCAACAACAACAACAACATGGTATCATCCTCTCTGTTCTCGTCTTCTTCGTCTATAAGGAAATCTAGGAAAACGAGAATTTGCCTCGATTCTTTACCGGAAGAGCTTCTTGTGGAGATTTCTTCAAGCATCGCAGCTTCTTCCTTGTCAGAGGTTCGTAGTCTCCGATTGGTTTCGAAACCGTTTCGAAACATCTGCGATGATCAATATGTTCTCTGCCGACTTTCGCTCCAAGAAACCCCTATGTTCCCATGGAATCACGACCATGAAACGTTCTCCAATTTTTTCAAAAGATGTCGCAAGAATGGAAACCCCGAAGCTTTGTTTCGCAGAGGATTCCTCCACTACTTTCTTGATAACCGTGAGCACAAAGGACTCAAATATTTAGCTAAAGCTGCAGAAAAAGGAAACAAAGAGGCAAAATATGTCTATGGGCTGATTCTAATCTGTCTTGGAGGCCAAACAAAACAAAAGGGTTTCAAGATCTTGTCTTCTCTTGTAAAGCCGTTGATGTCAACTACGATAGAGGAGCTGGTGGAACTTCGACACAAGATTGAAAAGATTAGAGAGTTCGTTTGGGATCATGCCAACCCGGTGATGGAACGACTCAAAACAGCATACGTTCGAGATAAGTGCGAGTGCGACGGTAAAACCACGACGTTCTTAGCAAGGAATCCTTACGGTGAAGACAAAGACATGAATACTTCTTCTGCTTGTGAGTTTTGTCTGTGGGATCACGAAGTCGAACTTTTCTGTAAGAGGATTTAGTTATCAATAATGTATTAAATTGAGAATTACCTAATAAAGACTAATTTTCGTTTTACTTTATATGCGTCTTAGATACAAGAGTAATGGCTAATACTCCATTGCTTCTATTGGCATGAACCTAATATACTAATAAATCGTAAAATAGAGTTCTTTCGGATATAAATTTTATAATCTCATTCACTCCTCTTTGACTTTGGTAAACAACTAAACATAAAAGTTGAGTTCCTTTTAGCATCTTCTTTGAATTTGTGATTCTTGATGAGGGAGATTTACTATACATCTGAAGACTACATTGCGTATAATGGTAGCATGGAAAGAATGAGGAACCAAAAGCTTCTCTTAAATCTGAAACTATTAGAGTTGGCTAAACACCGCCGGTTCTGTTTTAAATAGAGATGATGGAAGCGTGCATCAATTCCGGAGAGCCCTTGTAGGTAAGCTCAACAAAAGTACCTGCCCCTTCTCCTTTCGCAAGTCTTCCCGGGTTTACACACACACAATTGACTGCATCTTCCCCTTCCCCAAGAGATAAAACCTTAACAACATTCAGAAATACATTCAGCAACTCTTCTTTTATCTTCTAGCTTCTGAGTTTGATGCTACTATTAACAAACTGACTCTAGCTTCTGAATTTGATGCCACTATTAACATACTGACTCTAGCTTTTGAATTTGATGCCACTACTAATATACTGACTCACCTTCACGAAGTACCTCATGTCTGATGGAAGCAGGAGAATATCCGGGATTGATGAAATCTCTAGCGCCTTAGGAGCGAGTGAGGAATCATAAGGAAGGCTTTCGGGAGGTGGATGCAGAGGATAAAAGCTGTTCCATAAGAATCCAATTTTTGAGTATTTTGTAGCTGAGAATATATAGATGGAACTACTAAATGCAAAAGTTACCTTCGCTGACGGAGGAGATGGCTAGCAAGTCTGGACATGCGATCAGTGGGGACTCCACTTGGATTTCTTGACATCTCTTCACCACTCAGGTGTTTTAGTACATCCACCGTGCAACAACCTACCTTCACCTGAGAATACCCAATTAATGTTTATATTGTAAGAACTTGAAAAACACTGGCTTCTTAAAAGAGAACTGCCACAGTGATTTTATTACCTGGTTTGCCTCAAAGGTTCCGGGATTTGACAGACTGGTCGTCTGTAGTGTATGAGGAGTGAAAGACGAAAAAACAGTAAATATGTATATCCACATGTGCAAGGAACATTAAGTGATGAAACGGAGACTTGTTAATGAGAAAAATCTAATACCTGATGTTCGAGATCAGGTATGTGAATGTCGAAAGGAGGCTGACAACACAAAGGAAACTTGTCACATCAAAAAGAAAGAAGAGAAATGCGTAAATGCGAGAAGAGAGATTTTCAGAGAGAGAAAAGAGCACCTGTGGGAATATGAAATCATGGTTAGCATCACGGATGGATGGCACCAGAACCACTCTTACTTCTGAACCCATGAACTCCGTATAATCATGCAACTGAGAAACTCAAACATAAATATCTTTGTTTATTCCAAAGTAAATAAGCCTTCAATATATATCTACTGTTCCATTTTCAGTACCTTCCTGAGGACTTCCACTTGGAATATCTCATTAAAGGTGGCATCAACAGCTCCTTTCTTAATCTCCGGATGCTCAGAATCCACAAATGGTCCAAGCTGAGTTTGGAAATAAAAACGTAAGTGACCCCAAGACACAATCACACAAGAGAAAAAGTCTACAGAATGTCTGAATGCATTCTCGTTACTCACCAGCACGAGTAACTGTGGTGGCTTTCTTCTAGCATAGGCTAGTAGCTCATTCAGCGGCTCAAACAGCAAGTTGTCTGATGTGGTGAATGGTCCGGATGCAATTATCTATCAACAGAAAGACCTTTACGCATCATTTCGAATCCCCAACTAGAATGTTATGATACTACATGTTTCTGAACAAACCACCCTTGTGCTTGTTAATGAAAACTGAATATCTATGCATGAAAGAACATGTATATATATATACTTTTCAAAATATCGCCAAAAAAAAAGAGAAAGGGAATACAACATACTAATATTGACTGGCAATATCGAAGTCAGTAACTAAAAGAGCTCTCCAGTCTTTGGAGTTACCAACCTAGCGAACCAAATCAGCTTTGAGATCTCTATATTTCTCAACATTTTGCATTTCATTCATCGCAACAAATTGATTATGTGTGAAGTATAAGAAAGAAAAATCAATGCTCCTTTGTAGTTAAAGAAAGAAAATATTAACACAGCCCTATATATAAAGGATGGTTGCATACTTACAAATGAAACCCCTGATAATTTATGAGATTCTTCTGCAGAAGTTACGACCTCCTGATCCAAGTTTTGCCTCTTAGCAGGAGGTAGATCCGCATCAGCAGTAAGTGTTAAGGGAACTAAATCTACTAGCTTGGATGCCGTGAGATAATGTCCACTAGGATTTTGTCCCTCAATGCCAACTATCTGTATTATATTCAGACCACCTCCACATAAATATTACGAGTCTCTGTGAAAAAAAAACAGAACCTAAAGCTGTTAGCTTTAAGCTATCTATCACCTGGCCAGGGAAAATGGAGAACTGATCTAGTTTGTTTAAGTCCAGTGGAACACGCTGTCCTGAAGTACGCTCGGCACTGAAATCATCGAATTTGTTGGCATTAGGATAGGGAGACTCAGATATTTCATGTTTAAAAGACAGTTATGCCAATAACTAGCTATATACGATTATACCTATATAGGACCACAATGTATTAAGTCATTGGGGAATCCAAATTCAAAAAAGCTTATGCATCTGAATTTTACAACTTTAGAGTCATAATCCTTCGCAATTATATACAAAGACAAGTGAAGCCATAATTGAGTTACCTGCTCTGCAATAGAATGGACTTGTCATTCAAATGCCCTTCTGCATCACAGCAAATCATTCCCACCGCAAATATACTTCTCTGAAACCAGTAGCACAATGTAAGCAACTCTATACCCCAATGTTAACTTATTTGACATGAAAGTAGTGTGTACAAGCAAAGCTACCTGTGAAGCAACAGCAGGATCCACCTGTTCCTCATATAAGCCTGAGGCAGAAAATGCATCAGCATGCCTTACGATCCGGTTCTCAAGTGCATTAAACCTGTCCTCAGTTCTGTCATACATGAACCTGCAACCTGGTTCAGGGCCTGAGCCATTGACTTTTAGAGAACACCGCTGGCTGGTTTGAACTCTCTTAATGATATCATCATCCTCGCTGTCTTCTACATCATTGTTGTTTCCATTCTCTGCATGAGCCGCCACATTACCTATGTTGAACTTCACCACAAACTTTTCGACTCGTCGCCCAAAAGGTGTCACATGTCCAACTGACTTCCCAGTAGAGTAACCGTAATCTCTTGATCTACTTATCGAATCAAATGGATCCGGATGTAATCGTTGAGACTTGTTTGTAGGGGTAGTTACAATCTCTTCCGTATCTTCAGGCACCTTGTCCAAAAGCCTAGATCAAAAACCAAATTTACATGCCTTTCAAAAACAAACCTGGTAAAAGTTGATGCAATGAAAAAAGAAACCTGGTAAAAAGCACTTACATATCTACATCTCTATTGGAGTAAAGATGCAGACCAGATTCTTCCTCTCTCATAATAGATTCTTTCTGTTCGTTCTGAAGATGCAAAACAAACCCATCCATCTCATCCTTGTTAACAGTTTGATCAAGAAGCTGTCTGTTGCATCCAATCCAAACACAAAGGAAAAAAACAAAACTTAATTCTCTACTTCCAACAATAACATGACCAAGGAAAGTTATACATAATTAGGCCTTAGAATCACTAACACAACCACTCTCAAACATGAAACTCATTACTTCATTACTCGTTGAACTACTACACATACACTTATAATCTCTATTGGGGATTAAAAGCATTGAATTTGACAATGAATTGGAGCAATTGGGTAGATGGCGAATTTTAAAAAAAGAAGTGATTTTTTTTTTACCGATTGAGATGATAAAGTTCCCAACTTGAAACGAGATCAGAAGGGTTAAGACTGTAGTTTATACAGAGAGTGACACCTGATTGATTAGACCAAAAGAAACAAAAATTCATAAGATCTGGGCAGAGAGAATCATTCATTAGAGGATAGAGAGTGTCGCCTCGCCGCTTACATTTTTTAAGAATCTCGTCTTCTTCCACGAGAGTAAAGCCGCTTCTTTTGAATTCGTTTTTAATCTCCTCATCCGTAGCCATCGCTCTTTCAACTTCACTATCTGGCAGAGAGTCTCTGCGTTTCCTAGAGAGAGAGAGAGAGAGAGAGAGAAAGAAAGAGAGAAGCGTTTTGTTGTTGTGCCGACTGGAGAAGACGAAGGAGAAGTGGCGGGAAAATGACTGATTTAGGGCGGGAGGATGGTTATATTTACTGGACCCAAAGTTTTTTTAATGGGCCTTCAATTTGAAGGGTCTTGGAATATTTATTTTTAGCATTTCTTGGGGGCAAATTGTTTTAGCTGCTTAGGTTTATATATATTTTTTGATGAAATACTAAATTTGTTGATAGTAAACAAGTTTTTAAATATCAATTTACCTTCTTCTTTTTTCTCTGTATAACTAAGAAGTTTCTAGACTTGTTCTATAATTTTTTTATTTTATTTGTGTGATATATATTTTTAATTTAGTAGACATAATTAGTGTATGCTCGAACTGATTTAAAACAATATATATTTTGGAGAATATATTTAGGATTTACCCCATAGTACACCACGGGAAAATTTTTACGTTTTTCATTTTACTATTATATCTAATTTTTATAATTTTGTTAGAAGTAGATTGAGTTTTAATATAAATATTACATTGTTATTATATATATATATATATTGGTGTTTTGTAATAATTAACAGTATATTTAATTAAATGTATGTGAGTCTTACTTATAAAAAGAGTAAGATCTCACTACACAAAATTATTTACCCATGTTGTAGTGCCAAATTAAATTATTTAAAATTATATGAATGTTGATCCAAATCCGTCCCATTATCTCACCGGAATGATATGTAGAATATTTAGATTTATAACATAAAGTATAATACAATCTTATTATATAAAATTGGGTTTTGAAGTTAGCCAATAACAGAATCATGACACGTGTCAACTATACTGATAAGATGTTGACATTTGTCAAAAAATTGTTATTTTTTCAAAACAGTTAATTAAGATAATAAACATAAAAAATTATTATTATTCAAAACAACTAATTAAGAAAATAAAATAAAATCTACAAAAAAATTACATCATTTTATCTAAAAAAATTTCCTAAATCAAAAAGGAAAATTGACAAAACTAATATATTTTCCATTGTATGCTAATTATATTATATTTGTTTTCTCAATTAAATTTTGGCATGTATAAACAAAAAAATAATTCATTAAGCATGTATATTATTATTAATCAAGAAATAGTGAATAACAAATCTAAAAAAAATAGCATAAGTTATGTAAAAAGAATTAATATTTTTGAAACGTGATAGGAACAACTAATTAAGAAAATAACATTATATCTACATAAAATTTACATGTTTATATCAAAGCTTTAATCTTTTATTTTTTTCTGATATAATTTTGCCGATATATTTTTGGTCTTTTATTCGTGCGGGTTCGTCAATGGAAGCTATCAGATGCAATGAAATGGAATCAAAGTATATAAAGCCCGCTAAATTAATCGAGGATGGAGACAATGATGGAGTTCCAAAAGTAATTCTACAATTAGCAGCGTTAGAAGTTTCAAAGATTAGTCGGCAGTTGATGTATTTGGTCAAAATCTAGACTTTTCTCTTCTGGATAATGTCAATGATTCCGATACTGAAACAACAGTTGCTTGACCGAGTAATTTTTATGTGATTTCGTAATTTGGGAAGTTGGAACGATAAACCGTTTTAAAATTGGTTTCAAACCTGATTTATGTGGTTTTCTATCGAATTTTGTTCGTAAACCATTTAAATTCAGGTATATAGAGAAATATATAAGAACTTTTGATTCAGGTAGAAATAAGTTGAGAACTTATGATTCGAGAATATTTTAGATGAGGTCATAGTTCTAAGTAGTTTTGGTACAATGCGATACTTATAAGCAGTAAATAAAGCATCGATCCTTAACGTGATTATGACATATATCATGTTTTGGATTGTTTATAAAGTTTCTATTTTGTATATCTGAATTATCTAAGGCTTTATATATACCATCATGATTATAATATTCAAATTTTTATTTTTATTATGTTATATTAACTTTTTTTCAATTTATCAACTTTGATTGTGTTGGTCATAAAATCATTGTAATAGAGTAGATAATTTTCACCAGTTGCTCATCTAAATATATTTGGAGTAAAAAAAAATCATGGTTAAAGAAATTATGTCACAAAACAATTTTAGTAATTATAAGAATTATAATTATGCCAAGCATCATAAATTTTGTTTAATTTGTTTAAAAGACATTTTATAAGTGGTGATAAAAAGCATACTTAATTTAACAATAAAATAATTTAGGGTTTAAGAGCATATTTTTAATGGTGAAACATACAGTAAAATTGTACGTGATTACTACATTATATGTTGCTTTGATGAATTCTTTGTATATAAAATATTTTGTAATAAGTTGTGAAACGTTTTTGAAATTTGACAATAATAATATTTGTAATGATGAGTATTTGGCAAAAGTTTTGGTGGGGTATAATTTAGTTTTAGATTATTTTAATAATTGTTATAATATATTAAAAATATAAAATAGAAAGAAGTGTATGAAGTTAAATATAAATATGATTTTGGTGGGATATAATTTAGCTTAAGATTATTGTAATATATTAAAAATAGAAAAATATAAATAAGGGTATGAAGGTAAATAAAAATATAATTTTTTTCTCTAACCATTTATATATTTAATTCAAAAAATAAAATTTCTTTTCTATTTTTTAAAAATTGTTTAGGGTTTAAGATTTATTCTCTTCAATGATTTTAATACCCGCACATAGTGTGGGCCCTTATCTAGTAAAATTATATGAAACAGAAACTTGAAGAGTAATTTTATAACATAAAGTAAATCATGTTATTAGTTTTCGTAAAATTTCAATAATCTAACTTTATTATTAACATAAAATGGATAAACGAGTTAAATAAGTGTAAGTTTGGTTGACAAAGACAAAGTTAATTAAGAAATCGTCTAACATTCTTTTACTTACACTTTTCTGTACAAACTCAATGTACTAAGAGAAAGATAAGTTTTAAGTAGAAATATGTATATGTTTATTCAACATCTTTGTTCTCCAAATTTTGAAAGACTTGTTTAAACACCACATTAGTTGTTGGTATTCCAATCTTGCCTCTTTGTTGAGAATAAATAATTATAAAAAAAAACCTAAAAACCCCTAAGTTTTTAAGAAAGCAAGAAGTGCTATTAGTAGTTAATTGATACATAACATATAATAATATGTATATATATATAATATATGTATACATGGGAAAATAGAAATAAAGTGTTGACAGAGATCTGCTTTTTCATCGGCTAACACCAATCACTTGCGCTAACACCAATCTCTCAGGTAAGCAAATTAGGCAGCCATTGAAATCTTAAAGTTTATTATGGATTGTTATAATGATTTTTCTACCTTCTATTGACAGACTTTTTATAGAGATCTTTGATGATGCCAGTTAGGTATGATTGTACATCGAGAGAAAATTGGTGAGCAAGCATGACATCTTTAGATAAGGAATGTTAGTGTAGCAAATTTTAAGTTTCCTATATTTTCTCGATCTTTAGCTAAGAAATGGGGGAAATCTTTACTATATTACGATTTCATGATTAATGTTTAGTACTAAAACCGCTTAATTCTTTTCTTTATTTAAAAATATCTTACCTAAACCGAAATTTGTGATTGAAATCGTTATGAATGCGTATTTGTGTGTATATCCATGTTAACAAATATGCTTGTAAGTTGGTAATTAATATGGATTTTATTGGCTTTTGTTATAACCCGAATATTATACCATATCTTCAATATGGTCTCTCGTTTCAACTAATATATGGATTAAGTGTAAATATTCATTATATATTAAAAAACTCAAATGTAAAATAATTTATATGCGGATATATTTGTTTGGTTACAAAAATTCTAAAACAATTTTTAAAATATATATCTGTTTATAAAAATTTAAATCACATCATATGCTGGAAAAAATCTAAAATTTTATTAACTTTATGTACTAAATAGTAATTCAAATAATTAAATATAAGATTAAATAAAAGTGAAAGAATAATTATATTTTAATCTAACATATTGCTTTAAATTAGGTAGATAGATTTTAAGAAATTTGAAATTAATATTATCAAATAAGAAAATGATTGTGTTTGGTTATAAAAATTGTAGAGAATTTAGTTGAGACTTGTTTGGATACAAAAAAAAATAATGGCACAAAAATGTACTTCAAAAATGTTAAAATAGATATAAAATTATATAAAATATATACAGTACAAATCCTTTGAATTGTAATGATAAAATTATATAAAATATATACAGTACAAATCCTTTGAATTGACATCATCATTACCAGCCACCGAACAAATGGCTAAATCGAAAGTATGAGAATCATTTGACCACTTAAACATTTGACCCACTTGTGTTTCTAAAACGGATCGGTCATTAACTCATAACAACGTTATTGGACTGATGGAAATAAAGCGTTTGAGAAATAGGGTGGTCTTCAAGAGAAGAATTTGTACTCTTTGGCTGATACAATAATGGTTCTGAGGCCACCAATGGGAGCTACGATCGTCAATATAACACCAACTACTATGCAAAACTGTAAAATTTATCACACAACCAAAAAAACAGGTTATTGCCAAAATTAACAAAGAAAAACAAGAACACATAGGTAGTAGAATACTGAAAGAGTAAAAGAAATATACCCAATTGATAGACCAAGACAATCCATACTTCTTTGGTTTCTTGAGAATGAGCCACATGATGCATGGTAGCTAATCATAGTAAACAATTTAAAAAGGGTATATCAAGTGAGTTATTTCGAATTTGTTTTAGAGAAATGAATATGATTAGATTAGAGTATATTATTCAGTTACTTACGTAGTACGTTGTTGGGGCAAAGGCGAATCCTCCAAAAAAGCCGAGTAATCCACCAAAAAATGGGATACATATGGCAACGAACATCGTGAAAGCTGATCCATTGATCCAATGTTATAAATTCATATGTTACATTATTTATGTAGGAGTATTGATTCAGTAGTGAACTAAAAAACCTTACCAACATATAGAGTACGAGTGATGAAGCGGAGTTTGAAAGAAGGATTGAACATCATCTTCTTTACCAAAAAGGTTTCGAGCATGCCAAAGACAGGCATTGCGTATATTTGATAGCTTCCAACGACATGGACAACCACGAATGCGTTAGCAATGGCGATAAGCCAGACTGGTTTTTGCAAGGTCATGAGAACATTGTCGTCGACAGTGTTTCCAAAAATATAGTAGCAAACGAATGCAACGGGAAAGTAGCAGATGGCGACGACAATGTAGGCAACTACTACTCCTTTCCACATTGCAATCTTCGATGGTTTTTCAGGAGTTGAAGGAATAGTAGCTTGAATCTCCAACACAACGTTGTGACCTGCGTAAGCAAATGCCACATCTCCTAACGCATTCAAGAAGTTGAATACATTTCCCGAGGTCGTTGAGGCTCTAAACGAGTAGTCTACATTTGGTTGAACTCCTTTCTTCACCGAGGTTGCCCAAGCGATTGTTGAGTAGCTGCATAAATATCATGTTAACGTTAAGACTATATTAACAATTGGGTTTTGAGTTGTCCTTACCTCAAAGACATAACGGCAGCAGCAAGGGAGACGACAGACATGGAGTTAAAATTAGGGAGATGAGCTAAAACAAAATGTACGGAAGCAAAGATCATGATCCAATATGTAGTTCTTATATTTTTGCAATCGGTGCAAAGAAGGTCATGGATTTTTTTCAATGACTTCCCTCGCGTAACCATGTACACAATATCCACACCTACTTCAACGGTTAGCTGTTGTGGCACCACGCCACCACGATCCAGAGTCCAAGCTTCTCTCCAAACGCGTGTTGACCCAATTCGTGGTACCTATCAAACCTCTTCCCTGGTACCATCTCATGCATTTGCACCATTTGCCATAGTGTGTAGAATGTTATCAGCCATGACATTATCATTATTGTCACTCCAGGTCCCCTGCCATAATAATCCAGTGTAACATTAATATATTGAATGTGTATAATTATAATCACAAGTATATTTGAGATAACTATATATTTTTTTCTATATATTGACAAGAGATTGGATATATACCATCCGAGGTTCGACATGGCGTAAGGCAAGCTAAGTACACCAGCGCCGACCATGGCAGTGACATTGTGAAACGCAGAGTACCACCATTTGGCATTTCTTGAGGATGTTATCGGTAACCAATCGTCTACATTCTTCTGCTTTGTGGACGCATCCTTTCTTGGAGAACACTGATTTTCCCCCATGTTATTTTAGCTTTTTGTGGACCTTGTGGCAATAATTACTAATAGTTCTCAGTTTATATATACAAATTCATATACCTATTTTCTTCCATCTAATCAATTTTTTAAAAAGAACGTGTGGGTTGTTGTTGCCTTATGACAGGTTAGTTCGTTTTCTGTTTCACAAGATAAACCATAATTAAGCTCTTGAATTGTTGCGGTGTATGGTCTCTAATTACCTAATACCACATGGCTTTTATTTTTGGTCTTTTGGCATGCATGATGAATGAGTTTGGTAAAGTCAATGCTTCGTTAAACTGCATGAAGATCTGGATTGCCTAATGTAAAGAGTGTAATTTTGCTGTAATCACCAAAATATCAGTTATTGATTTTTAATTCAGTTTTATCTATTGACTTTATTTTGTTTTCTAACCGTTATATCAAATTTACTAATTTAGGTGATGATATTACAAGTCATAAGTCACATTCATGTTTTTAGGCGAAACACATACTCTTCACAACTACGTAAACACATACTTGAACCAATTTGTATTTCACTATTTTGTAGCCCACACACACACACAAACTCCACGCAGTAGATCCAATACACATACATAAAACAAAAAAAACAAAACAAAAAACTCGAGGTAAAAAAAACTTTTTCAAAAAAAAAAAAAAAAAAACNACTCCAGGTAAAATTAAAATATTCATGAAGAAAATTAAACGAATTTAATTTACTATGGATATCTGGTTCTGACGAGTTGATGGGCCTAGCCGCCTAGACCAAAAAACACACGTAAAAAAAACCAATTTGTGACATATGTTTTAGGCTGACATGTGGTTTTTTAAATTGGTGCTAGGACTTTGAAAAGAAAAGATAAAAGACGAAAAGAATTATTTTAAAAATATATTTTTTTAAAAACTTATATATCTGTACTTCATTTTAATATACAAGTTGTTTATTAATTTTTGTATTTTAAGTTAATAATTTCAAACAGTTGCAATGATTTTTTCTGATAATCTCTCTTAAATATAAATGAACTAAAAATAGTTTATTGATTTTAAATATTTTTCTGAATATTATTGATTAAAAAATAATTAGTGGAAATATTATTGATTGAAAATTAAATATGTGGAATTTTATCTCACTCTACTTATTACGTAAATGTATTTTTCACTCACTGTATTTTTTGTGAGAGAATAGAGGAGAATCCAGTGGGGAGCTTGGAGATGATGACAACCTCTCAATGGAGGTTTTCCTCAGCTCCTAGTCCTCACAATAAGTTAGTTAAGCTATGCTGTTGTAATTTTTCTTAATTAAACAATATAATCTACTAGCTTTAAGTAAGGCTTTATGAAAAAGATAAAAGGGTTTCTTTCCAGGAAACTATATTTTTTTTACCAAAATACATTAAACAAAAAAAACTTATGATGTATTATTACCAAATTTTGATTAAAAAAAAAAACATTTTTACAATTTCTGTGATATTATTGTATATTATGTATTATACATCATCTTGATAGACAACGCAAACAAGATAGTTTAAAATTGTGAATAATTGGTTTAAATCTTTTCCAATTCTTGAAATGTTTAAGCATACTATGAGCAAAACATAAGAAAAATATGAGCAAAACATAAGAAAATATAAAGTATATTTTTTTTGAAAGTGTATATAATAAAATGTTGTGATACATTTTTATCTACAATTGAGTGACATGTGGTTTTTTAATTGGTGCTAGTACTTTGAAAAGAAAACATAAAAGAGGACAAGAATCATTTTAAAATAATTTTCTTTAAAAACTTTAGATATGTGTACTCCACTTTGATATACTAGACCCATTTTTATAAAGACTATTAGTGGTTTATTCATTTTTGTCTTTTAATTTAATAATTTCAAACAGTTACAATGATTTTTCTGATAATCTCTCTTAAATATAAATGACTAAAATTAGTTTATTGGTTTTACATATTTTTTCTGAATATTATTGAGTAAAAAATAATTAGTGGAAATGTTCTTGATTGAAAATTAAATATGTGGAATTTTAACTCACTGTATTTTTTGGATAAATGTATTTTTAACTCACCGTATTTTTTGGAGAGAATGAAGGATTCAAGAACAGAGGATTCAAGAACGGATTATTCCAGAATGGAGGAGGAGAGAATGGATTCTCCTCGAGTGGAGAGCTTGGAAATGATGACAACCTTTCAATAGAGGTTTTCATCAACTCTGAATCCTTATGAGATGTAATAAGTTAGATAGATATGCAGTTGTATTTTTTTTTTGATTAAACAATATAATCTACTAGTTTCAAGTGAGGGTTTAAGAAAAGGAGAAAAGGGTTTCTTTCTAGTAAAATGTATTTTTTTTTTACCAAAATAGCAAGAAAGAAAAATCACATTAACCAAAAAAACCTAATGGGCCTTCAATTTGAAGGGTCTTAGAATATTTATTTTTAGCATTTTTTAGGGGCTCATATTTAATGTATCAGCCACAACATAAGCTTTTTTGCTAATGTATCAGCCACAACATAAGCTTTTTTGTTGATATGATTGAAAAGATAAGTTCTTTTTGTAACAACCCGTCATGTGGGAAGGTTGTTAAAGGGTGGGAACCAGAGTTCGAGGAACGCCTGGCGCTCCAATAACCTATTGGTGGATTTGGATGATTAGTTCCATTTCCACGGTGATGGGTTAGGATCGATGCCCTACAGGGCCAGCTTGGGGTCCGTTTAGGCGGCTAGCGGGGTCCACGGACGGTCCGTTGGGGTAGCTAGTGGGGGCTAGTGGGATCCGCGGGACGAGTAGTCACACCTTTAGTCCGAGAGATATTATAACATCCGCGAACCAAAATTGGGGATTTTGGGGATGGGTGTCGATCGACACTAGGGAAGTGTCGATCGACACCAGCAATTTCTGGTTCGACCAGATGGTTTTATTCGCAATTTTTTGGATTAGTTTGGTTTATTTGGGTTGTCCAGACCGGGTATATAAGCGGAGAAGCAAAAAAGTGAGGGTTTTAGAGTGTTTTGGTCGTCGATGAGAGGAGAAAAAGAGAGAAAGGAGAGAACTAGAGAGTTTGGGGATTTTTGGGTTGTTCTTGGCTGTTTTGGAGAGATTTGTTCCTGTGGAGTGGAGATCTAGAGCTAAGGACGAAGGAGAAGCTTCCTAAGGTGTGGGATTCGTCATCTTTTGATCAGAATCTTCCTGCAGAGAGGTGAGTGCTTGACCATGGCTGATCTAAGCTGAGATCTCTGTTGTTTTGGCTGTTTCTTTGTGTTTGTGGTGTTTTGCTTGTGTGAGTTGGTTGTTTTTGTGTTCCCATATGTTCCTGAGAAGTTTGGAAGAGTTTGGGACGGTTTGGAAGCGCAATGGAACGGTGATTCGTCGTTCGGCTTTGTGTAGATCGTGTCTGCGAAGGCGGTGTCGATCGACACCAGTTAGTGTCACTAGGGCGGTTCGATCAAAACCAGTTAGTGTCGGTCGACACCATGTTGGTTGAGTGTCGGTCGACACCGCCCTAGTGACACTAACCCAAGACGCATCTGTACAACAATATAATGTAGAGTCTTGGTTTAGGAGTTCCTGAAAATATGAGGGGGAGTGTCACTTTGGATTTGTACATCCTTGAGATGGTTTGTTATA
Source organism: Camelina sativa (assembly GCF_000633955.1). NCBI lineage: Eukaryota > Viridiplantae > Streptophyta > Magnoliopsida > Brassicales > Brassicaceae > Camelina > Camelina sativa. The sequence goes on from NC_025700.1 coordinate 14,524,240, forward strand.
AATTACGTTTGCATCTTGTATTGAGAGATATATGTGCATATATCTAACATTCATATTCTCTAAGTCTTATTGTGTAATATATGTAAGTACTTAGGTTTAATTGTATGTGTATGTATATAAGGGCTTTAGCCTCCGATTACTAAAGGTAGGAAAACCTTTTACACCAAACTAGTTTTCTTGACATGGTATTAGAGCAATACCTAAAATTTTAGGATTTACGATCTTTGGCTCTTACATATCTTTGATCTATTTTTTCTATATTTCTTTGACCTAAGTATCTCGATCTATTCTAATCGATATACTCTCTCTCTACTCTCTTGAAGATGACAGAAGAATCTGTTACTAAACCTACCTCCACCATGACGTCTACCCAACCTGAATCTATGCGTCGGAGAATCGACCCTTATGATCTCTCATCTGGGGATAACCCCGGATCTATCATCTCACAGCCACAATTTCAAGGACCCAACTACGATTAATGGGCGTTGAATCTATGTCTTGCACTTCGAGCACAAAAGAAGTTTGGCTTTGCCGATGGATCGATTCTCAAACCGAGTGATGATTCAGATGACCTTGAGGACTGGTGGGCGAATAACGCCATGGTGGTTTCGTGGATCAAGCTTACGGTGGCGCCGGATTTGAGTAGTTCGCTGTGGACGCATATACAAAAGCGTTTCTCAGTAAAGAACGGGCAAAGGGTTCAGCGACTTAAAACAGAGCTTGCCAATTGCCAACATAAAGGTACAGCTGTCGAAGCATACTATGGGAAGCTTACCAAACTGTGGACAAGCCTTGCGGATTTTTAGAGAGATAAAACCGTGGAAGAGATTGCAAAGGAGCGTGAGGAGGATAAGCTTCACCAGTTTCTTATGGGTTTAGATGAATCCTTGTTTGGTGCGGTAAAATCCTCTCTTCTATCTCGTGATCCATTGACTTCTCTTGATGAGGCATATCAGGTTGTGACTCAGGATGAGGAGTCCAAGAGAGGTAGTCGTTTGCCGGAAGAACGAAACGAAGGTGTGAGTTTTACGGTACAAACTTTGGTCCGTTCACGTCAACAGAGTGTGCTTCGTGATCCAGCTGCGGTTTGCTCTAGTTGTGGACGAACTGGACACCTTGCTACCAACTGATTTCGCAAGATTGGCTATCCTTGGTGGTGGGGTGATCGTCCTCGGTCGAACGGCTCGAAGCTCCCAACTACACAATCGGGAAGCTCGAGTAGTTCTCATGTTGACCGACGTGGAACTCTGCCTTTGCCATCCAAGAGTGTCGAACCAGCTCATGCTAACCAGGTGGTACTTACTCAACCATCTGCAGTTAGCCTTGAGCATTGGGGTTCGGGTTTTTGGGTTTAGGCAAATAGAACCCGTTCGGGTTTTTTGTACTTTTGGGTCGGGTTCGGGTACTACCCGTTCGGGTTCAGGTTTTTCGGGTATACCCGAACTCAAACAAATCATGAACAAAAATTGGTTTTTTTTTTTTAAATGTTTTTATAAATTTCAGAACAGATATATATATATATATATAAATATTAAATGTTTCACATTAAAACAAAAAAACTAAGAAAGCAAAATTGTTTAATATGCACCCTTAAATATCCAAGGTACTCTGTTCGATTCCCCGTAGATGCATTTTTACATTTAATTCGGACTAGTTCGGGTATACCCGAACCCGATCGGGTTTTACACATAACGCGAATCCGAACCGAACCACTTATTTTGGGTCGGGTTCGGGTTCTGGTTTCGAGTTCGGATAATATGCCCAGGGCTATCTACAGTTGCTAATTCGGTTATCATAGAAGCTGATCGTTCGGGAATCATCGGCTTAAGTGATCACGAATGGGAATCCTTTAAGAAGATGGTTAACGAACGAAATTCAGACACATGTGAGCGACTCTCGGGTAAGTTTTTTATCGAATCATGGGTTATTGATACAGGGGCTTCTAATCACATGACGGGAAGCATTGAGTTTCTCTTTGAAGTTTGTGATATGTCTCCGGTTTATATCAAGCTACCGGATAGACGATTTACTGTGGCAACTAAAAAGGGAACTGTGTGTTTGGGTTCTAAGCTGCAATTGTCGAATGTGTTCTTTGTGGATAGTCTTCAATGCCATCTTATTTCAGTTTCTCAACTCACTAGAGAAAGGGATTGTATCTTTCAGATCTCTAATAGACTTTGTGTTGTTCAGGACCGCATCACACAAATGCTGATTGGAGCCGGTGAGCTAGTAAACAGACTCTATTTCTTTAGAGGAGTGGAAGTCGCAACAATGACACAAATCTTGGACCGGCAAACTGATGATTTGTGGCATCGACGTTTGGGGCACCCCTCATCTACAACAATGGAGATGTTGAAGTTATCTAATAATAATACTAGTCGTTGTGTTTTTGATTCCAAGTCTTGTGACATTTGTAACCGCGCTAAGCAAACATGTGATTCTTTCCCTTTGAGTATTAATAAGACATTAGCGGTTTTTGAATTAGTTCATTGTGATCTATGGGGTCCTTATCGGACTACAACAATTTGTGGGTCAAGATTTTTTCTCACCATCGTTGATGATTATTCGCGGGTTGTATGGCTATACTTGTTGCCATCTAAACCACATACCACATCTACACTACGTGATTTTATCTCTCTTGTTGAGCGGCAATTTGATAAGAAGATTAAGACAATTCAGAGTGATAATGGATCCGAGTTTCTTTCCCTTAGTGGTTTCTTCTGTGAGAAAGGAATCATTCATGAGACTTCTTGTGTTGGGACACCCCAACAGAACGTTCGCGTAGAGCGCAAGCATCGACATATACTAAATGTTGCATGGGCCCTGCGTTTCCAAGCCTCTCTGCCTGTGGAATTTTGGAGTTTTTGTGCACTGACCGCATGTTACTTGATTAACCGCACACCGACTGCGGTTCTCAATGGGAAGACTCCTTTTGAGATGTTATATGATCGACCACCACCAATGAATCACCTTAGGGTGTTTGGCTGTTTATGTTACGTTCATGGTCAACGTCGGGATGGTGATAAGTTTGCTTCTAGGAGCAATAAGTTGATTTTTCTTGGTTATCCGTTTGGGAAAAAGGTTGGAAGGTTTATAATCTTAGTAGTGATGTGATTTCTGTTTCTCGCGACGTCATTTTCATGGAAACAGAGTTTCCCTATGTTGTCACGCTTTCTACGAGTAGGGACCAGCCTCTATTGGTGTCTTCCTCTCCGATGGCTACTCGCCCTGAGGAGGATACTGATTGCTGTGATGATTTTTTCTCTTTACTTCCTACTGTTCGTTTCTCTCACACCCAACCCTCGGCTGTTTTTCCCGTTGAATTGCGTGAGGAATTTGTTTCGCCTTCTACACCAGATTCTGCGGTTGTTACGCCACCTACGGATATTGTGGTTGAGTCTCTGTCTCCGATCGAGTCTTCTGCCGAGTCTTTGGAGTCGTAAATTGTTGAAGAAGTGATTCCTATGGACCGCGGTTGCCGACAAAAGTTTGTCCCCACTAAACTACATGATTACGTCATTAACACGGAACATGTTGAGTCTGATGGTGATTTCACAGACTCCAGTTGGTATCCAATTGATTCTTATGTGGATTGTTCTTAGTTTTCAGAGCACCATCGCACTTTTCATGCGGCTATAACTGATGGTGTTATTCCACAAACATATGCTGATGCGTTTCTTGATGAAAATTGGCGGAATGCAGTCCGTGTGGAGGTTGATGCACTTGAGGATCAGGGCACTTGGACGGTTGAGACTCTTCCTCCAGGAAAGAAAGCTTTGGGCTGTAAATGGGTTTTTACTTTGAAATATCGGTTGGATGGGACGCTTGAACGTTATAAGGCTCGATTGGTTGTTCTTGGTAATAATCAAACAGAGGGTTTGGATTACAATGAGACATTTGCACCGGTTTGCAAGATGACTACAGTTCGCTCTTTTCTTGAAGTTGCTGTTTCTCGTGATTGGGAGGTTCATCAAATGGATGTCCATAATTCTTACATGGGGACTTCGACGAAGAAGTGTATATTCGATTTCCTCTGGGGTTTCGAACTGATGATAAAACAAAGGTTTGTCGTCTCCATAAATCTCTTTATGGACTCCATCAAGCGCCCCGATGTTGGTTTGCCAAGCTTTCTACGGCTTTGAAAGACTATAGTTTCACTTTAATTGTATGCGTATGTATATAAAGGCTTTAGCCTTCGATTAATACAGGTAAGAAAACCTTTTACACCAAACTAGTTTTCTTGACATCTTGCCACAATTGCAGATCCAAAATGGCATAGTTTATAATAGTAGGAATAGCCCACTTTTGTTATTAAAAATCAGATCATTACGAGTCTTCCAAATACACTAACCAATGTACGAGAATAGATATTTACAATTACTCTCTTTATTGCAAGTAGAGAGTAGAGCTTTGACTTTCTCCATAAGAGAACAACTTTGCTCAAACTGACCTGTTGGGATGGGGATAGACGCTAGCTCCCAGTCCCAGACCTCTTTGGTAAACTTACATTGGAAAAGTAAGTGAGAAAGACCAATTAACATCCCGCAAATTAAATTAGAAGAGTCAAGACTCAAGACGCAAAAAGAGACCACAAAAAAAGGAGAAAAAAAAAAAAAAAGAAAAATTGGTCAAAAACATTGAGGTGTCAAATAGTAATTGCATATCAGAAGATTCTAATTTTTAAAATGGAGCCAGAAACGACTCAAAGGTCAAGTCAGAGACTCAGAGATCGTCGCCTACAAATCTTTCTTAGTTCGTTTCTTCCTATTCACGCTTTCTCCTCATTCTGTTATACTTTTTCATATCTTGTTCATTCAGATATGGCTTCTTCAAGATGGATCAGGCCCGAGGTACCCCATGGATCTCAGTTCGATTTTTTTTTTTCTAACCTTGCGTGTTACCTTAAAGTGTTTATTTAATCGATCTGGCTTTTTAAGAAGCGCTGATCTGTGTTGGTTTGTGTGAGTTTGAAACATATGACCGAAAATTTAGGGTTTTGCGGCTGTCTATAGATCGATTCTGTGTATGAGATAGATAGAAACCATGTCGATTTTCTCTAGCCGTTTGATCTGAATATATTGAGTTGGCTTGTGTGTGTGGACTTTTTAGGTGTATCCACTGTTTGCTGCAGTGGGAGTTGCTGTTGGAATTTGCGGGATGCAGCTTGTTAGGAACATCTCCACCAACCCTGAAGTCAGGTACATATTACATATACATACTGTCACTAATCATTAGGTCTCTTGACCAATCTGATTAATCGAGTTATTCGTTCATGACTTGTTTACATATATATAAATGTTTTATTTTCTCTACCTAGCATGTCCTATTCACCTATTGTATGAAAGGTTGATTTGGGTGTAAATTAATTAACATGTGAAACTGGCACGTGTATATATTAGGGTGACAAAGGAGAATAGGACGGCTGGTATACTTGAGAACCACGCAGAAGGAGAGAGGTACGCGGAGCACGGTCTGAGGAAGTTTGTGCGCAACAAAGCTCCTCAGATCATGCCATCTATCAATGGCTTCTTCTCCGACCCCAAGTACTGAAACGGAGGAGACTTATCAATTATCATGTTAGGGATTTTGGGAATAAAAACATGGTGTGCTTGTTTCTAGTACATCTTGTTTCGTCTGTATGAAAACCATATCACTTAAAAACATCTTTGAAATGGTTATGATGTTGAAGATTATAATTTAACTTGTCTTGGTAATAATGGTAATAATGGATGAATTTGAGAGTTAAACACTAGTGGCCCTTGGATTTCGCACCTTGGTTCCTCTGTTTCTTGTTGTGTATTAAACCATCACTTGAAACATCTTGAAAATGGTATATTAAGTGGCAATCAAACATGTTTTTGATAACGACAAAGAATTAACAATCCCAAATATTAATTATATATCACTCGAGAGACAACATTATTTTTTAGCATCAAAATAAAATATTTAACGACAATAATCCCAATAAGACCAGACCAGTACTACTTGAAAAACAGACAAGATTATTCACATAAGCCAAGTACTATCAACATGATCCAAGAAAGTGCAAACATAATCAGAACCTATCAGTGGAGGACCATTAAACAAGTGTTCAAACGTAAACCTTCTGAGTTTTTGCGTTTCTGTATTATAATACAGCACAGTGGGTGCTTCATCAACAAAACTGTCTGGTGCGAAAACAAGTTCTTTTGTTCCAATGGTACCTTTGAAACGAAACCACCTCCTATTTGCAACAGTTTCTTTCCACCTCCTAGTTTCAATAGTTTCTTTCCAACGAGAAACCACAATGTCTTCTTTTAACCAGACTCCTATTTCATTTCTAGCCCATATTCTCAAAAGTCCAGTGTATTCGTCAACCATAATAGATACGGCAATTTTCCCATTGTAATTCACCACGTCCCAACCACGACGAGTAAAGTTAATTTGCTTAGGTAATTTAATGGCACTAAACTTTTCAGACGTTAAGTTGAAGCACATGATCATAGATTTGTCAGTATTGGTGTCATGAGCTCCATAGTACACAACCCCTCCTTTAAATAGTCCTTCAGTATATGGTTGATGATCACACTTGCATTTGATCCGTCTCCAAGTTTCTCCACCGGATCCCACCGTGCAAACCTGATATTTCGTAGACGTTCCGGGCCCTGACAATGTTACACATAACACCTTGAATACCTTCGTCGCTTCATCGTATCCGAAAAAACAATGTACCATGCTTTCGTTCGCTTGGATCTCCGGTAACTTCCGAAACATTTTCGTACCCGGATTGCAAATCACAAACTTAGTTTCTAACTGAAGACAGATCAAACCTCGGACGGGTTGAGAAACTCTAGAGCCCATCATTGGCTCACGAGGGATACGCAACTGTTGTTGACCAGAGGACAACAATGGTTCCTCCTCTTGATAAACAGAGTGACACAACACCTCCTTGTCATATCGGCTATACATAAGTTTTTCCTCTTGATCATAAACAGAGTGATACCACAACACCTCATGTTCGGGGGGACTGGGTATAGATCGCTTTACCCAGATCATCAGTCGAGGCCTTGTCGATGATCGCCTCAAATAAAGATTTTTGAAGTCTTCCCCGCGGATAAGAGATGCCCATTGCTTCGAGATGACGATGCATTTCACCAAGGATTTCAGAGGCAGCCGTGACAGAATGTCCATTTGCAGATCTAGCGGAAGTGTTTCGAAACTTGTTGGCTTGTCCATTTTTTTTTTTTTCCTTAATTCTTCTTCTCTAATGTATTAGACAAAACCACAGATGTGATGTATTTATAGGAAAATCTTAACATCTCTGTTTAATGAGATGAGTAGGAGACTTTAGTATAACTTGTTGCGTCGTAAAACCGCGTATATCTTTTTTTACTTTTAGTTTCTGATCAATGTTTTTTTACATCTAAAAACAAAAGAAGAAATGTTAGTTCCACACGCCAAAAACTTACTGAAATTACTAGCCAATTAGCATTGAGATCATTGGATACCAAGTTTATGATTATGAAAGTGACGACTGCTGATTTATTTGCTTTAGTACTTGCGAGTTGAATCACACGTCAAAATATATTAACCTGACGACATTTAATTCTTTCTTTTAACCACAAGGAAAAAATAAACAAAAGGGTTTTAATTCATCACTTTACATTTTTTGTTTCTACACAATTTCAAGAAGAAAAGAAATGGTGTCACACGTCAAACTTCTTACTCACTAATTTCGTCTATTTTTTTTTTTTGAGAAGTTCACTAATTTCGTCTATATATGAGTAATTAACGGAGAGATTCATTCGATGTACCAAATCATGACTTGAAATAAGGTTCTTTTATCGTAGACATCTTTTCTTTCATCGTACAATTCTGAATTAATTATGTCGTCAAGTTAATATATTTTGACGTGTGATTCAACTCGCAAGTACTAAAGCAAATAAATCAGCAGTCACTTTCATAATCGAAAACTTGGTATCCAATGATCTCAATGCTAATTGGCTAGTAATTTTAGTAAGTTTTTAGTGTGTGGAACTAACATTTCTTCTTTTGTTTTTAGATGTAAACAAACATTGATCAGAAACTAAAAGTAAACAAAGATATACGCGGTTTTAGTTACGACGCAACAAGTTAGACTAAAGTCTCCTACTCATCTCATTAAACAGAGATGTTAAGATTTTCCTATAAGTACATCACATCTGTGGTTTTGTCTGGAACACATAACAATACATCAGAGTAAGCACATCATAATTAGTTTTGTTTCGGTACACAAATTTCAAGAAGTAAAGAAAAGGTGTCTCACATGTCAAAACTTAATCACTAATTTCTATACGAGTAATTAACAAATAGTATATTCATTCGGTGTATATATCTTACTCGTCGATACACAAAAACAACAATCCAAATAAACAAACACGTTTTAACTTGTTAAAGAAGAAGCTTTTTTTTTCTAGCAGTACGTAACATGGCCAACTTAAACGTTATATCATATTAAGCTAAGGTATATATACGTTACATGTTACACAATCATTTATGCTAATCAACAAACTAATATAAACCCACCACCGTTTGGACTTTGGTTAGTTGAATAGTATCGACTAATTACATGCGGTGTGACTTTAGACAATTTTCTTATAATACAAGAACAAAAACTATACACCAAACACGTGTTTAGTATCCTAGCCACAAGACACGTTCAATGATTGAACTTCAATCTCATTTCGTTTTTAACTAGAAAAACATTTCAAAACTAGTCGTTGTGACTCTCACATCAATAAATCCATCGGAAAGAAGACAATGTAACAACAAAAAAGTAGGGAAAAAAAAACTCATCACTTAATGATTTCCCACTCAAGATTGAATCAAAATAAGCAGAGAGATTCAACTACAAACTTTAACTAAAACAGAGTTTTCAACTAAAAGCTCCTCTCATTTGGAATTTAAATTTACATTTTTGAAGTCTTTTGTAACGAAAATTAGAAGTCGCGAAAGTGATTGTGATTGGGCTTTCCCAAATCAGAGATATGGGCCTTCGTAGCCCTTTGTGACCACTTTAATTGAAGAACTAAAACGACATCGTTATAAGGCTACTTGAAAACTCCCTAAAAAGTAAATGACAGTTTTCTTCATCTCTCTTATCGCTTTTTTTTCTTCTTCTAACTTGTGTGGTCTTTTCGAATGTGATTCTTCGTTGTTGATGATGATGAGGCTGGTTCAAGTATCGTCTACTGAATCTATTTCTTCTCTCTCCTCTTCCTCGGCTTGGAATGGTGGTGGATTTCTCTACTTGAAACGTTGTTCTGGACCTTCGTCTGGTAATATCATCGAACACCTTGTGGGCTTTTTTTTTTCTTTTTCTTTCCTACTTTTCGGTTCGTGGGGTGAATGAATTCCTTAAGGAGGGATCAATTCCGCTTTAGTGGATGAACTCGTGGTGGGTTTTAATGTGCAAAAGTTAAAACGCAAGTCACAGACTCAAACATGCATTAAAAAGTTCGCTCTGCTTGTCCTGTATCTAGGTTTTAGATTTCCTCTGAAAATTTTGTTCCTTTTTTATGTGCTTCCTTGTGTTTGAATCTGTTTGATGCTTTTAAAGCTCAAAGATTGTTTTTTTTTTTTTTTATGGTTCCTGGGTAGTTCTGGGTGTCTAGGGTTATTATCACTTGAAACGTTCTTGTATTGACAACTAGTGTGTATGTTTGCTTACAAGATGATTTCTCTAACTTGTGTATCAGTCTGCGGTTTCTGTAGTGTATTGAAGCCAAATAAAGTTGCTTTCAACAGCATGATTCTTTCAGCTATGAGGACTTGCTCAATTCCTGGGTTCCACACACTTTGTCCCAAGTCAAGCGGTGGTTCTGTTTCTTGGAAAAAGAGGTTTTCTTCCACTGCTTCACCACTCATCACTCAAACCACTTCACCCTTTGTTCATCCCCGTTCGACAGTGATTGTGTCAAGCCTTCTCTCCCCATCTGATATCCCTCAGAAGTCAGAAGAGTGGTTTGCTTTGCTAGACAAGTTAACCACAAGTACATTCAGTACAGCGCTAGGTTTTTGGAAAGGAACTCGGCGTGCCGAGCTCTGGCATGAAAAGGTATATGACTCAGATTCACGAGTCGTGGAGGAGTCTGCACGGTTTGCTATGAACTGGGGTGTACAAATGGAACCAGCTGCGATAGAGAGGTACAAACGAATAATGGGTTGTGAGGTTGGTTCAATGGGATTTGCTATTCACTCCAACGAGCAGTTTCACTGGCTTGGCGCTTCCCCTGATGGGATTCTTGATTGCTTTGGTATTTTAGAAGTGAAATGCCCATATAACAAAGGGAAAACCGAAACTGTGTTACCGTGGAAAAAAGTGCCTTACTATTACATGCCTCAGCTGCAGGGTCAAATGGAGATAATGGACCGGGAATGGGTCAACTTGTACTGCTGGACACGAAATGGAAGCACAGTCTTTCGTGTCATGAGAGATAGAAGCTATTGGAGAATCATACATGATGTATTAAGGGAGTTCTGGTGGGACAATGTCCTTCCTGCAAGGGAGGCTTTGTTGTTAGGCAAAGATGATGAGGAGGTGAAAAAGTATGAGCCAACATCTACGCATAAGAGAACTGGGCTTGCCATAGCTAAAAGCATAAATATGGCTGCGGAATCAAAACTTGTATGCAGAGAAATTGCTGATCACGTGGAGTTCTTTTAGATGAATATGAGAGTCTCCTCATATCTTTTGAATTATTAACTGATGATTCATCTTATTAGATCACATTGTTTGTACTGATGAAACTGGTTAAATGATGTAACACTCTTTTAATCAGATTTCTAGTCTATCTCGAGATCAGTGGTTTCCATCGCCTCTAAATTAATTGGATGTGAATTTCATTGTAAAAATAGGTGAAGACAGTTAGACCAAGGATGGCCGAATTTTTCAGACAGAAGACAAAATATTGATTATTTCTGCCAACCAAGCAGATGACCAAAAAACAGAGAGAAAAGCAGTAATATAGGAGTTGGTTACCAAAACAGAGAGAGGAAAAACAGATAACTAAACTAGTCAATCCAAGAACAATAAACAAGAAAAAAACTGCACAATAAATAATGAAAGAAGTAATTCCAAACTAATGGTTATTTGAATCTGTTAACATCTGCAAGAAGAGAAGAATATGGATTCGGGGCCTTCGTGGGCTGATCAATGGGATTATAACAACCCTGACCCTCTTCCGAGTACGATGCAAGAGGATGAGAGCAAAAAGAAGAATAAGAAGAAGAAGAAGGAAGAGGATGGAAGTAAAAGCAGTCTTGGGAAGACATTACTTGGGTTCAAATGGATGAAGGAGCTCCGCAAGAAACCTGAAAAGTGATTATTAGTAAAGAGATGTTTAATAACATTCACCTTTGATACTCGTTATTCTTTTGTAATTACCATTCTCTCTTCTTCATCTCTCTTTAGCTTTAGTGCTTACTCCAGTAACCGTTTCAACGATCATAAAAAAGCAAAAGAATTCAGGCAATGCAAACGAGAAATTAACCAAAATCTTAAAGGATCAAGACGATTTAAACTTGATCAATCCAAAGAAGGAAAAAAAGGACAAAAAGCTAAGTACTCTTGGTTTTTGTTTCCTCAGAACAGATGAAACAATCTAAAAAGGTTGTTTCGTTCATCTTCTAGACTTCTTTTTTGAGGCCCTAGAAGAAGAAGATGCAGCTGCATTCGCTTTAGAACTGGCCGCTTGGTTTGACTTTGAAGTTGGAGGAGCTGCTTCTTGTTTATCCTTTGTCACCGCACCCTGCGAGCCACGGATTTGAGCTGCTCGCTTGTCCTTCCTTTTGGGTCTGTAACTTGACCTTTCCCTTCTGGGAAGCCATCTTTCAGGGTCCGGAGGAGGACCTGGGTTTGCCGGATCGAATCCTTTGGGATACTTTGGCTTTCTCTTCCTCTTCCTCTTTGCCTTCTCTTTCTTCACTTCTTCCTGACTCGATGAAGCAGCAGCACCTTCATTGGGTTTTGCACCAGAGGTCTTTTCAAGGTTATCCACATCAACAGCGTTCAAACGCGGTAGGGGCCTAAGCTGTTTCTCGTAAGTTTCTGCTTTGTCGACATTGACACGAGCAAGTGTAGTCACAAGACCAACCAGAGCATCTGTGCTACTATGGTTTTTCACAATCTCCTCGTATAGCCGTGAAGCCTCCTCTTCTTGACCATGCCTGAGCTTGAAGGCAGCAGCCTGCGGCATCAACACGCTAAGCTTATTGCTCTCGGTCATCGAATTCGACCACCATTTAATTGCTGAGTCAAGAACAGCAGCAGCACCATCACTGTCCCCAGCACGCTCTTTGAGGGAGACAATGGTGGCAACAGTTGCAGGCAAATGCTGAATATCAGGTATTTTGGACAGGGACTCTGCTGCTACATGAAGATGACTGGCAGAAGCAGCAATTTGTGCCCTGGCCAAGAGAACCAACTTAGACTTTTCCGGGAATTTTTCGGCACACTGTGCCAGAAGTTCTTCAGCTTTAGCAGTCTTGTTTTCTCTCACCAAAACAGCAGCTTGAAGCAATGCAGGAATAACACTCTCAGGAAACATACCAGGCAGTGCAGCACAAAGCTCTCGTGCCTGAGGTGAAAATATTTTCTTAAATGGTTAGGCAGAGTCTGCAACAAAGAAACGAAAGAGGAATAACCTAGAATTCAAGTGTAACGGACCTGATCCATCTTATTTGCATGGAGGAGTAGAAGGACGCGATTGGCATATATAGCCTCCTTATTTTTCTGTGAAAGCTTTGCATCAAGTCCTTGAGAAAGCTGAAAATTTTGGGAGTCTTTTTCTTTCAGCCGATCAAACTTCCTCAAGCCATCAGAAATATCTTTGGAACCTTTCAAGGCAACAAGGTTGTTCACAGCAACAGCAAGTGTAGGTTCATCATCCAGATTACGTTTAATGATGTCTACATAAGAGCTGATCGATTCTTCGGTTTTTCCTAGGAACTGACAAA
>NC_025700.1:14537706-14544864 GCF_000633955.1 Camelina sativa
GCAGAGTCTGCAACAAAGAAACGAAAGAGGAATAACCTAGAATTCAAGTGTAACGGACCTGATCCATCTTATTTGCATGGAGGAGTAGAAGGACGCGATTGGCATATATAGCCTCCTTATTTTTCTGTGAAAGCTTTGCATCAAGTGCTTGAGAAAGCTGAAAATTTTGGGAGTCTTTTTCTTTCAGCCGATCAAACTTCCTCAAGCCATCAGAAATATCTTTGGAACCTTTCAAGGCAACAAGGTTGTTCACAGCAACAGCAAGTGTAGGTTCATCATCCAGATTACGTTTAATGATGTCTAAGTAAGAGCTGATCGATTCTTCGGTTTTTCCTAGGAACTGACAAAGAAAAAAAAAACTATGTCACAAGGAAATGGAAGATATCTTGACAAGATGTTAAAGAAAAGATAAGCAGTATAAAAAAAGTACCTGTTGGACATATGCTAGTTGAACAGCAATTGGGGCCAGCTCAATCTCAATATCCTCCTCAGAAAGATCATCAGTGAGGGTCTCCTGACCAATTCTGTCTCAAAGCAACAGTACATTTATCAGGTATGAGTACACTTATCATGTATACATGCCTACATACTACATTGATGTGATTATCAAAAGCAAGGGATGTTCAAGGAAAAACATGATAAAATACTTGGCAGTGGTGATAAGACATGAAAGAATTAAGACCAAATAGTAAGGTTCAGTGGTCAACACTATTTTTACCGAATTACTGATACTATTTAGTAAAGCTAACAAGTAATGTGCAATCCTTAGATGGGTTACCTTCGGGCAGTGAGCAAAAGCTGTTCTGCATCAGCATAGTTATTGTTTTCAATCAAAGAGCAAGCAGTATTATAAGCCAAGTCATAAGAACTAGTTGGTTTGGTCTTCAAATTCTCCAATGTTTTCTGCACTCCAGAAGCTTTTCCAGCTGAAATCAACCCGGCGACGATATTGACCTCTAAATTGTTGACGTCTAACTCCTCAAGCTCGGCCTTGCTCACTTTCTGATACAAATCCAAACAAGCATCTGGTTTCCCCAAACGATACAAAATTTGTGCCTCCAATAAGAAAGCCTCTGGATCTCCCTCTCGACCTTTTAAACACACTAAAGCCTCCTCTAACTTGTTTTGACGGTATAAACAATAAGCCTATCAAGAGATAACAAAATCCATTACAAATCTTAGCGCAATTTCCAGATCAAATGCAGTTAGATTGATGCAAAATTAGTCTTACCTTTTCAAACCCTAGATCGATTTGAAGCTTCTGGAACGAGTTAATAACGGAGAGAGCTACATCGATTTGATCGTCTTTGATTAGAGCCACAACTTTGCATCGGATCGCATCCTCATCGGAAGGTACAATCGACAAAACTGCAAAACGAAATCACCGGATTCAAATTTCATCAAATCAAAATCAAACGAGAAATTTAAGAGGGAAGAAGGAGAGTAGGTAAGAGAATTGTGGAAACCTTGATCAGCGACCTTGACGACTTGTTGAAATTCAGATTGATGGTCATTGGATCCAGTAATATGTTTCTGGATGGAAGAGAAGAGATCTTCGATTGCTGGAGGAGGTTGAGAAGTCGATGTTTTGGGTTTTTCTTTCGATTTGGGAGCCATGGCTGCGTGAAGTTTTCTCAGGGCACGAAACACCGGAGAAGATAACGGGATCCAAGCTTCCAGATTGTTTTTTGTCAAGGATTTGCATTGTCGTGATTAACTTATGGGCTTTCTATATGGGCCTTTGAAAATCAAGCAGACAAATATGAATTTTAGGAGACTGTTAGAAGGATAATAACAATGATAATTTGGATTTGGTTTTTCTTCTGCATATGACAATGTTATGCTTCTAAAAACATCCTCATAAGTTACATACAGTACATCCTCTATAAATTAATACTCAGTAAATTAATAACTTCTATAAACTAATTAATTTTTCCGGTCTCAAGTTGGGACTAGTGTAATTTTGGACACTATTCCATAATATAATAAAATAATATTTTTTTGAAAATCTTTTGTAAATACTAGATTATGACCCGTAGTGTACCGCAGACCAAGTTTTTTTCTTTTTTTTAATATACTATTTTAAAATGCGAATTTTGTTTATGTACTATTTTGTTAATTTCAGTGATTTAGTGTAGTGTATAATTCGTGGTATAACGCACAACAATTTTTGTTTAATACAATCTTAATTAAATCAGTTTGATTCGACATATTTTATATTGGTATTGTTAAAATAGTAAAATAAAGATTTAACTCGTATTAAAGTATCATATTAATGATATATATATTTTTATCAATTCAATCATGCAATGCCTTATAATCCGTCATGTAATATAACTCGTTTGTGTTATTTTGAAAATTCAATGTGTTTAAATATTCATAATTTTAAACTTTTTATTAAGTTTAGATATACCAGTTATAAATTATAAACTTTTTAAAATTCTATAATTTACTATATACAGTAAATTTACTATATATGTATGTTAAACACACACTTTTTATATTAATTGAGTAATATATGCTCATTAAAAAAAATACAAATCACAATATATACAGGAAAAATACACATTGTATTAATTTTACATATTATATGATGATTCACTACATTTAAAATTTAAAATAAAAAAAGATGATAGGAGAATAATTTTTTTTAATATGGAATAATCTTCTAAATATCTATATTAATTATAGAATAATATATATATGAATATTTAAAATATTTTAATTCTGTTTGGTTATAAAGATAGTAGAGAGAATTAACTAAACTTGTTTGGATATGAATATAAGCATTAAATAGCATTAAATGCAAAAACTTTCCAAAAAGTATTTTTGAGCAAAAACTGCTGCAAAATACTAGTATAGATATAGAATTAATAATTATATAGAATTATCCAAATATATGTATATATCGACACATTAATTTTTATTAGAGTTCATTTTTGATATTTTTACTTGTATAAAAATCTTTGAGTGCTATCGTCAAAACATGATAATTGATATTTTCATTGTAATTGATTTTATAAAAATACTAGACGGGAACCCGCCCGATGTGCGGGTTTAAAGTTTTATAAATGAAATTAAATTTATTAAAATTTGTTGTATGTTATATATAAATTTTATTTTTGTTATAATATACTGATTTGTATCCATTTACAAATCTTTTATGTATGTTACTATTAAAAGTATATTTTTTATACCTAAATGTACTCTTGTATGTTACAAAAATATTCTTTATCATCATCTAGAAACTGTCTATATAAATACATTAAGCCAAGTATATTACTTTCACTTCTCCATAGTTTTTTAATTACTAAAATTGTTGGCTCAAAAAACATTTTGAATAAAAAATATATTACATAATATACTAATCAATGATGTATCATCACAATAATATATGACCACCATGGAGAAAACATCGGCTCCGCCTTCATCCCTTATGGAGAAAACCTTGCGTCCAACCTCCTCCACCATGGAAAGAACTTTGGCTCCACCTTTCTCCCTTGGAAAGATAACCATGCGTCCAATCTCCTCCACCTTCCTCCCTTGCGGAGATAACTTTGTGTCCAACCTTCTCTACCATAGGGAGAACCTCAGCTCTGCGCTCCTCCTATGTGGAGAAAATATGTTCACGTCTTTTTGCTATCTCAAAATGGCTTGTTCCAACAACCAATGGAAGTAAAAACAATTTTCTAACTTCACAAAAAAATCTTTTGATAGTAACTAATGTTAAATTTCTCAATGTATTCGTGATAGTAATTATGCCAAAGTGAAAGTAAAATAGTTGGCTTAATGTGTTTATAGATAACATAATATACTAATCAATGATGTATCATCACAATAATGAATGACCGCCATGGAAGAAACATCGGCTCCGCCTTCATCCCTTATGGAGAAAACCTTGCGTCCAACTTCCTCCATCATTGAGAGAACCTTGGCTCCGTCTTTCTCTCTTGGAGAGATAACCTTGCGTCCAACCTCCTCCACCTTACTCTGTTGGGTAGATAACCTTGTGTCCAACCTTCTCCACCATAGAGAACCTCGGCTCTGCCCTCATCTTGTGTGGAGAAAAAATGTTCACGTCTTTTTGCTATCTCAAAATAGCTTGCTCCGACGACCAATAAACGTCAAAACCTTTTTCAATCGTCATAAAATCTTTTGATAGTAACTAATGCTAAATTTCTCAATGTATTCGTGGAAGTGTCTTTGACACACCATCATGTAGGCTCTGTCTCTATAACGCTTCAACCGCCACATTGTTTAGTGAGCCCATGTCTACTCTCAGTCCATGGGTCCACCTTTCCAAGTGGGTCCTACATCTATTCACGGCTTGTGGACCAACCCATATTCGATGGCCGGTTTGTTACGTCTGGAAGTCTTTAAAAACTTGATTGCCGACCTTACAAATCAACAAATGATATTTTCTTGTGTTTTGTCTTCACTCGCACAATTTCGACAATCACTTCCAGAAAGGTCACTCATCATGAAGTTCTCTCAAGACCCTTGACTGAAAAAATAATTGCATTTTGGTGACGTATGTGGCTAAATCAATTCTTTTAAACATTTCCGCAAACCAGGATGTAAAAGTCTTTGAGCTCCTATAGATCTATCAACAACGATTTTTTTTTTCAATCTATCTATCTATGGTTGTTATATGTTTGTGTTTGATTAGCCTATTTTATCAATTCATTAGGTTGATGAGCTTCTATTCGTCATCTCCCTTTGGGATTGAATGAATAATGGTAACAATTATGTTTGCAAAAAAAAAAAAAAAAGGGTTTATGACCAACCAATCAAGGTTGAGAAATTGAAAGAAAATTAATTTGGCATAATTAAAGAAACAATAGAAAATTATAAGCATGTTAATATATGAATCCCAAATCATTCAAAGATTAAAATATAAATTAAAACAATCTAAAAATACTACAATAAATTTTAAATTACAGTATTAAAAAAAGATGACTCATATATTAATATTTTTTGTCTGGTCAACATATTAATCTTACATATTCCCAACTGAAAAAGGAGAAAGTAGTAGAAAATTTTGTTTTAAGAAAATAAGAAAAATTTACCTTCCCAGTAAAATATATTCCCAATTAAACAAAGTTGAAAACAATGTTTTTGAATAAATTATTTAAATATGTGATGATCTTTGATTATATAGAAGTGAGTACAAAATTTAGAATTAATAATTAAAAGTATATTTTCCTTAATTCTTTTTCTATTTTTTTAATAATTAATCACTTAAAATTAAAAATAAGTAAATAATATTATAATTTCGAATTTTATGAAATATATATATATATAATCTTCTTATAATTATTTTAAAAAACTTTGTTTTTTTTCTAAATTCTGAAATTTTTTATAATTATCTTTTTACTTTATTAATATTTTTTAAAACAAAATATTTTATTTTTGTTGTAATCAAATTCTTCCTATTAAATATTTACACATGTCAAAATCTCAGATTGATAACTTGACACATGTCAAAATCTTGTTGATGACTAACTTTCAAAACCCAACTTTATATAATAAGATTAGTTATAACCATTAAATCTTATTTTTAATGTTTTTACCAAATTAGGAAAGTCTCTCTAATTTATCGAGAAATTAAAACCTCTATAAATTAATAGATTTTTATGGTCCCAATATTATTAATTTATAGAGGTTTTACTGTATTTATAAAATGCCAAAATCATTCCAGAAAACGTTTTTTTACATATTACTCATTCACATAATATGCTTAATTATCACTAAAGGGGATTTTATTTATTAAAAAAATATAAAAAGTTTGTATTCCAAAAATTAAAATTGAACTTTATCTTATTATATAAAGCTTACTTTTGTTGGCAAAACAAAAAAAAAACTTACTTTTCAAAGTTAAAAACTTATGTGAACGTGATATGTGTAAATCTAGATAAAATTTTGATATATGTAAAAAATTAAAAAATACAATAAATTAAAAATCCTACATTTTTTTAATTAAAAGTATATTAATTAAAAGGAATCATACAGTAAACACAAATCCTAAAAGTAAAAATCCTACAGTTTTTTTTTTTTGAAAAGGTATATAAAAAAATAAAATGAAAGAGTAATTTACTAATTTTAAACAGAAAGAATCACAATTACTATTTTTTGAAAAATATATTAAAAGAAAACTATACATTGAAAAAACAAAAATACATTAGTTTAAGATGATCATGAAATTTATTAATCAGTTGTAGTATTTTTTTGGTTTTTTACTCTGATATTATTGTGTTTAAAAGTTTTAGATTCCTAGTGACATGTATCATGATTTAATTAAAAATATGACATTATTTATTTCAATTTTCTTTTTGAATTTGAAATACGTGATGATTTGAAATAAATTTTCATATTATTTACTTGAATTTATTTATAAAATCAATACATTTGCTTCTTCTTTTTTAAATATATATTTTTAAATTTATTTGTACTCTTAGTAGATTCTGTATTTTAATTTATATTTATATGTTTGAATGATCTATTAATCATTAATATTTTTTTAAGAAAATGAATTAAGGAAATAGATTTTTTCAGTCTCCCGGTCTCACTTTCTTCCTTGGGTCGGTCCATCAGCGAGCGAGAGGCTTTTCCCTCGCAGTCGCTCTTTTTTTTTTCTTTCTTTTTTTCCCTTTCTCGAGAAAACACAGCAGAGGTAAAATGACGGAAAACGAAGGAAACGACAAGAAAATGGAAGGATCTAATCCTAAGAAGAAGAAGCTAAACCTTGTAACCCTCACCGGAACCGCCGGTCTTCTAGGACTCGCCGTTAGTTTCGCCGTCTTCGCTTTCAATTCCCACAAGCAAAAATCGAAGAAGAAAGGCACTCTCTCTCACTTCTCGTTCTTCCTTTCAGATTCCGCGTTTCACGAATTCGAATTTCACAATGCTTACCTTTATTAATTGTTAATTCTAGGTCTTCCTGGTTGTGATACTGTTTGTGTTAACCTATCCGCGAAGGAGATTCTCGAGTTAGCTGACGAAATTATTCACAAGTCTACGCGAGTTCATGATTCCGTTGCTTTGGTTGCTTTAGATAAGGTATTTTGAAAAAAAATTACTGGATTAAGAAGTTTGGGGGAAACGCTAAATTGATATGGAAATTGTTTTTTTTTTTTTTTTTTTTTTTTTTTTTTTTTT
>NC_025700.1:14544996-14568176 GCF_000633955.1 Camelina sativa
TCCCACAAGCAAAAATCGAAGAAGAAAGGCACACTCTCTCTCTCTCTCTCTCTCTCTCTCTCTCTCTCTCACTCACACTCTCATCTTCCTTTCAGATTCCGCGTTTCACGAATTCGAATTTCACAATGCTTACCTTTATCAATTGTTAATTCTAGGTCTTCCTGGTTGTGATACTGTTTGTGTTAACCTATCCGCGAAGGAGATTCTCGAGTTAGCTGACGAAATTAATCACAAGTCTACGCGAGTTCATGATTCTGTTGCTTTGGTTGCTTTAGATAAGGTATTTTGAAAAAAATTACTGGATTAAGAAGTTTGGGGGAAACGCTAGATTGATTTGGAAATTAATTTTTGTTTCTGAGTTGATTCAAATGCTTTTTGTAGCTCTCTTATGAGAATGTTGTATTGCCGTTGGCTGAATTGGAAGCTAGACAACTCTCGCTTATACAATGCTGTGTGTTTCCTAAGATGTTATCGCCTCACGATAGTGTTCGTAAAGCTAGTGCTGAAGCTGAGCAGAAAATCGACGCTCATATTCTTTCTTGCAGGTGAAATTGGACTCTGATGAGTAATGAAATGTTGTTTTTCTTTGTCTGATTCACTTTATATGAAAATTGATGATCATTTCTTTGTGCAAGCTTATCAGAAAACGTGAAGATGTTTACCGGATTATCAAAATTTATGCTGCAAAGGGAGAGTCAATAGCACCGGAAGCTAAATGCTACCTACAGTGTCTGGTAAGGAAAATTGAATCATGTGGTCCTCTTATATATTGTTCTCAAGGCTTTCACTGTCTCAGACATTACTACTATATTACATTCCTTCTGCTAATGCAATGTAGTGCCTTAACCATAAACATATTCTAACAACTGGAATTATTTAGTTCATCTGTCATCCTTAGCATAGTTGTTATCAATTCTAATATCTAATTTCTTGGTCCATGATTTTGTACTATTGATATTTAAAGTATTCTTATTCTCATGGACTATCATATAGCGCTCTTTAAGAGTTGGACCAGAGAATTTTGCATTCATGAGCTTCTTTCAGTTGGAATAATGAGCTTCCTTTTCATAGCACATTTTCAAGAGTTGCTTGCAGACTTCTTTTCACTTTACTAAGCTGTTTGAATTGAACCAAATTATTGATTTCTGTTTTATCAGTGACAGGTTAGAGACTTTGAGGACAATGGTCTGAACCTTACTGCAGTAAAAAGACAGGAAGTTGAGCGACTAACAAATGAAATTGATGAGCTTAGCTTGCGATACATTCAGAATTTAAATGAAGATACTTCTTGTCTCTTTTTTACTGAGGATGACCTTGCTGGTTTGCCTCTAGAATTTCTTCAGGTGTTTATTCCACATTTTGTGATATTGTCTGTTTCGGACATGGCTTTTCTGAACTATTTCTCATTTCTGCACTTTCTCCTGCAGAGTTTGGAAAAAACTCAAAATAAAGAATTGAAGCTCACCTTGGAAAGTTGTCACGTTGCAGCTATTCTAGAGTTGTGTAAGGTAAGGATTTCCATGGTCCTTGTTGATTGCCATGCCACAGAAAAGGTGGCAGTTACTTGCCAATTCTTAATACTGGCTTTTTTAAATGACCAGGAATAATTTCAACATCACTCTCTATGTCCATGCCAATGCATTAGAATCTGTCTTTGAAAAAGTTTTGGCTCTTGTTTTAAATTTTGCAGATAGCCAAGACAAGGAAGACGGTGGCTATGGCATATGGAAAGAGATGTGGAGATGCCAATATTCCAGTGTTACAAAGATTGGTACTTGTGTCTATTCTAGAAACCCTTGACAGAAGCCTGCAGCACATTTTAATCAGTGAACTTTGTACTATTCTTGTCTCTGTAGGTTCAGTCACGCCATAGATTAGCTCGCGTCCTTGGTTATGCACACTTCGCAGATTATGCTCTTGATCGCAGGATGTCAAAGACATCAATGAGGGTTTGTGAAGAACCCTTAAGTGATTAGTTTATCATTATTCATTACTCGTTTGTACTGACGCCCTTCTTATGCCAGGTGATCAGGTTCCTGGAGGACATCTCGTCCAGTTTAACTGACTTGGCTATTAGAGAGTTTTCCATTTTGAAAGACTTGAAGGTAATATAATGTCGGTATTATATAATAATAAGTGATGCCGTTCTCACTAATTAACTAACTGGGTTTTTAATATCAGAGTAAAGAAGAAGGGGAAATTCCGTTTGGCGTAGAAGATCTATTATATTACATAAAGAGGGTAGAGGAATTGCAGTTTGATCTTGATTTTGGAGATATCCGGCAATATTTTCCTGTCAGTTTGGTCCTTTCCGGGATCTTTAAAATATGTCAGGACCTTTTTGGTGAGTTTACGTCTGTACTCTATAAAATATTTTGGGTCTTATTAAATTTCTGCTTTGCTTATGTGGCTTGAGATTATTTACTATCCATTGATTTCATCCTCGTCATAGCTTGCTGACCACCTTTATGATTTCGCCATGCAGGGATAAAAATTGAGGAGGTTACAGAAGTTGATGTCTGGTATCATGATGTTCGAGCTTTTGCCGTCTTTGACTCCGGATCTGGAAAGCTTTTAGGATATTTCTATCTTGACATGTTTACAAGGTCCACTATCGACCTTACTTCATCCTCCTCTTTACTTTTAGAGCCTCCGTCTCATTTTGAGTTGAAAGAATAATTTTGTTGGACAGGGAAGGAAAATGTAGTCACAGCTGTGTGGTGGCTCTTCAGAATAACGCACTGTTCTCCAATGGTGCATGTCAGGTGACAATCCTACAACCATGTCGGACCTTTATGTCGAAGTATCATGCAACTCAAAATATAAATCGATCTTGTGATCTCATGTGGATGTATTTTAACGTTGTAGTATTCTTATTTGGCATTTATTTTGTTTCTGTCTCCAGATTCCTGTAGCGTTGCTTATTGCACAGTTTGCGAAGGATGGTAGTGGTGAAGCTGTGCCATTGGGATTCTCTGAGGTGGTTAATCTTTTTCATGAGTTTGGCCATGTGGTACGTGAAATTGGTTACCTGGAACAGCAGAATAAATTCTGTTGGTATCTTTTGTATATATCAGAGGATGTTATGAGCTGATTTTCCTTGCGAACCATTGGTAAATAGGTCCAACATATCTGCAATCGTGCTTCATTTGCTAGATTCTCTGGCCTACGTGTTGACCCTGACTTTCGGGAGATCCCTTCTCAGTTATTGGAAAACTGGCAAGTAAACTGATATTTTTTTCTTAAAGTCTTTCTGTATCAACATTAAATCCTTATAGGCGGAATATGACTCTGGTATCTCTAGGTGTTACGAGAGTTTCTCGTTGAAGTTAATATCAGGTTATCGTCAGGTGAGTGCTTCTCACGACTATATTATTCACAATTGTTCTTTTGGTAGACTAGTCATAATAATTTGTTTTAACCTGGGATTTATTCCTGTTGCCCTTCTAGACTGTGACTGCTTTATTTGATCCGTTGGACCTGCAGGATATCACCAAGCCACTTGTGGATGAAGTCTGCAAAACACTCAAACGTTGGCGATATTCTTTCTCTGCACTAAAGTCGCTTCAGGAGATATTATACTGTGAGACATCTCTGCACATGTCTTAATTGACTTTTAGTTGTGTTTATATACCTTTTCATTTTGACTTTATCGTAGGTTTATTCACTGAAGTATCAATTCCTCACAATCTTAGGATAAATGGTTTATTAGTAAGACTAGTAGATTGTGGTTCTTATTATGCATTAGAGGAAGCAGAATTTAACTAAAAAAGTGTACTAGCGGGTAAATTGTGGTATTGACTAGTGATGCTTGAAATATGGATGACCAGGTCAATTTGATCAAATAATATATTCGGACGACAATGCTGACTTACTGCAGCTAATCAGGAGTCTTCATCCAAAGGTAAAAGCAGATACTCTCAAAGCAATCTATTCTTTTTACGGCGAATAAATTGTCTTATACTACTAGTCTCTCTGTAATCTATTTATATATATATAGGTAATGATAGGGCTACCAGCGGTGGAAGGAACCAACCCTGCTTCATGTTTCACACGTGCTGTAATTGGCTCTGAAGCAACATGCTACAGTCGTTTATGGAGTGAGGTATGATTGATTTGCACTGTGGTGAATGGTGATCCCCACTTTCCATGATCCTCGTCTGAGAATCCGTTTTCTTTCTGCAGGTGTATGCTGCTGATATATTTGCTTCAAAATTTGGGGATGGACATCCGAATCTGTATGCCGGCTTGCAGTTCAGAGACAAAGTGAGAAGCGTATACGTTGTTTTTACCTTTGATTTAGTGGTCCGTGAGTGTAAAAAGAACTGACAACTACTTTCTTACAAGGTGTTGGCCCCAGGAGGAGGCAAAGAACCAATGGAACTTCTCACCAGTTTTCTTGGAAGGGAACCATCAACACAAGCTTTCATCGATAGCCGGACAAACTATAGTTTGTAGTATCTTTCACCTAACATTAGGATCTTCCAGTGAATCTGTTCGCTGGTGAAAATAAACATTTATTGTTTGGTTGTTAGAGACATCGTTTATTGATGTTTTGTTAATGAGTCGAGACTTGAGAGGACCGATTTAGTTGGAGGAAATTGCAATCATTCATTCTTACCTTTATCTGCATCTTGCCCATCCCAATCTCAAATTAACAACAGAACGAACTATATACCCTTGTTTTCTTAAATCTTTTAAGTTCATTCCTAATGTATATAATATAACAACTAGATAGTGACCCAAATTTGGTTTTTCTTTCTCGAAAGCTCTTTCACGTACGTTACTCTGTTTTGATCACCAAGTGTATGATAAAAATGTTTATGTGAAATAAAAAAACACGTATAAGTTTGAAATTGATCTCTGAACCTCCTCACAAATTTTCTTCTTTTTCTAAAGAAAGAAGCAAGAAAGGGTTTTCAGAAAGCTGCTGACTTGACATTTTCTTTGGAGTGTTGTGTACTTGTGTGGGGGCTTGGCTTATTAGGAAAAAATGTTGGATTTGAAGAGGGCTTTCAGTGGTCTTTTAACATAAGTATGCTGTATAATTGGATTAAGCGTAAAAGTAATGGTTTTTACTACATATGTTCATTTGGGGATTCCTCTTCCTCTCTCTTTACTTCATTTTCCGAGATGACTTAGTTTTTTCTCAAGTCTAGTTCTTGGGGTTAAGCTTACTTAGTAATCATTGCATATAACACAGCCCTTAGTTTGATTCAACAGCACAACATCGAATACGTCAGAAACTACGATTACGATTCTCAAGTCCTTAAAACATTTGGAAACACAAGCACTGAGGTTATGATTGGAGTTCCAAACACTGATCTCAACGCTAGCTTTCTCACAATCCCAAACAAATGTAGACACGTGGCTCAAGAACAGCATCTTACCATAGATACTATCCAGCGACCAATATCACTGACACTTACATTACCGTTGGAGCTGAATATACTGATGATCCACACATCAATTAATGCTTCATCTTTCGATGCAGAATGTGTTAACAGCTCTGCGAAAAGTCGGTGTGAGTAAAAGAATCAAGGTTTCGATCGACGCCTCTTTCCCTTGGGGTTCTCTCTAGAGTGTAGATCTTCCCTCCTCCTGCTGGAGAATTCAACAGCAGCTACGCGTATTTCTTGAGACCAATGCTTGAATTCCTTGCAGCATGATCGATCTTCTTTATCCGTACTACTACAGTACGTACTACGCTACGCTTACAGAGATCCTCCAAACAATATGTGTCTTTGGATTATGTCTTGCCTGTTTGAGTCTTCCTCTGAAGTGTTTGACCCCAACACGTACGGGTTTGCTTTACAAGAACATGCTTGATGCTCTCTATTACGCTCTCACGGCTTTAATCTTCAGGGCAATCAAGATTATAATTATACTAGTATTCACACCTCCTCGCGGAAAGAGGAACTAACTACTCAGATGGATTTTTAAACTCTTGTCTCATGATTTCCTTGTCCTTATAGATTATTTTTATTATTTTAAATAATTAATAGTATATATCGATACTACTCACTCCAATCCTGAATACCTGTCATTTTATAAATTTCACACAAATTAAGGAGGTTTGTGTAAAGACTATTATTGTAACTTCCAGTTTTGTTTCTTCATATTCACTGTAATAAATATAAATAGTGTCTAATCATTATTTAGTCAAATATTGCTGCTGATCCCAATCTTCTTTATTCTTAATAATTTCATAAGTGCATAAATTTGCATGCAGTTGTAGTCAAAATTATGTGTTTTTGATATGCAAATGAATTAATACACGTAATAAAGAAGATTTTGTTGTTAAAATTCTTCTAAAAATTTGAACATGGAGCCAAAACAAAAATTAAAATTAGTATTGGAGCCAAATCTGAAACTAGTGATCACTAATGATGCTTGTATATATATCCGTAAAACGAAAGGACATGAATCACAATTTCATTCATCATGAATTCTACTTTAGATCTGAATCTTCCTTGTATAGCCAGTGAAAATGAGTTTTTGTTTGATCTTAATAAAACCCCAATCAATGAGGAATTCTCCAATACTGAAGGTGACGATATTGCAATCGTCAATAATCCAATAGCCTCCAACGAATCTCTTCCTGAAATAGATCCAGGTATTAATTTTCAGGATTTAAATTAATTTTGTTTTGTTTTGTCATTGTATTTGTGAAATTTTGTCGTTTACTACTCCATGTATACGTAAAGAGAAATTTTACTACTCCATGTATTTAAAATATTTCTATGGTACGTGTAAACAAAAGTTGGTACTTGAAAATGCTGTAGTATTTTTAATGTTTTAATTTCTTAATTTTTTAAATTAAACTGCAGAGATGGATGGAGTGGAGCTAATGCATGGAACCAATAGAAATCTTTCAAACACAGAACGGCGGGCGATATATAATGCTCTGTTAGAGAGAAGTCAAGATGGGAAATTAAAAAAGTTTACTACTCGAGAAGTTTCTGAATTATTTTTGGTTTCTATTCGAACAGTGCAACGAATTTGGAAACAAGCAAAAGATACGTCTAATGGTGAAGAAGTTAATGTCTCCCACAAAAAATCAGGACGTTGTGGCCGGAAGAGAATCACGCTTGATTTGGATCAAGTGCAGGAGATTCCATTTCACAAGAGAACAACACTTCGATCGCTTTCAATGGGTTTGGGTATTGCTCAGTCAACATTGCATAGGCATGTCAAAGAAGGTACGATTCGACGTCATACAAATGCCATTAAACCAAGTTTAAAGGATGAGAATATGAAAGCTAGGCTGAAGTTTTGTGTCTCGATGTTGGAGAAAGATACTTTGATTCATGGACCAAAATTTGTTGATATGTACAATATTGTACATATTGATGAAAAATGGTTTTATATGACGAAGAAAACAGAGAAGTATTATTTACTTCCCGAGGAAGAAGTGCCACATCGCACATGTCAAAGTAAGAATTATATTGGAAAAGTTATGTTTCTAGCAGCGATGGCTCGACCGAGATTTGACGAAGAAGGAAACGAGACATTTTCTGGAAAAATAGGAGTGTTTCCTTTTGTTACTATGGAACCTGCTAAGAGGCGAAGCAAGAATAGAGATGCTGGAACTCTAGAGGTAAAAGCTTCAAATTCTGTGAAAAGAGAAGATATCAAAGCATGTTTGATTGAAAAAGTCATTCCGATAATTTATGAAAGATGGCCAATTGAAGATCGAGGGAAGACTATTTTCATCCAACAAGACAATGCAAGAACACATGTTGAGTGTGACGATAAAGAATTTCAAGAAGCTGCTTCTAAAAATGGTTTTGATATACGTCTGATGTGTCAACCTTCCAATTCACCGGATCTAAATATTTTAGATCTTGGATTTTTTAGTGCCATTCAGTCACTGCAACACAAGACATGCCCCAAAACCGTAGAAGATCTTATTCATGCTGTGGAGGAATCATTTGAAGAATATCCAACAAAAAAAAGTAAATTATATTTTTTTGACTCTCAAATTATGCATGAAAGAGATCATGAAAATTGGAGGATCAAACAAATATAAAATCCCACATATGAAAAAATCTACACTTGATAGGGAAAATCGTCTTCCTCTTCAAATAAGTTGTGATGTTTCGCTTGTCCAAAACGTCATGGATACTCTAGCATTATCGTCTTCATGAGTTTATGTATTTAAATTTTTGGACTCTTTGTTGGGGGTTTTTCTATTTGTCAGTTTTTATGGGTTTATTTTTCTGAAATAAGTTTTGTTCTAAAATTATTCAAATGCTACAAGTATCGTGTTTTGTTTATTATAGCCATTTGGTCAATGATACTACGTACAAGTGAAGAGAACAATTCAAAATAATGAAAAAAATTTCAAAACAGCTTTATAATGCTTTAACTAAAAATCTAAAATGAACTTGTATGAAATAAAATAAATATTGTACTAGTAAAAGATAGAAATGTGAAATTATATTTCACATATTTTTTATTACCAAAATAACTTGTAACAACAATACAATAAAAATTCTTATCTGAATTTAGAAGAAATTTGAAAAGTAAATCCTCAACATCTGGAGTACAACTTCTTCTTCTCCAGTTGTAAGATCAGGGTTAAATTCTCCTTCATCGTAGAAAAACAGTTTGTTTAGATCGAAATCACGTTTGACACGATAATAAATCGTGTAAACAGGTAGCTCTTCCTTCTCTTGACTTTCCTCTTTTTTCATTTTGTTTGATTTTATAATTTTTGTGTATTGTTAAAAAGAAGAAGCAATGATGGAAACTTTATATTGTGTCATACACGTAGAAAGATACATAAATATTAAATATAGTCAATTGTTAACAATATCTAGAGTCACTCATTAAACAACACATAGAATTCTGAATTTGTTGACTAAAAATAATAGAAGAGTAAATAAGTCATTTTAGAGTGATAGTTATATGGGTAAATGAGAACGTCATATATTTTGACAAAAAAAAAAAATTATAACGAAAGGTATTCACGATTGGAGGGAGTAGTTTTTTTTTAAAAAGCTCATCAATATTTTTATCTCTGTCTCTCTCTCTCTCTTACAGGAAGCTATGTCTCAGGTAACTTCAATAAGCTATGTCTCAGGTAACTTCAATCGCTCTTTCTTTGAAATTCCAGTTTCATGTTCTGATTTGTT
This sequence comes from Camelina sativa, assembly GCF_000633955.1. NCBI lineage: Eukaryota > Viridiplantae > Streptophyta > Magnoliopsida > Brassicales > Brassicaceae > Camelina > Camelina sativa. The sequence goes on from NC_025700.1 coordinate 14,554,137, forward strand.
ATAAAGATTGTTCCTATATCGTGATTCGACTAGGGTTTCAAATTTTACAATCGAGGGTCTGATCTTATTTGGGTTCTTTCTCTGTTCGATCGATCTACATATGATTTGTGAATAATTTTCCGTAACAATGATCCGTGGTTGCATCAAATCTATTCAAATGACTAGACTTGAGAACTTGATTGGGTCAAATACTAGTGAGGAACACAGATCTTGAATCTGAAGAAAAAGGGGTGTGGTGTCTTGTGTTTGGTTTTGAGATATGAATTCTGTGTTTCAAAGGGTAGGTTTACTTTTATTAGCTGAATCTGATTCTTGTGTAGGATAGACCGCTAGAGCTGTTTGAAAGTTTCTGTCTTGTTCGTTTGATCTATGTTGTACATAAGTGTTAAGCTGTGTGTTAGTTATGTCTTGTTTTTTTTTAGACCGTTGTTCTCAGAGTGGCTATGACATGTGAGGGATGATGTGTTGGAGCTGTGAAAGAGTCCTTGGGAAAATGGAAGGTTAGTTTTTTTTTTCCCTCTTTGGCTAATTGATGTTATGGTGTGACTCAAAATGCTTTAAAACCCATCTCACTTTAAAGCATTTTGAGATTGTCAATCTCGCGTAATCTGCAATGTTTTCAGTCTTTTGCTTTGATTTCAAAAGCATGTTCATCATCTCTTCAATATGTGTTTCATTTTTCAGGCGTGGAGTCGTTTGATGTGGATATAAAGGAGCAGAAAGTGACGGTGAAAGGCAACGTGCAGCCGGACGCTGTTTTGCAGACGGTATCCAAAACCGGAAAGAAAACGGCTTTCTGGGAAACCGAGGGTGAAACTGCCAAGGCCTAATGAGATAAGCAGAGCGTTTCATGCGACTCTGTTTTGCTTTCATAAAATCTATTGTTGAGTGTTTGATCTCTGGAGCTACCCCTTTTCTGTTTTACTCATTGAGTTGTTGTCTTTTTTGTAACATTTGTTTTTATAAGACCTCCTATCATTTCCCAAAATTAATCTTTCATCAAATACAAAATGTTTTACCTTACCTTTCACTGGTCACACGGTTTGGTTTAGCAACAACCAAGTTTGAGACAATGTGTCAAACGATGAAAATATTTGAGATCACCGTTTTGGTTGTTCTGTGTCAATGTTATCTTCAGTTTTGTCCAAACAAGCACAAGCGGCAATACATGGGCTTAGTGTTGGTTTTACATAGAGAACATATCTGATAAAGCCTTGGCCGAAAACTAAAAGAGATGCAAAACTGTGTATCTTGATCCTTCTTTTTGGGATTATGCACCTATTGTCTCATGTTGTGGTGCTTGGTATAGATAGATAGAATAGCGTGGGCCGCTCTGTTTGAAGCATCATTTTTTAAGGTCCATTATGTAAAACCTTTTTCTTGAGCCACTAGCCAGATGACATTTATTTATCAACTATATATATATATATATATTAAGAAAACTCTTCGATTGGTTGTCAAATCGAAGGAGTTTACAAAAAAAACATCAACAATTCTTAATTTAGAAGCGTTAATCAGCCTATCTTAGAATTGTTTTAGATTATGAAAATAAGCTCAAAGCAAGCCAAACTTGTCATAACGGTTGGAGAAAGAAGACTACTCATCACTCATCTCATCACTCATCAGGAGACTTTGTAATAGTAACTAACTTCGAGCACTTTGTCTCAATACCATGATACATTATATTGTTCGATTAAGAATAGTCACTGTCTTCTATTACAAAGCTTCCATTCACGAGTATAAAGGTAACAAACTCCATATCTATGGAGACAGATGCAACCTAGTTCTCATGTGGGGGTCTGGATTAGTATAGCATTTCGACAAAATCCGAATCATTAAAGATGTTTTTTTTATAAAGCAAACTAAACTTATGTTTTGTGTCATGAAATTGTGGATCCAATATATCCTGCCGCCGTGTTTAAATGATTAATTTTTCGTTTTATTTTGACAAATTTTTAGTAATTGTTTGTTATATATTTGGTGGTGATCTTTTTACTATTTCACCCATCTCAATAAAAATTATATATCAATTCTGAGGTTAATAATGACACATTTTCACATAAACTTTATTAATATATATGCGCTTAGTATATGCGACGATTATAAGATCAAACTTTACTTTATATTATACCCAAAAAGGTGAAATGGTTAGGTGAGTGTTCATCAGAGTATATGAAATGTATTGTACTTTAATACACAAATTTTATATGACATATTTATATTGTGGTATATATATATTTTTTATTTATTTTATTCCTATATTATTTTTGTTTAAGATAATAATTTTAAATTCTTATTCAAGGAATTTGGTGAGAGGATATCATGTGTCACGATAAAAAGATATTGGATGGGCCATTATGGAAGACATTATCATCATTATCTGCCTGCCCCATCCAGTTATGTCTCTCCACCAATCTCCACTTCCTTAATTATTCACCATGTACAACTTAATTACCAACGTACGTACACAAACGCACCATTACGATATTCGATTAACCAATAACAATTCGACGTTAAACTATGGGTCCTATATTTTGATAGTGGATTAAGAGCTATGTGAAACAAACGGATCATACATACCAATAATATTTGCCATTGACTATTATTTTAGCATATCTGTGTAACTTTACGTTAGTTGACTATAAATATATGTATGTTATAAGTACTAGTAGCGAAGTTGATTAATTCTTATATATCTTATATAATATGAGAAGGTTTTGGCATAACGCGACGACATTTGGGTGCATATATTTTCGACATCTGTTCTCAATTCTCAATTATTAAATTCTTTTAATTTATTTTTCTCGAAAGTACATACATTATTTTTCATATTCACTAAATTTAAATGATATTTTTCCCCTAAAAAATATATTGACATTTATACAATGTCCTTTTAGTAATTATCTATAGATATCATTTATCAATATTTTATATAATTAACATAACATTATAATTTTGTATATGTATCATTTATCAATATTTTATATAATTACCATAACATTATAATTTTGCAAATAAGAAAGAATTAAATATTAATATCATAAATTTGGACAAAATAAATTTCTGATAATTAAAGATTTAAATATTAATATCATAATTTTGGAAAAATATAATATGGTGGTTATCATAATATTTGTTTCACAGTTTTTTCTGCCAAAAGATCAAATCAATTTATTCTAAAATAATTTCAAAATATCATATGAATACACTTTAATGTATTAATTGCAATACAATTACTGTTTTACAAACAAACAAAAAAAGAGCAAAAAATACAGACAAAACCTATGGTATATTTATTTTTTGAAATGTAACCATAACTCTCATGATATTTGACCCCAAAAAAAACTAAAAAACCTCTCATACTACTACAAATTTATCTATAAACTAGACAAAATCTTCATCAAACATCATACTCTACCTCTCACATAATTTTCTAAATTTTGTAATATTTAACTTTTTCTTTTATGTGACATTTGTAGGTGTTGAAATAAATAAGTTGAGTCGAAATTTTGGAGTTTATATAGAAGTGAACATGTGAAATGTGGTTATTTATTAGAAAGAGTTAGATGAAGAAGGTCTTAGGAAAATAACATATTCTCACTTGTAAATGTTGTTTCGAATGCCTATTTTGTATATCAATGTTGTAATTTATTTTTCTTTTGATCCATTTGATAAAATTTTAATTAAAAATTTTTAAAGTTCTATCATAATTCATAAACCCTAATAGATTTTATATCTTAGTCACAATATTTATGCTACTTATTACCCATTCTATATTTTATACAAGTGTGTTTGTATGTATTACCCATGAAAATGAGTTTAAACAAATATTAACTGTTTCGAATAATATTACTTTAAATTTGTTCCTTAACGTTACAACTGTGTTTGTATGTATTTATTAACTTTGTTTTCGATAACCATTTCCATAGTTCTTTATTTTATTTATAGGTTATGACTTCTGATGAGAAAGGTTTTGCGATGGTTTAGGGTTTAGAGTCGAGGAAGATTTGGACGTCTAGGTGATATATAACTCATGATATGGGATTCCAAAGCCATGCGATTCTTCCTAATTCAGTTTTTATTTTCTTACAAAATTTAGTCTTAATTATTTTCTAAAAATGTAATTAACATCTAATTTTTTTCACAACATTATTGTTTGGGTTATACTATGCACTTTTTTTCTCTTCTCATATCTTCCATTATTTTTCCTAGCCATGATCGATTGTTGATGATGTGATGATAGTGCTTACTCGCAAGCAGAGCAAGGCAATGGGATTTGACCATGTTTGCAAGTTTCATTAATACACATTTAACAAGACTCACCTCTACCACGTGTTCATCAAGTTGAAAGATCCAAAGATCACCCTAAGCTAATAGCAGTTGCATTCTAGAGAGACGGAGGGAACGCGCGAGAAAAACAATGTCTTGGAGAAGTAGGAAGATTTGAGTTATCTCTTCTTCCATCCATTACATGATTTTTAGAAATAAAAACATAGAAGAAAAAAAAAATCTGGTGAACAATTGTTTTATGTTCTCATAGGTTATTATGCAGTTAACAGTAAAAAAAGTAACTCAATAATACAATGGTATGTTTTTACTCTTTTTCGTTGGTCATTTTGAGTATAATACAACATATATATATATATATATATATATATTTAAACAGAAAAATGTAACACAAAAAAAGCAAGTTTTATTTGATATAATAATATATCAATATATATTAATAATATTTTATTACTCAATTCTAAACTAAAATTCAGTTTGCATTTAGTATGTTCAATAGATATAAAGTACGTGATAAAAATATAGAAATATCGAACAGAGAACTTTCTTTTCCAAATGCAATTAATCAAGAAACAAAAAGAATTCTACTTCTATAACACAAATGAATTTGAAGTCATTTGTATAATTCATTAAGATTAAAATATTTTATTGCTAAAACATTCAAATTATAATAATAAAAGTTTTAAGCATGTGTGAAGCATGCTGGTAATATATAAATATCAAAATTATTTACGCTACATTTAGTTATCTAATTAATGAAATTAATTACAAAGAGAATGAATTAATTACACAGAGAATGAAGGAAGAGCATGAGTTTTGGCTCAAGAAGAGGTTATTCGAGAAATTTAAGCTATTGTCTCGCCCTTTTTGGAGGTGTCTGGTTTTAGAAGATATTGATATTTTATAGATTATGTTAAAAGCGGACAAACTAACACAAATTGTCCATGCTCAGCCGCATTTTATTTTATACGTATCAATGTTGTTTTTCCAACGTAAAAAGTGTTTGTACGTCTTCATTGTGCATCAAAACATGAAGAGCTCTATATACTATGAATACAGACTAAATATTTTAAAGTAGTCTTTCATATTAACAAAAAATTTCAGTTTAATGCTTAAGTAATCAATAGTCATTCATTTTAAGTGACCGAGAATACTTATTTAAAAACAAAACAAATAATAAACATAACATAATTTATCGAAACACACGATATAAAATTTTTAATATTTTAATAAGTGTAAGTTAGTGCGCGAGTCTACTTCTAGTGTACATATATATAGATACATCTACCTTTAGTCTGGTACTATATCTCTGCATAGTAAATACATGAACTCTTATCTTGTTTGGTATAGTTCGTTGAACTCGAATAGTAAAGCATGCACCGACCATGACAATATAAGAATACAGCGGTTTGTCTATATATATATATATATATATTTTAATTCTTTTGCCTTTCTGTTTCTCTTCCTAGCCAATGATAATAAATACAATAAAACTAACAATTTTGGAGATATAGAACATTTTTGACAAGAACCAAGTGCATGTGCATTGTTGATGGTTAATTGGCTCAGTATATAAGTTAAAAGATGTGTTACATTTAGAGAGAGATGAAGATGATTTGCGTTTGTGAACCCGTCACAAATATTATCAAAAATCTGAAACTTCCTAACTATATTAAAAGGAAAAAGAAAACTTTCGGACAAGATTGACGTTACTGTTTAGAGCTCGGTGGAAAGAAAAAAGTGCCTTTCTATATAATAATGTATTTCTATATAGGGGCTATGCCACATTCCATGACATGTGTTCCTTGTTTGGAACCTTATTTCAAGCTTTTGAATTGATTAATTTATAGTTTCGCTAAAAACAATTATAATTGTCATATTTATCAACATTTGGAGATAAAGTGACACATCGGCTCACAATAATATACAGACAGAAATTTCAATATTAAAAATAAACGCGTGCCAACAATTGATAGCTAGAATATTTATGATGCGAATTTATATATCTATATTTCAATTCTTTTTATTAAATTAAATTTATAAAAGTTATAATGGTCACGAATAGCAATGCAAAACATGATGAATGAATTTTTGTAGATGTGCGAGTTATTCGATTTTAATAAGACAAGACTTTTATTTGTAACAATTATAGTGATTGGAGAGTTGGTGATCTAATATTACTATATGAGAGTATGAGACAATCTTTAGTTCTAGCAAATGTAGACAAACAAAAGGAAGAAATTTTCTAACTAATCAAGAATACTAATTGCGAAGTCTTATGAAAAAACTTGTGAGAACATCAAACACATTTATCAAACGTAGACAGTCATAATGATAGTATTCATCACAAGCCAATGTACCATTGGTGTCTCCTTATACAACACACCACATTTTGTTGATGTTTTTTTATTGGTTATTTCTTAATTTTTTTGTTGATTTTTTTTAGTCGTATTATACCCCTAATAAGATCCTAAACATCAAAAGCTGTACATCTAAAAAATTACTATATCCTTTATGTACAAAACTATGAAATCAAAAGAACTAAGAGAATGCGCAAGAGTCTTCTCATTTCATGATTAACGTACGGGCCGAGCTCTCTCATTCCACACAAAACACAGACTCCTATGTAGCTTTTTCTACCAACCAATCACTTTTAAGTTTTTATTTAAAAAAAAAAAATCTTTTTCTTTTTTCCAATTATAAGTGAACAATTGGATCATTTAAATTTATTGCTGTTAATTCTCTCAACCAATTAGGTTTCAACATTCTCAAAGCTCATTTTTAGTGACTTTTCTATCAGAGATATCAAGTACTGTATCAAATGTCCACTAAAACTAAAGGGATCTACCAAATCACCTTCAAAACTAAAAAAGAAGTCATATATATCCACAATAATGCGAATCACTATAAACTATAACGTTATCAATTAGTTTTGACTGTTTTAGGATGACGCGGTTCCTATAGGACAAAGTGCTTGGTAGAAAAGGAAATACATAAATCACATCAAGTTTGACTCAATATATAAAAACACACACACACACACACCATATTCAACTCTCTCTAGTACTCTAAAATAATTACATCTATTAGGTCAGCATGACGCTAAGCCTGAGTAATACACCAACATCCACATGTACACATGCAGGTGTGTTTCTGCCAACACATACATTCGATGTCGATAAAGGCTTCTACAGTCTTCTATCATTCCGCATTCATAATGAGTCATCCACTCATAATCCTTACGAACATTAGTTATGCGTCTACAAGTCTAGTACATTCTGAGAGATTCAGTGCAACTAAAGAATCATAAGTTTTGTGAAGCGCTTATTAAGTCTTCTTGCAAGATTCTTAATCTCTCGGTAAATCTCTTTGAAGATTTTGATGGCAGTACATAACCTTGGTTATCAAACTTAATCTATTTTCGACTTTTCTTAGCTAGAACGCCGTATACAAAAAAGCCATCATTTTCATTTGAATAATAAGATGTGCATGCGTATAAATCTTTAAAGCATCGTTTATAAGTCAAAACGTAGGACCGAAACAAAAAGACGTATAAAGAAGATGGGAACATCTTCAAATGAAACGTATATATATGAATTGTGGTGTTGGTAATTTAAGTGTATCAACGGTTATATTAATAAACCATTGTGACTTTTGGTTTGTGGTTATTAAACGAATGGTTGCAAACATTCGTAAACAACCGTCGGACATATATATAAATACACTCTGTTTTGTTGCATAAAAACAGAGGAGAGATCACGAGAAGAGAGAGAGGTCGAGTGAATCTCTTGTGATAACACAAAACAAACACAAGAAAAATTTTATTTGTTTCTCTTGTATCTTAGCCTAGAACAAGAGAGAAACTTTGATTGTCGTATCCTGCGAGAGATTTTGTGTAACCCAAGGCTTTTGATAAGGGTCAAAATACTCTTTAAGGAAAGTGCTCTTGTGCGCGATTCAGTCATTATCCAAATTTACCGTCCGTTATGATCGAGAGTTACACCGCTTATACTACATTCTTAAAGAGTATTTTCTGGTGAACATGACGAGTGCATCGGTGCGTGAGATGACTTCAAAGTTTGGGAAGTTGGACAAGTTTGAAGGAGTAGACTTTCGAAGATGGCAGAAGAAGATGCATTTCCTTCTCACCACACTCAATGTGGTGTATGTTCTAAGCATGCCAATGCCTACCGTGACGGAGGATACGGAGAAGGATTCTGTGGAGGAGACAAGGAAACAACTTAAGTGGGAGAACGATGATTACATATGTCGTGGCCACATTCTTAACGGTATGTCTGATCCTCTCTTTGATGTCTATCAAAATGTCGAATCCGCAAAAGAACTGTGGGATGCGTTGGAATCAAAGTACATGGCTGAGGATGCTTCTAGTAAGAAGTTCCTTGTTAGTAATTTTAATAATTACAAGATGTCTGATTCAAGGCCTGTTATGGAGCAATACAATGAATTGCTTCGCATCCTAGGGCAATTCGCTCAACACGACATGAAGATGGATGAATCCATCTCGGTGTCGAGTATCATCGACAAGTTGCCGCCTTCATGGAAGGATTTTAGGCGCATGTTAAAACACAAAAAGGAAGAGTTGTCTCTGGTACAACTTGGTAGCCATTTGCGCATAGAGGAATCTCTAAGGGTGCAAGAGGGTGGAAAACCCAAAGAGGCTGAACCTTCTTCAATCAATATGATGGAGGAAGGTGGGAGTTCTAAGATGAAGAATAAGGGGAAGAAACGTCCCTTTAATGACAACACTTACGGTGGACCTAACAAAAAGCTTAAGAGCGTTTGTTGGTTCTGTAACAAGCCGGGTCACTTTAGACGTGATTGTCGAGCTGCAAAGGATAAGAACAGAATGGGACAAAACCGTTCAGGGCAAGGGTCTAAGGACCAAGGCCAAATCACTCATCAAGGTCAGAATCTTGTAAATGATTCACATTCACATGTGTATTATGTATCAAACATTTCTGAGGCATTTTATATGCAGGATGATGGAGTGACGTGGTGGATTGACTCGGGTGCAACTACACATGTTTGCAATGATCGTGGCTGGTTCAAGACATATGAACTAGTTCAAGATGGTTCCGTACTTCATATGGGCAACGAGTCAACCGCTCCTATCCTAGGCCGTGGAAAAGTGGTGTTGGAGTTTAGTTCCGGGAAATCTATTGATCTCAATAATGTACTTCATGTACCTGGAATTAGGAAGAACTTAGTCTCTGGTAGTGTTTTAAATAAGTGTGGTTATAAACAAGTGTATGAGTCGGATAAGTATGTTTTATCTAAAGCTGGAGTCTTTGTTGGATTTGGATATTTTTGTAATGGCATGTTTATGCTTAATATTAATAAAGTTGTGAGTTCTATTTACATGGCATGTTCTAGCAAAAATGATTCTTCTCTATGGCATTTAAGATTAGGTCATGTGCACTATAAAAGAATGATTGATATGTCTAAAGAAGGATTGATTCCTAATTTTGACATAAATTTAGAGAAGTGTAGTACTTGTATGTTGACTAAGATAGTTAGAAAACCTTTTAAGAGTATTGAAAGGAATTCTAAGGTGCTAGAACTTGTACATAGTGATCTATGTGATTTGCATGCTACACCATCTTTAGGGAACAAAAAGTATTTCATCACGTTCATAGATGATCATACTCGGTTCTGTTATGTTTATTTATTACATGCTAAAGATGAAGCCCTAGATAAATTCAAGGTTTATAAAACTGAGGTTGAAATACAACATAGTGACTTGATTAAGAAGTTACGCACCGATAGAGGTGGAGAGTATTATGATCCTGTTTATTTTCAGTCTGTGGGAATTATACATGAGACTACAGCTCCATATACACCACAACAAAATGGTGTATCTGAGAGGAAAAACAGAGTCCTAAAAGAAATGGTTAATTCCATGCTATCTTACTCAGGGTTAAGTGACGGATTTTGGGGCGAAGCCATGTTAACGGCTTGCTATTTATTAAATAGGGTTCCTAACAAAAGGAACAAGATTACCCCATATGAGCTTTGGTACAAAAAGAAACCAAACTTGAATTACCTTCGAGTTTGGGGCTGTAGGGCAGTTGTTAGACTACCCCAACCAAAGATTAAAACTTTGGGAGAAAGAGGTATTGATTGCATTTTCATTGGATATGCTGTGCATTCCAAGGCTTATCGGTTCTATGTGATAGAACCTAATGATTCTATATCGGTTAACACCGTGATTGAGTCAAGAGATGCAATATTTGATGAGACACGTTTCTCATCAATACCTAGACCAAAGGACTTGGTTCCTAGTTCAAGTAGAACAAATGAAGGAGATGACACACTCATTCCTTCTAATGCGTCACCTATGCTCCGCAAGAGCAAGCGAGGAAGAATTGAAAAATCTTTTGGTCCTGATTTTCAGCTTTATTTAGTTGAGGGATCAATAGATGAGGTTGAATATCAATATTTATATTGTTATCATGTTGATGAGGACCCTAGAACGTTTGATGAGGCTATGCAGTCTATAGACGTTGCGTTTTGGAAAGAAGCGGTAAACGATGAGATAAACTCCATCGTAGAGAATAATACATGGATCCTAACTGATCTCCCACCTGGTTGCAAGCCTTTAGGCTGCAAGTGGATCTTCAAAAGGAAGATGAAAGTTGATGGAACAATTGACAAGTTTAAAGCTAGATTGGTTATCCAAGGCTTTAGACAAAAGGAAGGTATCGATTACTTTGATACCTATGCTCCTGTTGCTAGAATATCTTCTATAAGATTATTAATTGCTTTGGCTGCTATTAATGATCTTGTGATCCACCAAATGGATGTTAAAACAGCATTCTTGAACGGTGTTTTGGAAGAAGAAGTCTATATGAAGCAACCTGAAGGGTTTGTTATGCCCGGGAATGAGCAAAAGGTGTGTAAATTAATAAAGTCATTGTATGGGCTGAAGCAAGCACCTAAACAGTGGCATCAAAGATTTGATGAGGCTATCTTATCAAATGGATTCAAGTTGAATCAAGCAGACAAGTGCTTATATAGCAAATTTGATGATTCCGGTAATGGAGTAATCATTTGCTTATATGTTGATGACATGTTGATCTTTGGTACTGACTTAAGACAAGTAGAACTTGCAAAAGAGTTCTTGTCATCAAATTTTGCCATGAAAGACATGGGGGAGGCAGATGTGATTCTTGGAATTCGAATCAAGCGTGAAAACAAAGGCCTATGTTTATCTCAATCTCATTACATTGAAAAGGTTCTAAAAAGGTTCAATTATGAGAAATGTTCTCCTGTGAGCACTCCCATGGATGCGAGTGTGAAGCTTATGCCTAATACGGGAAAAGCAATTTCACAACTCGAGTACTCACAACTTATTGGCTGTTTAATGTATGCCATGACAAGTACTAGACCGGATATAGCTTATGCGGTAGGAAAGTTGAGTAGATATACTAGTAACCCTAGTACTCACCATTGCCAAGCTATTAAACGGGTGCTTAAGTACTTGAAAGGAACCATAAATTATGGTTTGTCTTATGTCGGATTTCCTTCGGTTTTAGAAGGATATTCCGATGCAAGTTGGAACTCCAATGTAGAAAGTAACTCTTCTACAAGTGGTTGGGTGTTCTTGCTTGGAGGAGGTGCCATTTCTTGGGCTTCTAGAAAACAAACTTGTATTACAAGTTCGACTATGGAATCGGAGTTCATAGCATTAGCGGCTGCTAGCAAAGAGGCGGAATGGCTAAGAAATTTAGTCTATGAGATTCCATTGTGGCCGAGACCGGTATCACCAATTTGTATACATTGTGATAGTAAAGCCACTTTGGCTAGAACTTATAGTCAAGTGTATAATGGTAAGTCACGACACCTGGGTGTTAGACATAGCATGATACGTGAGCTGATCACTCATGGAGCTATTACCATACAATTTGTTCGGTCTGAACAAAATCTAGCGGATCACTTGACTAAAGGGTTAGCTAGAGACTTGGTGATCAAGTCGGCTAGAGGGATGGGTTTAAAGTCCATTTGAAATTTTTAATTGTGGGATACCCAATTCCCCTCTAATACAACGTTAGAGGCTGAATTCAATGTGGAAAGCTTACAGTTAAAGATTGAAGCACTTGTTGTATCATCCCAAAGTAAGTGCTTGAACCTGCAAGAAAGGATTAGGTTGAAGTTCTCTTCTTAATAGATCTTTTGAAAAATTGCATTTGCAGGTGCAAGATTAAAAGATCTACCTATATGAGTATGAAGTGGAGCCGCATCAAGAAGCTTGGACTTAGCTTCCTATATGCTCATGAATGGATAGGGACACATGGCTTATAATAGTGTCAAGTATAAACACTTAGAATAGTGTGAAAATTCATGTGTATATTATCTTCAAGTGTCCAAAATGAGTTGAAAGGATTCAATCCATAGGACATCCTAATTCTCGGGCATTTGAAATGTGTAATGTCACTAAGATATAAATTCAATCGTTACGATATTTATATTAATGCATGAGTTTGGTTTATGTGTTACTAATATCGTGAATCAAATTTTACACTTAAATGGGGGAGGAATGTTGGTAATTTAAGTGTATCAATGGTTATATTAATAAACCATTGTGACTTTTGGTTTGTGGTTATTAAACGAATGGTTGCAAACATTCGTAAACAACCGTCGTACATATATATAAATACACTCTGTTTTGTTGCATAAAAACAGAGAAGAGATCACGAGAAGAGAGAGAGGTCGAGTGAATCTCTTGTGATAATACAAAACAAACACAAGAAAAATTCTATTTGTTTCTCTTGTATCTTAGCCTAGAACAAGAGAGAAACTTTGATTGTCGTATCCTGCGAGAGATTTTGTGTAACCCAAGCCTTTTGATAAGGGTCAAAATACTCTTTAAGGAAAGTGCTCTTGTGCGCGATTCAGTCATTATCCAAGTTTACCGTACGTTACGATCGAGAGTTACACTGCTTTTACTACATGTGGTTGGAACGAATTCACTTTACTCGTATTCTACGGTTTTAGATTACAAGCGAAAACTACCTATTTAGATTTTTCTAAGTGAAGACAAAGGCAAAGATGTCCATGAGCTACCTTATTATTTATTTATTTTTGGTTTACAAATGCTTCAATAACCCTTCTTTAGTCATATTCATTTTTAAATCTATATTCATTCTTGTGTTATTCTAATCATTTAAATAATGAAAGAGGCAACCATGCAAAAAGAAAATAGAATTCTACAAAATAGCTTAGTAATCTATGGTGGGTACTTTTCAACTACTATGCAACACCTAGAAATTTTTGTAAAAGATTATATGTTTATATCTGGTAGAGTAAAAGATTCCTCGTTTAATTTGTATCCCAAGTTTAATGCATCAGTAGTAGACTTTCCCAAACCAAAGTTCAAGGTGATTACAGAATCATGGGTCAAAAAAACATATCATATATCATATGTGGATATAGGTGCGGAAAGTTTGTAAAAACGGAAAATTTTAATATGTACAATGATCAAAATACATATAAAGATTATATAGAGTTTATATACAAACCCAAAATATATTATACTTATGAAAAGTGGAAATATAATAAATCCAAAAAATCAAACTTTGTTGACACCGTAATCTTCAAGACCTTTACACCTCATCTTTCTCACCTCAATCTAATCATGTAAACCTAATATAATTTTTTCGACATAGCAAAATACTTTGACAAAAAAAAAAAAAAAAAAAAAAAAAAAAAAAAAAAAAAAAAAAAAAAAAAAAA
>NC_025700.1:14568879-14597997 GCF_000633955.1 Camelina sativa
AAAAGTGGAAGAAAGCAGCAAATCCCAACTGCTAAAGTCATCAACATCCCACAGGCTCATCATATTGTTCTCTATAATGTTGTCCACACCATCATTATAATCATTATTATTACTATTACCATAATCGGACCACTCGAAATCCGGAAACTGCAAATCCTTTAAGAAACTCGAATCATTAGAAGAATTCGAAGGCGTGGACGTGGATGAAGACATTGTTGAGCTGCTGCAGATAAGCTCTAAAGACTCTGGATCAACAAGAGGAACATCTTCGACACCATACTCAAGATTCATCGCATTGAACTGATCATGATCTAAAGACTCTTCAAGTCTTGACGTGTTCTTGGTGTTGTTGCTTTCTTTGGTTAGACAATAACTATTTGGTTCCTCAAGATTCTTCTCGGCTGGTTCTTGTAAAGGCATTTGAACTTTCTGCAACTTCTTGACGGGTTTTTCGTCCTCTTGTTCGACGATAGAGAGTGGTTTATGCGTGAGAGGGTCGATCCCCATTTTTCTTAACTTCTTCTTGATGTGAGTGTTCCAATGGTTCTTGATTTCGTTGTCTGTTCTTCCCGGCAAATGAGAAGCTATCTTTGACCACCTTCACATACCAAATAAAAAAACGAAACCTCAGAAACATAGCATATATCGAAACTTGAAGCTCAAGTAAGAAGTTTTTTAACCTGTTGCCGAGTTGGGAATGGCGATCAATGACCATCTTCTCTTCGTAATCAGAGAGAAGACCTCTTTTATGGTCTGGTCTGAGATAATTCGTCCAACGAAGTCTGCAACTCTTACCACACCTAAGTAGACCAGCAAGCTTGGGAACAGCTCTCCAACAACATTGTCCATTGGTGAGGATGAAGTTCATGAGCTTCCTGTCTTCTTCTGCAGTCCATGGTCCTTTCTTCAACCCTACTTTATTACAGCATGGTTGTCTCTCCATTTCTCTCTCTCCCTCACTCTGTATACTGTTTCTACGACTCTTTAGGTTAATGAATAAAACGGAGTTAATACTCTGTTTAATTTTTCTCTCTTTGTCAATCTCTTGTCGTTGTCCTGCGAGAGTTAATGTTATTGCAAGTTGAAGAGAGAGTTGGGTAAGCTTGGCAACCACCTATATATATGCACACACATATATATATATATATATATACTAGATAAGGCCCGCGTTATTACGCTGGTAAAATGAAAAAAAAAATATTGAAAATATTTAAGTAGTATACACATGTTTTTATATTTTATTTTGTAACATTTTAATATTGAATATTAACTTCTCATATTTCATTTTAATATTCTCAGTTCCATTATATAATAGCTTAAAAGCTTTTATCTCTATTTTATAATATTTTCTCAAATTTCTATGTACAATTTTTATTAATATAACAATTTATGATTATTTGAACTATTCAGTATATTTTTTCGATTGGTTGAAGTTTTATAAATGATATAATATTTATTGTTTATTACTCTTTGTGCTTTTACCCAAAAACTCTTATAGGACATGAAGTACCATTTAAATATCTATACCATCATAATAAACCATATTTTAAGTTTAATTACACATTTAATCTTAATGCATAAAACTAAATATATCAAACACAATTAATACATCATATCAAATCTATATCATAGTAAGAATTGAAAATACAAATAAAAATAAACAAAATATAATTCGCAAAAAAACTGAATCAACATTATTTAAGATATATTTGTTATTTCGTAATAATCAATTTTAAATGAGTGAAATTTATAAAATAAAAATATATATAAAGATATAGAGACATCCTCATCAAATAACTGAAGATTCATTCCTATAAATAATAATGTATTTTGAATTATCTTTTTAGTTTTTGAATTATCTTATGTTTTAACACATGCATTACAAAAATACATGTGTTGAAATTATAAAATCAAACATTAAAAAATTACTAATATTCTTAGATGATTTTTTTTAAAGTGGGACATATTAATATTTGAAAATTTTTTAATCTAAAATAAATTTCATCGTTATACATTCAGTTTAGTAATCACATTTAACCATCTATTTCATCGTCAAACCATAATTCACTTTTTCATGGATTAGAGTTAAAAAATTTAATAACAAAAATAATATGAGCATCATAGAAGATAATATTTATATTAGTTATTGACGAAAAAAAATGTATATTAGTTAGTATTTTAAATTTAACAATAAAAGTAAGGGGGATTATTAAAAATACCCCTTTTTAATATATAAAATACCCCTTTTTAATATATAAAATAACAAAATTCTAAACCCTAAACCCCAAATATTAAACCCTACCCTCTAAAAATAATATCTTAAATGTAAAATAGAGAACCCAAACCTAAAAAAAAATTCTATAAATTAATACATATTTTAACATATAGTAAAATTTCGTTAAGTCTATGGACTATGGTCCTAATATTCTTAGTTAATTTGAATTGTCATCTTTTTTATTTTTTATTTCAAACATCTTTTTTTTTATGTAAAGGTGAATATTTACTTTTTTTTTAGATACAGTAATTAATTGTATATTTTCAAAATCATTTTTTATCTTATATAAAAAATACTCACCTTTTTCTTGTAAAATTAGCAACTTAAAATTAAAATAAATAAACTTAAAATTAACATATAAGATAATTTCGAATTTTATGATATATATATATAATTTCCTTATATTGATCTTTTTAAAATTTTAAAGCTGTTTAAATTTTATAATTTTCTTATAATTGTCTTTATATATTTTTAAAACTGTTAATAGTTTTTTTTTACATTTGGAAGTTTACAAAAGTCTTTTTCTCTTTAAAAGATTTTAAATAAAATTATGTTTTCTTTTCTCTATATTACTTTTATATACAAACTTTTTATGGTATGTTTTGAATTTTTACATTTTTATTTTTTAAAATTTAAGTATATTTAGAATTGACATGTGTCAACTTCTTAATGATACAATTGACACGTTTCATGATCTTGTTAATGAGTAACTTTGACATCAAACTTTGACATCAAACTTTATATAATAAGATATGTGTATAATGAGAGCAAATAGAATGTAATAAAGTTTTAGCACTCAGATTTTGTTATTCAACCTTTTCAAATCTGGTTCACACACAGGTGGTCCATTTTCCTTTTTTTTTGTTTGGCCAATTTGTTTTTATAATTATAATTCATGGATATGATAATAAAGCTTTATTTCTTTATTATTGTCTTGTTATCTTAAATTTTTAAAATGATGTGTGTGTATGTATTATGTGATTCAATACCTTATATTATTACTTCATGAGTTCCCTTTTTTTTTTCACTGGAAAGATTTTTTTTATTAAAGATACACGGCATATAAACCGAGTCTAAACAAAAGGCCCACAACATGAGTATTACAGGATAAGGACAAGCCCGTATGAGCCCAACAAGTGCTCACCGACATTACATCGAAAGCCAAGGGAGTTTGTAGCTTTTGGACTCTATCTTATACATGTGTCAACTTGAGAATACAACCGCAACACGAGTTGATGAGTCATCGGAAGAGAAACCGAGATCAACTTTCATCGCCGACGAGCACCAAATCCGGTGAGGGAAACATCGCCGAAACAACGCGCGAAGAATCCTTGTTTACCACCGAAATATATCTGAAAGGAGCTCAACTAAAAAAAGGCGACATAAAGATATCGTAATAAGCTTCGGAGAATTTTTCAATCCTTTAACTGGAGACATAATCGCTTGATCCATTTTCTGCAAATCAAAGTTTCTAAAGACACAAGCTAGAGATTAACCTTAAGCCAAACACACTTAAAAACTAATTACCAACTCAAATCCATAGAATTTATTAAAAACACACAAAAAGACTGAAACCAATCGGTATAAAACTGATCGAGGACGAACAAGGATAAGAACCGGCCAAACCTCTTATGGAAACTAGATTTGCCGGACAGACACCGGCTATCCCCACTAGTAAAGCTGGAAGATACCGGGCAGAAACCCGAAACACTCGGGACAGCTAGATGGAATCACGAGAAGAACACGACAACGGATAAGCCATGTTTACGGCGATACCGAACTTCATCCGGACACAAAAACCGACAAAACATGTCGGACAGCGAGAATAGAACTGCTTACTGCAAGATGGAATCACGAGAACACGGCAACGGATAAGCCATGTTTACGGCGATACCGGAGTTCATCAAAGATAAGAGCCTCTCTCTCTCAAATATACTAGAGAGAGAAAAGAGAGAGTTTTTTACAAGTTCCCTTTTATAAGGTTTTTTTTAGTTAAAAACAAAAAGATTAAGAAAATATGAATTAATACATAACAAAAAAATAATTCAACCAGTGAAAACAAATACTGGTTATAAAGTAGCAGATAAACATAAATTTTGTCTAGAAAGTAAAAAAAACAAAATCTCACATGAATAAAAACA
This sequence comes from Camelina sativa, assembly GCF_000633955.1. NCBI lineage: Eukaryota > Viridiplantae > Streptophyta > Magnoliopsida > Brassicales > Brassicaceae > Camelina > Camelina sativa. The sequence continues at coordinate 14,573,296 of NC_025700.1, forward strand.
TTCCTATTGTATTATGGGAATTAGGAGTATAATAAAATTTTGTGTATACACTAAAATACATTCTATCGATCTGTTCCTAATAGAATGATTTTTTTTTTCTGTTCCAGAAAGATTCATATTTTGTATAACAGTATTATGTATTACTTTCAATCTTTCATTTATAATCAATAGAGAGAGGAGAAAAATTAAATTAATATTATTAAACTAACAAAAGTTAATAAAATGATTTAATTACTTTTCTTTAATTTGTATTAAAAAAACTAAAACATCAATTTATTAGAAGAAAAGTTTATGTAGATTACAATTTTTTATGTCCCATAGTTTTCACTATTATTTATTTATTTATTAGTATTCATAATTATTGATATATTTTATGTCAAAGTGGTGCGTTATGTAGTTATGTACACGAACAAGACGACACGTGGAGAATGAGTAGAAGAGAGGAGTGGACGCGAAACGTTTTGGTCGGAAAGGGCCATCTCATCCGCTTTTTTTGTATGTCTTTGCTTCCGTTTAAAGTTTGAGATTCTCTTTCTCTCGTGCGTCCTTGAAAAGGTCCAAAAAAACAACAAAATTAAAAGCCAAAGATGGATAATGGGAACTATTTTAATTAATTCATCTGTCACGCGGAATATGGTTTTATAATCAAACTGATATTATAAATTTTTGATGTTAATGAAAAGTCTCTCTTATTTTGAATTTACTAATTGAAATATTAGATTTTAATTTTTGGAAATTCGATGTGAATGGAAAAAAAAATACACATATGTACCACAAAAACAGATACGAAATATTAGGATTACCATAATTTTAAAGACAAGCGGGGTAAACAAAATATTAGGATCACCATAATTTTTAAGTTTTTAAAAGACATTTATTTCTTAATTTTAACATAATAGTTATATTCAAGGTTTAGTTTTTTTCTCTGTGGTAAAAGATGATCTAATATATTAAAAGAGTAGTGGAAAAAGAGCTCACAGCCAATCTCACAAAAATTGACCTCCCTTACTTTTAATGAAAATTGCCTTTAAAAAAATTTCAGACAATTTAGATTGTTAAAATGCACCACATTCATTCTCAAACTTAAGATTACTAATTTGCCATTAATGAAATTCAAATCTGGACATTTTTATCTTTATTATAATTTTTAAAAAAAATTAAAAAATTAATTACAAAAATATATGAATTAAAAAGTCAAAATTCATATAAAAAATGGCAAAAAATCTAAATGGGCTTCTATGAAAAAAAATCTGTCAAGAATACACCGTCTTAATCAAAACCCTAAAATCATAGGTCATTTACTATTATAAATACTAGATACCCTAACCATCCTCCATAACTCAAAAACAAGAAAAAAACCCTAAACTATTATCATGTTTCAAATTTATTGTTTTGCATTATAATTTTGATCTTTTATATGATTCATCAGTTTCTAATTTTTCATTCCCTCTTTTTATTCTTTTTGTAGTGGTTGTTTGGCAATCAAGATCAAAGCAATTTCTCAACCTTTTAAAACATGTATGTTGTGTTGATCTCTAAATTTTGTTTTATACTTTGGCAATTTGAAATAAACTCATAATCTTTTTTTTTAGTTTCAGGTAAATTCATGGATGATCATAATTGTAGATCTACAAAATTGAATATAATGAAATTCATGTATTAATCTTTGTTAACCCGAATCCTTAATTTTAAAAAATAAATTTGATGCTAATGTTTTTTTTTCTAATGTTATAGTTGCAGAAAAACTATGGTGGATTATATTCATGGAAAATTTATGGTAATTTTCTAAAAACTTGGATTTCTTTCTATTAACAAGTAGATTTAAAATTATAATTCTGTTTTTTTTTTAAGATAATATAATATGTGTGCCTAATAAATTATGATTCTATTTACTTAATAATATAATATGTGTGCCCAGTTTATTTTGAATTATAATCTTGGTCTTTTATATGATTCATGAGAATCTAATTTTCCATTCTCTCTTTTTGTAGTGGTTGTTTAGAAATCAAGATCAAGCAATTTCTCTATCTTTAAAACATGTATGTTTTGTTGTTCTCTATATTTTATTTTCTTCTTTGGTAATTTGAAATAAACTCATAATCTTTTTTTCTTTTTGTTTCAGGTAAATTCATGGATGATCATAATTGTAGATCTATAAAACTGAATATAATGAAATTCAGGTATTAAATTTTGTTAACCCGAATCCTTAATTTTTAAAAATAATATTGATGCTAATGTTATTTTTTCTAATGTTATAGTTGCAGAAAAATTATGGTAGATTCTATTCATGGAAAATTTATGGTAATTTTCTAAAAATTGGATTTCTTTCTATTTACAAATAAATTTAAATTATAATTCTGTATTTTTGAATAATAATAAAATAATTTTTGTTCCTAATAAATTATTTATCCCTCTTGAATAAATAGAAAGAAGATGGAATTTCAATTATAATTCTGTTTAAAAAATAATAGAATAATTGTGACTGACATTTTTTCTATTCAATTGATAGAAAGAAGAAAAAAGGAATATAAATTAAATTCAGGACTTCATATCTCAGAGGTTTTTGAAGAAAGAAAGAGATTAAGGAAGACCAGGAAGAGTTTTTTTAAAAACAATTTACAATTATTGTTTATTTGAAATTGCTTTGGATGGATAAATAATATAAAATAAATTGTAAATTTCTCATTTTGTTTAACAAAAAAAAAGAAAATCAGAAATCTAAATCTTATATCTCATTTAAAATTTAAAAGTAATATAAGATAAATACTTGAATATATTGCAAATATTTCTTCTAGAAATATCCCTGTTTTTAAAAATATTAAATTTCTACAGATTATTTATTTGTTTCACTTTTCATTTTTTTTGTTTTTTAAACGAAAATTAGAAAAAAAGGAAGGCAAATATTCATATCCCATTTATTTTTTATTTTTAAATGGAAAATAAATACTAGAATCTATTGTAAATATTTTTTACAAGAAACTTCTATTTTCTAAAATGTTAAATTTCTATATATAATTATGACCTTCCGGAAAAAGCGATTCTTGGCTTATTGAGCTTTAGGGGGTATTGGTTTAGGATTTAGAAATAACTAGGTTAGACCCGCGCGATGCCGCGGGATATTATTCTATACATTTTAAAATTCATTTGATGTTAAAAAACTTATTTACATTTAAGTCAGGTAAATTTAATCGTACATTTGGGTTAACTCTACTGTATGCTATGTTTTTTTTCCTCCTATTACTTGTTATGAGAGAGATTTTAGTGTAATTTTATCTTGTGGTGTATTTTTTGTAGTTTACAAATCATCTAAGTTTATATAGTTTTGTGTTGTTGTTACGTTATTATTTGTTTTGTTTCCTTTTGTAAATTACCTATTCTTTTTTATAACAAGTCCACATATGTCAAAGTAAATTGACATATTTTTATTTTAGTTTGGTTTTTGTTATTATTTAAATATTATACTTATGTAGTTATGTTATGTTTATAAGGATTATGTTAATTGTCAAAGTTATTTTAAAAGTTATAGATGATTTAGTTTTCTTTAATGTAAAACATTGGGTTTTTGATCTTAAACATTGTTTAATTTGTCATTGGTGTTCTTATATGTAAATCTTGAGAGACAAGGAACCTTTATTATCACACGCCAAAATTTAAACACTGCTATCATCACTGTGAAAAGGAATCAAATAGTATATGCATGAGCAATAAGATAAACATATGAGAATTTTTGTTTGATAATACGCAACTGATTTACTCTAGTTTATGTATGCTTCAGAAAGAGAGTTTATCCTCCCATCACACTTGAGAGATTACTCTAGTTTGGTTCATATCTTTTTTTTTTTAAGTTTGGTTCATATCCCTTATATGTATAAGTTTTCTCACAAAAACAAAAAAAATGCTGACGTATTGCGCCTACAAAGCTCGAGAATTGATTTCTTTATTTGTCTTCAGTTTTTAATAGTATTTCTATTTACATACTATTGATTTTTTTTTAAAAAGTGACACCCAAAATTTAATTATTTTATTTTCTTTATAACTTAATGTATCACTTATTTACATTTTTATAAAATTTTAAAAACTCTTGATTCATATGATGAGATAATATAAAATTCATATTATAATAATTTCCATATGTCAAATCTTAATTATTATACAAGAATTTTATATATTCAAATAAAACTGAAATATATATACTACACAAATAAATTTTAGATCCCATATAAAACAATGAGAAGAAGAAGAAGAAGAAGAAAAAGAAGAGAATATCTGTTGTCCCTGTCTGTTGATAAGTTTTTGGAAAAATTGTCGCTAAATGCTAGAGACTTGTAATCATCAAGCTGACAACATAGAATCATTGTAACGTACCAAAAATAGTCAGAAAGGACACTTCCAACAAAACCGTTGGCTAAGACAACTTCATCAACTTTTACAGAGTGTGGTATGGTAAACTTGGGTTCAATCCCCAGTTCTGTCAATGGCCACACTGAAAACAAACAACCAAAAAACACAAATTTTTGATCAAGAGACAAACAATTCCCTGTCTCATATGTTATGTTTTGGATGATACACTTGCAAAACAAAATAATATGGAAGATATTATTGTGTTGCAAGTGTATCATCCAAAACATATGAACAGTCCAATGTATGCAAGCATTGTGTTGGACTGTTCACACTTCACCGGCAAACTTCTTAAGAAGCATTGTGTTGTCAATAACAAAAGGGTGGCCACGAGGTTATCCTCCCCAACACACAAAATCTTTTAATTATTAAAAGATCATATACAAGAACAACTTCTAACCTGTAAAGAGTCCATAAGACTGCAGAGAGAAGCCCAAAGAGATCTCCCATAAGGGACCGTTGCCAGTTGCTAAACACAAATATCAACCGTACGTTAAAAAAATATGGTTGATGAAGTTGGCCAACTCATGTAATCAAATGAATCATTAGCATCCCAAGTTTTCCCGAGCGTCGTCATGACCACACCGGCCATGCTGACAAATACAGCAACTACTTTTGAGAGGTTACCATGCTTTTAGCGCAGACCATTGTGTTTCCAACTTCTTGGAGCCCAGCCAACAATATTAATGTATGACCCGAGTTAGAAAAGTGTAGCCCATATACTTCTCCTCCAGAAATCAATTACCCTAGCTCATCAAGTGCAATATGCAAAAAACTGCAAATAAAAAAAAAGAAGGCATCCAAGAATCAGAAGAAGTGAAGTGAGACCAAACATTATCGATACCAACTTCTTAGAGCAACTAACAAAAACCACAGAATTCAGAGTGTCTTATATCTTCCATTAGGATCACGGAATTTAGAAGAACAGATTAAAAGAGAAACGAAAAAAAAACCTCACTTGTCTCTCCTTCAAAGCTGCGGGCAAAACCTTTCCATGTATACTAATTCTTGGCTCTTCTTGTTAAAACCAAAAATTAGACAAACTCGTCACTAAGCAAACATAATAGGAGACTTAAAAAACGAAAAAAAAAGTGGAGAAACAAATTTTCACCCAAACTAATAGATTCTTAGTCGCCAAAACTAATAGTTCTCCACCGACGAACCGGTCCCAGCATCTTAAGATATCCTGGGAACCGACCTGTACTCATTGACAAGCGTCACTGATAAGTTTTAAAACAAAAACACCAATAACTCGATGCTAAATCATAATAAAAATGAACAAAACAGAGAGTTAGTCTACAATCAAGATAAAACCAGAAGCAGCTGCAAATTCGCTACAAGAATATTGGAGTAGAGTTTTACGAAATTGGTTTCAAAATTATAAAGATGTTAAGGTCATACCTATGCACAATTTCAATGAAAAAGAAAATTTTATATCAAGTTCCACTTTTTAGAAGGTTTTCTTTCAAAGGAAAACGAAGCCAAGAAAAAGGAGTTAGAAAGAGAACTCACAGAAGCCCAGAGTACACTTTGGCACGCTTGTGATGCGAATCATGATCAGCTTCCTCCATCGTACTATCCTTAGCAGCAACAGCCGCATCATTGCTACTTTCTCCTTGAACTAACTGATGCAACCCAATCTCAGAGGTCCATAGGAATTCCAATTTAGCCCCATCGGCTTCACCCTCCTCCTCCCTCGCCAACATCTTCGCACACAACCTCCAATGTGGGACTCTGGGTTCCCTCTCGTTTTCACCAAAATTCAGAAAATCGCCATCGCCGTGATTGTTTTCCATGGCCGTTGTTAAAGAAGATTGTTTTCCACTTTCACGATTAATAAGAATCAAAATCGAAGACGAGCAATGTTTACTGAGATAAAAAGAAAAAAGAAAAAAAAAGGATACAGAGTCTCAGAATGCTTATCTATAAATTAACAGCCAACGAATTAGAGCTAATTATAGATTGAAATTCAACAGATTACCCTAATCCAGTCCCTTCTCCGTTTCTGTATTTTCAGACCTGATATGATCCTCCCAAGAATTCGTCACCTTCGAGTTGGTTGATAGAGACACTTTTATTCTAAAGACGATGAAGCCTCAAAAATAAGGATGGTGGAATGAATGGTTGCACAAGAGTTGCGGAAAGACTCTTGATATACCGGTTTGATCTTTCAGTCTCACACCAAAAAGATCGGATCTCTCAGCCTCGCACCAAGAAAATCGGGGTTTTGACTATTGGAATCACACCAAGTAGTCGGTTTTGATTGTTGGAATCACACCAAGCAATCGGTTTTGTTTACAAAGAACAGAAGAGAATCACTCTAAAAAAGAAAAGGTTTTATAAAAAAAGTTGGATTATTATTTCATTGATCTTAGATGAGTTTATATAGGAAAGAAAACTTGGTAACAAAACCAAGTACTTATTATTCTTGAAGACTAAAAACATTAAAGATAGATAGTTGAATGAAGATTCAACTCTTGGTGCATGCTCTTGGTGCATGTATCCCTTCCCAATGTGACTCTTGAACTTATTTTCGTCACTCTTCTTGGACCACAAAATAAAGTGATTATTCTGGGCTTTCTTGGACTTGAATTAGGCTCAAAGTGGGCTGGACTTGATAGGTTTCATCCCCAAAAGGTTTTCCCATGTTCTCTTTGGCCATAAGCTCTTGAATAAGCCCATTTAGTGCATTCCTTAGCTGCTTAGCTTTTGCTCTAGTCATTGGTCCTTCAGGTACAAACAATGGTTCTTCTGCAACAAGCTCCTCTGGTTAAGGCTCAGCTACATATTCCTCAGGTTCAAGCTCAGCTACAAGCTCATCCTCCTTAGCTCCATCCATGATCACATCATCCCCCTCCTCTTGAAAAGGATTTGACCTCAAATCTATATCATTTGCCACAAAAGGAACTAAATCAGAAACATCAAAGCTTGAACTCACATTGTACTTACCTTGAAGATCAAGTTGGTAAGCATTGTCATTAATCTTTCTTGTGATCTCAAAGGCTCCATCGATTCTAGGCATCAGTTTTGACTTCCTTTCAGCGGGAAACCGTTCTTTTCTCAAGTGAACCCACACTTGGTCTCCTGGTTTGAATACCATCTTGCACCTTCCTTTGTTAGCTTGTTTAGCATACTGCTTTGTCTTCTCCTCAATGTTTATTCTAGCTTTCTCATGGATCTGTTTGACAAGGTCAGCTTTCTTTTTCCCATTCAAGCTATCTCTTTCACTCAAAGGTAAAGGGGTTAGATCCAATGGAGATAAAGGATTAAAGCCATAAACAATTTGGAATGGAGAAAACTTAGTTGAAGAATGAACTGATTGATTGTATGCAAACTCAACATGTGGTAAACATTCTTCCCAAGTTTTTATGTTCTTTTTGATCAAAGCTCGCAAGAGAGTAGACAAAGTTCTATTAACTACTTCAGTTTGACCATCAGTTTGTAGATGACAAGTAGTGGAGAATAGCAATTTAGTCCCTAGTTTAGACCAAAGTGTTTTCCAGAAGTAACTTAAAAACTTTGTATCCCTATCAGAAACAATTGACTTAGGCACTCCATGCAAACGAACAATTTCCTTGAAGAACAACTCAGCAACATGCAAAGCATTATCAGTTTTGTGACAAGGTATGAAATGCGNAAACAATGGTTCTTCTGCAACAAGCTCCTCTGGTTAAGGCTCAGCTACATATTCCTCAGGTTCAAGCTCAGCTACAAGCTCATCCTCNAATCCATAAAAACATCATGCCAAGGCTGAGTAGGAATGGGCAAGGGAGTGTACAAACCGTTGGGTAGTACCTTTGACTTAGATTGTTTGCAAGTGACACACCTTCCACATATCCTNATATCATTTGCCACAAAAGGAACTAAATCAGAAACATCAAAGCTTGAACTCACATTGTACTTACCTTGAAGATCAAGTTGGTAAGCATTGTCATTAATCTTTCTTGTGATCTCAAAGGGCCCATCGATTCTAGGCATCAGTTTTGACTTCCTTTCAGCTGGAAACCGTTCTTTTCTCAAGTGAACCCACACTTGGTCTCCTGGTTTGAAAACCATCTTGCGCCTTCCTTTGTTTGCTTGTTTTGCATACTGCTTTGTCTTCTCCTCAATGTTTATTCTAGCTTTCTCATGGATCTGTTTGACAAGGTCAGCTTTCTTTTTCCCATTCAAGCTATCTCTTTCACTCAAAGGTAAAGGGGTTAGATCCAATGGAGATAAAGGATTAAAGCCATAAACAATTTGGAATGGAGAAAACTTAGTTGAAGAATGAACTGATTGATTGTATGCAAACTCAACATGTGGTAAACATTCTTCCCAAGTTTTTATGTTCTTTTTGATCAAAGCTCGCAAGAGAGTAGACAAAGTTCTATTAACTACTTCAGTTTGACCATCAGTTTGTAGATGACAAGTAGTGGAGAATAGCAATTTAGTCCCTAGTTTAGACCAAAGTGTTTTCCAGAAGTAACTTAAAAACTTTGTATCCCTATCAGAAACAATTGACTTAGGCACTCCATGCAAACGAACAATTTCCTTGAAGAACAACTCAGCAACATGCAAAGCATTATCAGTTTTGTGACAAGGTATGAAATGCACAATTTTTGAAAATCGATCAATAACCACAAAAACTGAATCTTTACCAGTCCTAGTTCTAAGCAAACCAAGCACAAAATCCATAAAAACATCATGCCAAGGCTGAGTAGGAATGGGCAAGGGAGTGTACAAACCGTTGGGTAGTACCTTTGACTTAGATTGTTTGCAAGTGACACACCTTCCACATATCCTTTCGACGTCTCTCTTCATGTTCGGCCAATGAAAATGATCTTGCATCACCTTAAGCGTTTTTGCTATTCCAAAATGAGCCATCAATCCTCCTCCATGCGCTTCCCTAACAAGTAATTCTCGAAGAAAACAAATAGGCACACAAAAACGATTGTCATAGAAAAGGAACCCATCATGCCTATAGTATTTGCCCGCAGCAAACTTTTCACAAGCTTTGTACACATCTTTAAAGTCAGGATCCTTCTCATACATCTCTTTAACTTGTTTGAATCCCATCAGTTTAACATCAAGAGTAGAGATTAGAGCATGCCTTCAGGACAAGACATCAGCAACAACGTTTTCCTTACCTTGCTTATATTTGATGACATAGGGAAACGTTTCTATGAACTCCACCCACCTGGCATGCCGTTTGTTGAGCTTTTGTTGACCTTTCAAATGTTTAAGGGACTCATGATTAGTGTGAATCACAACTCCTTGTCATATGTTGGATAGTTCAAGGTCGCTCCTCCAAGCTTCTCACTAAAATATGCAATGGGTTTCTTGTCTTGCATCAACACAGCTCCAATACCTACACCAGAAGCATCACACTCAATTTCAAAGGTTTTAAGGAAATTAGGCAAAGTTAAGAGTGGGGCGTTTGTAAGCTTCTCTTTCAAGGCTTGGAACGCTTCTTCTTGTGCTTTCTCCCATTTGAATCCAACATCCTTCTTGATGACTTCTGTAAGTGGTGCAGCTATAGTGTTAAACTCCTTCACAAAAGCGCCTATAGAATCCAGCTAATCCATGTAAGCTCCTTACTTCTCCAACGGTCTTAGGACTTGGCCAGTCTCTTATAGCTTTAACTTTCTCATCATCAACCTTAATGCCATCTGCACTAACAACAAAACCTAGAAAGACAAGGTTATCCATACACAAAGTGCATTTCTTAAGATTGGCAAACAACTTCTCCTCTCTAAGAGTTGTAAGAACCGCTAGATGCTGAACATGTTCTTGCAGATTCTTGCTATAGACTAAGATATCATCAAAGTAAACTACAACAAAGATTCCAATGAATTTTCTCAAAACATGGTTCATTAACCTCATAAAAGTGCTGGGTGCATTTGTTAGCCCAAAAGGCATAACCAACCACTCATACAACCCATGCTTAGTTTTGAAAACAGTTTTCCATTCATCACTCTCTTTCATGCGTATTTGGTGATATCCACTTTTGAGATCTATCTTAGAAAAGACACAAGAACCATGCAGTTCGTCTAGCATATCATCAAGCCTAGGAATAGGGTGACGATACTTTACCGTGATGTTGTTGATAGCTCTACAATCAACACACATGCGCCAACTTCCATCCTTTTTGGGCACAAGTAGGACCGGGACGGCACATGAGCTCATGCTCTCTCTAATATGTCCTTTCTCCATGAGATCATTAACTTGTCTTTGCAGCTCCAATGTCTCTACGGGATTATTCCTATAAGCTGGTCGGTTTGGAAGTAATGCACAAGGAACAAAGTCTATTTGGTGTTCAATACCACGGATAGGTGGTAAACCTTTCGGATTGTCCTCCGGGAATACGTCCTCAAAATCCTGCAAAAGAAAGGTTATCTCACTCGGTAACACCGGTGCAAGGTCAGAAAAACTCATGAGAGTTTCTTTGTAAACAAACATAATCAAAGGTTGTTTTGAAAATAAAGCTCTCTTAACCTCTCCTTTTCTCACAAAGAAATTTGAATGCCTCACGGGTTTTCTCTCACAGGCCTTTGACTTGGTTTTTCTCAAACTCTCGCTCTCTTTTTGGTGAATTGTGTTTGTGGGGTCGCTCATGGTGTTTGCTTCTTTCCTTTGCTTGAGAATCAACTGATCTTGATAACTTCATGAGGTGTCAACGGAACTAAGATAATCTTCTTGCCTTTGAACTCAAAAGAATAACGGTTGGTGAAACCATCATGGCTTGTTCTCCGGTCAGATTTCCATGGTCTTCCTAGAAGAATATGACTAGCCTCCATAGGTAGAACATCGCACAAAACCTCATCCTCATATTTCCCAATGACAATAGGAACCTTTACTTGGATACTAACCTTCATCTCACCATCATCATTAAGCCATTGTAGCTTATATGGCTTTGGGTGCTTTTCCGTAGTCAGCCCAAGCTTCTTAACCATTGTTTCACTCGCAACATTAGTACAACTCCCCCCATCAATTATCAGACAACATACCTTATCTCGGACATGGCACCTTGTATGAAATAGATACTCCCTTTACTCATGTTCCACAATCGCAGTTTGAACACTAAGTGACCTCCTTGCCACCAATATCTCGCCTTTTGCTAGAATTTCTTCAAGTTATTCTAGTGAATCAGAAACCACCTCTTCATTTTCTGATTCGAACTCTCCATTCTCCAAGAGAATCATGGTTCTTCTGTTGGAGCACTCATGTGCCTAGTGTCCTCTCCCATGACACTTATAACACGTCACATCACGAGCTCGGGTTCTAGTAACCTCAGATTTGTCCTTGGTAACTTGATTGGCAACAATTGGCTTCACTTCAGCCTTTGGAAGAGCAACTGACTTTTCTTCCTTCTGGTAACTTGGTTTTGAGTTAGATGAACCAACACCATAAGTTATCCGGGTATAAATTTTTCTCTTGAGTTGCTTTTCCACCAAGATTGCTTTATGTAACATTTCTTCGATCTCCACATAATGTTCCATCTCAAGCGTATCCTGGACATCTCGGTTCAACCCACTCATGAATCTAGCCATAGTTGCTTCTCGGTCCTCAACCACATCAGCTCTTATCAAAAGAATCTCCATCTCTTGATAGTAATCCTCCACACTTCGACTTCCCTGAGTCAGTCTCCTTAGCTTTTGATGCAGATCGCGATGGTAATGGCCGGGAACAAACCTTCTCCTCATTATAGCCTTCATCTCAGCCCAAGTCTCAATCGGATATTCGCCATTACGTCTTCGTGAAGTCACCAACTGATCCCACCAGCTAAGCGCATACTCACTAAACTCAACAGACGCCATTCGCACCTTACTGATCTCAGAATAGTGCTGAAAATTGAAAACTTGTTCTACCTTCTTCTCCCACTCCAAGTAGACATCTGGATCGTTCTTCCCAATGAATGGTGGAATTTTAAACTTCATTCCTCCAATGTCGTCATTGTTTCTTTGTCTGCCTTCTCGCACACGTCTATGTCTCCTTTGGTCTCCTTGAGATGAGTTTCCACTACGACTGTAGTAATCTTCAGCTGCTAGATCTCTCGGCATTCTTAACTCATCTCCTACTCTCATTGGTTGATTAGGCAAATTTTTGTGGTTGCCTTTGTTGTGCTTCTGCTTGAACTTCGTCCAATCTTTCATAGACGGCATTCATCTCAACCCTCATTATCCTCCGCATTTCTCCCAACAATGCTTACATCTGGATATTTTGAAGTCTCCCAGGTTGTTCTACTTCATGGTTGTTATTTTCTCCGTCAGCCATATTAAAGAAACCTGCAAAATGGACAAACTCGTTAAAAGTAAAAAGTTCTTCACAAGTGTTTACTCTCAAGTGTTTCACTCTCAAGTGTTTACTCTCAAATCTCAACGTATGTTCTAGTGACTCTCAAAGGTTCTAATAGAACATAAACCAATCAAATCCACTGTGTTTTCCAAAGCATCCAAAACAGATTCAACTCAAAGAGATTCCAAAATGGACAAAAAGAAAGGGAAAAATAATATTGAAATAAATGGAATGAAATAGAATAAACTAGAACGGTTCTTCTTTTTTTCGATAGAACAGGTTCTTTTTTTTTCTTTTTTTTTATAGAACGGGTTCTTCTCTTTTTGTTTTTTTTTTCTCTCTTTTTTTTCTTTTTTTATAAAACTAAATACAAAATTAAATAAATAAAGATGAAGATGGAAAGATAGAAGATGAAAGAAAGAAGATGTTAGATAGAAAGAAGATGAAAAGACAGAAAATGATGGAAAGAAGGTGAAAGATTAGAAGATAAAACGATAGATTACCAAACTCAAGGGTGTGCTCTGATACCACTTGATATGATCCTCCCAAGGATACGGCACCTTCGAGTTGGTTGATAGAGACACCTTTATTCTTAAGACGATGAAGCCTCAAAAATAAGGATGGTGGAATGAATGGTTGCACAAGAGTTGCGGAAAGACTCTTGATATACCGGTTTGATCTTTCAGCCTCACATCAAAAAGATCGGATCTCTCAGCCTCGCACCAAGGAGATCGGGGTTTTGACTATTGGAATCACACCAAGTAGTCGGTTTTGAATGTTGGAATCACACCAAGCAATCGGTTTTGTTCACAAAGAACAGAAGAGAATCACTCTAAAAAAGAAAAGGTTTTATAAAAAAAGTTGGATTATTATTTCATTGATCTTAGATGAGTTTATATAGGAAAGAAAACTTGGTAACAAAACCAAGTACTTATTATTCTTGAAGACTAAAAACATTAAAGATAGATAGTTGAATGAAGATTCAACTCTTGGTGCATGTATCCCTTCCCAATGTGACTCTTGAACTTATTTTCGTCACTCCTCTTGGACCACAAAATAAAGTGATTATTTTAGGCTTTCTTGGACTTGAATTAGGCTCAAAGTGGGCTGGACTTGATAGGTTTCATCCCCAAAAGGTTTTCCCATGTTCTCTTTGGCCATAAGCTCTTGAATAATCTCATTTAGTGCATTCCTTAGCTGCTTAGCTTTTGCTCTAGTCATTGGTCCTTCAGGTACAAGCAATGGTTCATCCGCAACAAGCTTCTCTGGTTCAAGCTCAGCTACATATTCCTCAGGTTCAAGCTCATCCTCCTTAGCTCCATCCATGATCACATCAAGACTGATCGCTGAGTGACCTGAGTCTCGAGATATGGTGAAGCAAGAAGCACTCAGGAGAATGAGAAGGTAAGATAGAATGATGACATGTAAGCAAAAGTAGAATTGATCTGTATTAATTGTTTTAATTTGATTGGGTATTCATTTTAACTGATGTGTCAGTCTCTACTTCAATACAAAAGGTGAGGTGTCATGCTCTGGTGAAAAACCTCCAAGTTTTATTGTATTGATTTTTAATAATTTTATGTTTTTTAAAATCTTGCTGATTTTTAAAATCATAGAAAATTTAGAAAGTAAAAATGAAGGATTCTAAGAGATTGTTTAGGAAGTTATTTTTTATAAATCTTGCTGATTTGTTTTTCCTAATCTTGTAAAATCTTTCTATTTAATGAAAGAGCTTTCATGACTTTTGTTATGAAGGAAATGATATAAAATCCTAAACCAATAACAGAAAATTTGAATTCATTAATAATCCAAGATTCTTTTGTTTTATTTGAATAACATAAAACTTTTAATGACTTTATAAAACTATTAATCCAATAACACTAGATTAATCAAGATTTTAGATAATTTTTTTACAAATCCACAACCAATAACACCAAATTTTTAAAGAGTTTTAAGAAGTCTTGATTGAATAACAACATATTTTACATAACTTTTAAAATTATTAAAAAAATTTCTAAATCTTAAACCAATACTCCTCTTATTATGTGTTTTTAAATTTTGTTTTGATCATAAATTGAAGAGTAACTCATAGAGTACTTCCGAGTGGAAGATGCTCTAAAATATGTGATTGGTTCTTAGCTTTTAAAGGTAATCGGATTTTGCTTTTTTTTTTTTTTTTTTTTTGTGGAAGGTAATCGGATTTTGTNGTTGTTCTTAGCCGTGATATATTAACGTTTTTTGTAAGCCCAGTCCACTAAAGAAAAAAATCTCGAAGAAGGAAAAAGGAAAATAGAGGACACAAGGAAATAAGTAATAGAGCAATTAGAGTAGAAAAGGAATAGGAAAATCGTGAACCGTTGAAAATTTAGGATGATGAAATCTTGACCGTCATAATAAATATTTTTTCTGCCACCAACTCCGAGTAAACAACAAAACCACAAATTTTTTTTTTTTTGTTATTACGGCAGTGTCTGATCTTAGTGATGCGAGTCTCAGTCTCTGATTTTGATTAAATCAAACCACCGATGATTGTTCACAAGATTTACTTTGATGCCTCTAATTAAGTCTTTTACTTGTTTGGTTTTTGCTTTAAAAGTAGCTGCTCATCAAATCAATCCATTGAGGAGGAGAACTAGTTCAGATTTTCCACATGGAGTTTCCCCAAAATTTAACTTCTTTGGGTCTGTAAACTGTTGCATGCTTCTCTCCATGATGTCAGCTGAGGTCGTTGGCCATAAATATGGATCCTGATTGGAGTGTTAATCTCTTGCTATCATTACAGGTGAGGTTATCTCTAGCTATAAGATTGTCAAGACTTATGTCTCTAAATCATTTTATTGCTATTAACGAATGCTTCTTTGTTTGATGTAGAGTGGAAACAGAGGCTTGACTGCATGGGATCATTGTCTCTTGTTTATTGCATTAGTGGTGATGCTAAAGATGGAATTGTCTATTATCATATAATTTGATAAAGATGCAGCAGAGGACCGCGAGAGAGAGAGAGAGAGAGAGAGAGAGAGAGAGAGAGAGAGATTCATGTAAGTCTATTTTTTCTTTCTTCTTTTTTAAAAAAAAAAACTCTTTACCAATCTTAGTATAATAATACTTCATTCTAGAAGGTTTTATATGCATGTTCTCTTCTTAATTTTCACTTTCAGGTTAAAATATGGCTTGGAGAACAACGCAGCAGGTCGCCCGCTACTACTATCTTCTCTCTAGGTGTCACTACGGTTTGTTCAATTTCTGACACCCACAACCTTTATTACTTGAAAGATTCTCACATTGGTTACAAAAGATTTTGCTCATTTTTTTTTTATTCAGATCCCAAATCCCAAGAGGCTATCAAGATTTCTCTTGACCTCCAGAAGTTCGTTTCTTATTGACAACAGTCTTCCTGATGTGTATGTCACAACTCATCTTCTGTCTTATCATCGATTCAATTTTACTTGCTTTCGTTGTGTCTGCTTTGTTTTGTCTTTGCTGGGTCGTCTCAGTCTGCTCAGTCTGATTTTGGAAACCAAGCTAATTATTTGTTTAAGGTGCAGAGCATACTTCAGATCTTTGATTGAAATTTTTATCTTGGTATATGTCTTGTGAATAATGTTTTCTGATGATGATTTCAATTGCAGCTTGCTGCTTATGGCGCGACGTGGTTCTGGAGAAAGGTACATTTGATCATTATAGCATGATGACAAAGTAATGTCTCCTCTCTTTATCTTCGAATACATTTACTTACTTTCGATATTTTTGTTTGTAACCTAACTCTGCTTTGTTTTGTCTTTGCAGGTCTCAGTCTGATTTTGGAAACCAATTATTTGTTTTAAGGTGCAGAGCATACTTCAGATCTTTGATAGAAACTCTATTTTAAGACATGTCTTGTGAATTAATAATGTTTCTTAAGTATTCTGATGATGATTTTCATTTTGCAGCTTGCTTATGGCTTGACGTGGTTACATATGGGGAAGAGTACATTACTTAATCATTACAACATGATGACACTACATATTATTTAATCTTTTCTCACTGTTAATATTTTTCATGTTAGAATATATCTTGGAGACAACACAGCAGATCGCTACTTACTATGTTCCCTCTCGATGTCTAGTTTACAGATTTCATCATCAAAGAGAGTGCCTCTTGTCACGCCTGTTTGCGGAACAGCTTCTGTTGGCAAGTCCACTAGTAGCTACACAACTTGCTCAGAGACTAAACTTGCCAAATGTCTTACAGGTAACCATTCTTCATCTGTTCTTTGCATTCTCATTTGTTTGTGATTTTTTGAAAAATTATAGTATGTGCTCTTTTGTTTCACAGACGGACATGGCATATGAGCTTCTTCGAACAGAAACTGAGTACGTTATTCTCCTTTTTAATGATGGACATACTATGAAGTTCCCTTTGGAGTTGGACTTTGCTTTCCTTACATGAGCAATAGTAACCAAGATTCCCAAGTAAGTAATTAGCTTTTGGTTCCATAAAATCATCTTGAGATTTTCATGTCTTAACATCATAACTGGTTATCGTTTTGTTTCTCCAAGTTTCTACAAAAATACCATCTTTCTGCCATTGTGGAGCATCTTGGGAATATATATAGCATTTTTTGCTCATTACTCCTTTTATGCGAGGTCAGCTCCTTAGACATGGCATAAGGTAAATATGATATCACAGTTTTATTTGATTTATGAGTTTATATTGTTCCTTGACTCTGTTTTCCAGGGAAGTCTGGTGCCAAAGAAGTCAACTTTCCCTTCTGGTACTAAAGCGCCTGCGGATCATGTTCACAGCAAGGGCCTTAAGCTCTGGATTTACTCAGATGCCGGGTAAACTATTTTTTTCCTATGCTTCTAGAATAATTTCAGAGGTCAGAGGAACGAATTTTACACTTTTCCTGGTGCTTTGAACATGAATACACATTCTCCTTCTAATTGTGTTGGTTTACTTGCAGCAGCACCATGCCAGGTTCTTTAAGCCATGAGGAGCATGATGCCAATACCTTTACAGAATGGGTACGTTAGATTTCATTCTTGTTTTCTCACATTCTTTTTCATCTCATAAAATGGTCACTGACCTGATTTTCAGACAGTGAGTATAAGTTACAATACTTGGTGGACAAGAACGTGATTGTACTCCGATCCAAATGTTTTTCATATACATTTCTGATGATTCTGTTTTTGGCTTATTATGTTTCTTCGTGAAGGTTGGGAGTGCACTTTCGGATCCATATCTTCCATCTGCAGCTGCATTAAATGGTTTAGCTGGGCCACTCCATGGTTAGGCTAATCAGGTAACCTCTCTTATTTATCTTCTGAGTGAATCTTCTATTGTTGTTCGAAACTACAAGTGAGAGTTACGAGAATGGCACTTATAAACTGCGAAACTTATGATGTTCAACTGAGAATTTTGAAATCGTAGTCTGTTTTTCTTTTGCATGGTCTTGTTGTAGGAAGTTCTGCTGCTGTGGATCAGATCAGTTGTCACAATTGCCAAAAAATGTGTTTTGAAAGCAAGTTTGTTATCTGATCATCGCTCCCCCGGCCTCTGAATTCATACTTGTGGAATTGTTCATCTAGGGTTTGGTCTCTCTCTCTCTGTTGCTTTATATTATGTTCATTCCTCTTTTATTTGTTATACTTCTTAAATAATGCGTCCCTAAGTAAGTAAGTTTCATCTTCGTTTTTGAAGGTTGTTTTACATTTGCTTGGAGAAGGTCCTGAGGCAACTCACCCCTGCTAATTGCAAAT
Organism: Camelina sativa; assembly: GCF_000633955.1. Lineage (NCBI taxonomy): Eukaryota > Viridiplantae > Streptophyta > Magnoliopsida > Brassicales > Brassicaceae > Camelina > Camelina sativa. The sequence continues at coordinate 14,591,709 of NC_025700.1, forward strand.
TTCATATCGTACTAGCTGGAGCTCTAAAGGTAATCGAATTTTATGTTTAAGCAGAACTAGTATTGAGTTTTCTGAAGAGTTATGCCTCTAATTAGTCTTAACTTCTTTGGTTCTGCGGTGAAGGTTATCAAATTAATCGACAGGAGGTTACCCCAATAACTTCTTTGAGTATGTAGTGTTGCATGCTTCTCTCCATGATCCTGATCAACACAGAAATTCTGTTAATCTCTTGCTATCTTTGCAGGTAAGTTTATATCTAGCTATATATGAGAGTCTCATAAGACCAATGTTGCATATGAGACCAATGTTGTTACCCCCAATAACTTCTTTGAGTCTGTAGTGTTGCATATGAGTGGAGTGAAGTAAGTTCTGAAAGACACAAGGATGCTCACACATTTTTTGCTAGTTCTCTGATGTTTAATCCTTTGTAACAGTTGCTCAATCCCACAGAATTATTTTGCTAATCTTGTGGCTGAGCGTGAGTTTGTGGAATGTACCTCCTCTGTTCCCGCAAGCTTTGGTTCTGTTCAAGCAACTCTATCCGGACCACACGACAAAAGAGATGGAGATTTCCCACAACAGGTTTGAAGACATCATCCACTGTGCTCTAAATTTAAAATTATATATGTTTCATCTCTTCCCTTATCTTAGTACATATATTTAATTAAGAAAAATGATATTATCGCATTTGCAGGAAACTGTAGGAGTGTTCATGGAAAAACTGCTTGATACACTAAGCTACTCACAGATAAACATTCCCAATGTGGGCACTTGCTTGTTGCTGAGTACCGAAGAGCTGCGTTCGTTACTCATCCGGGAAATAGTCATCAGACAGTTACAAAATTGCAAACCTTTTTCAAAAAAAAAAAAAAAAAAAAAAAATTTGGGTTCAGCCCTAGGGGTGAACCATTCTCATTCACCCCTCTTTATTAACCAATCAAAACACAACAAACTGCCATGTCATATCATATTTATAAAATAAATCAAAACTGAAATAAAAAGACAAAACAAGTTAAGGAAACCAATTCTGTAGATTTTTTATTAAGGAAATTATGTTGGTTTAGGTTTATAAAATAATGATTAGAGTTCAGATTTTACAATTAAATGAAATCATATGTCGGTTTGGGTTTACAAAAAAATAGGTAGGATTTAGTTTTTACAATTAAACACAATTATGTGACGGTTTGGGTTTACAAAAAAATGGTTAGAGTTTAGGATTTAGATTTTACAATTAAATGAAATTATATATCGATTTGGGTTTACAAAAGAGTGGTTAGAGTTTAGGGTTTAGATTTTACAATTAAACAAAATTATATATCGGTTTGGGTTTACAAAAGAGTGGTTAAGGTTTAGATTTTACAATTAAACAAAATTATTTGCATCCTATTAATAGAATAATAATCAAATCTATGCAAATCAATTTTTGATAACAGTTTCCTTTGTCCAGATTCTAGATATCAAATTACCGATCTTATGATTTGAATATAATCACAGTTAGGATTTTAGTATGCCAATCGATGATGAATATTATTAGTGAAGAATTTAATTGTTTTGCCATATGTATAAACCGTAGGGGTAAGATTTTTTTCTTAAAGATTAATTTCCTTTTATATATGTTAATTTAACTTTTTAGATATTGATTTGATGATTTCCATTATACAGTAATTTAACATTTCTTTATATATATATATATATATATAGGTTCCATCAACCCTAGCAGCAAAACAATTTCATCCAATCTCGCCTCATCTTGATCTTCAAGATATCTGCTTTGGTTTTTACTGCGAGATTCTTGCTTGATTCGATCAAGGTGTCTGAGCTTTGATTCAAGCTTGGCTTCAAGTGGGGTTTTGGAGGTATGTGAGCGTCAAATCTTCAAGTTTCAATTATGGGGTTGAAAGTTTCAGATTTTTTGTATCATCCAAGTGTTGTTTGAATATAAAATTTTATAAATCCTACCACTTTGGTTTTATTTTTCCTACAGATACACGTTTAAGATCATCCGCATCCTTTATCGCTAATTTCGAGTCATTATCCATCCATGGTGAATCCTCCTTCTCGGAGAATCCTCCTTAACCGCAATTCATACCTATCGGTTACACTCCAAGGGTTTGGTGAGTGAAGAGCTTATTAAGGATGATACAGTGCTGGTCGTTGGTTTAGGTTTGTCCCTCTGTAACTCTAACGATGACACGAAACTGGAGACTAATAAAGCTCTGAGAACCCAAAAGCTGGCACACCCAGAAGCTGCGGAACTGGCTGCCCTCATTCACGGCTTGAAATGGGCCTTGCAACTCAGTGTGGAAAGTATCCAATTCTTCTGTGACGACTCCAATATCTTGGGCTACGTAAGTTTCTCTCTTCTTTTACTGTGGCCAAAGAGACTCATCATATTCCCACAGATTAGTGGTATTCAGCAACCATCTAGGGATACTCGCTCTATAAAGAAGAAAGTCAATAGAAGATCCAGGCAGCAGGTGAAGGTTGGACCAAAAGTGCTAAGGTGAGGGAACACATCAGCTTATCTTTTGTGTTTAGTGGGGAATTTGGTTCTCGGTTTCAACCACATAACCCATACAATCCAGGTAGTTATGATGATCTGATGATTGAGGAAGTGGAAGGTGAGAGAGATTTGATGGGTTCAAAAAGACTCTCTAAGGCTGCTAAGTTTTCAGGAAGTGGAATACTTATATTCTGAACATGATCGAGAGAAACATGGGGAAGCTAGTGACGGTGGACATAACGTGGAAAATGTTTGGCATATATATATCAAGAGAGAAACAAACATCTCATTGTCTCTATAGCTGATAGAGTTTTCATGACTGGGAATCGAGTCTCTGATTTTCTCAAGTTCACCAAGTATGGGAACCTGGTGGAATTTTAGCTGGACAAATGCTGCTAGACGGGTTAGTGGAATTTTAGGCCTGTGAATGTGATAGAACTCTTGATTATGTTCCGAGTTTGTAACGACATTAAACGACCAATTGAATCTAGAAGGGCTAACCGTGTATGGGAGCGTGGTGGTTTAGAGGTTAGACAATTTCAGTGGGATTGGCTAGAGAATGATTCGAAAAAGTTTTTGGAGTTTTCAAATGAAGGCTGAAGCATCATGTGATTGGTTTGCAAAAGGTCATGAGAACAGGTATGGAGGAAATGTATGATGGGTACAAAAAGGGAACTGAGAGGCTGAAGGTCTCTCAGGAAGCCCCTGGCGACTCTAGTGGCTAGGAATCATGTCAAAGGAAACGACCGCAAGTTTCTCAGAAGAATTATGGTGACGCAACGGTTTCATAGAGCTCGGATAATGAAAAAACTCAACTGAGGGTAATTAGTCTCTCTTATCTCACGACTGGCTACTCACAAATTATCTCATGATCTGCTTCTTGAAACTGCCAATAATGCTCTAGTCATATCTTGGTGGCAATTAGTGCCCACGAGAAACAAACCAAAAGTTTATCTCGGAAGGGTTGTGCGTGGGGTCCGGGGTGGAACATGGTATAAGAAGGCTCTGCGGGATATGATAGATGGATATTACAGAACCACAAGATTCAGTTTTAAGGCAGTAAGAGTGGCGTTACAAAACTACTTTGTGGTGAACTATACTCTTGAGGGTCCTAAGCTGGTGATGGTTTATGAATGTGTAGAGATGCAAACCTTTTCCAGTTTCCAAAAGATGTATGTTGGATCACAAAAGGATATATGTGAAGATACTTACTTGCATGATATCAACAAGATCCTATGGTTTGGAAATAATATCAAGGAAGGAACCTAACGCTGAACTACGTGCAGAGAATTTCAATACAAGGCATGTTACCTGAGAGAATTTCAGGAAAACAACCTCGTGATCCAGGCCGGTTTAGCAAGAGAAATCAGTGTGGAGTACAGTCTGAACATGTTTGGTGGGGATTTATGCAAAGGTTAAGTATATGGTACAACGCTCAATAAGCTTGAGATCAGACAAGAGTGATGTGGGAAGGTTTAAATGAAGCCTAAGAAAATCACGCTTTAGTGATCACATACTTTGTGAACATGAAATTGCTGTAATGAAGGAATTAATTATATAGCAAAACAACAAAACAATTCTAAATCTATCTCTTCTCTTCCCTCTAATTCTTCTGTTTTCTATGGCTAGGTCACTGACTTTATAATTCCTTCTAGGTCAAGTGCAACCCAAAAGGTAAGAACATACCTGAGGCTGCTAGTGCTCATATCTCCGCTTGCCTGACCCAGTTCCATCTTCCGCCAATCAGCCCTAAACGGATCGACGAAAGCAAATAAAGAGTGGTTAAGTCCAGAAAATGTAAAAAGAGGGAGATGATTCACAAAATTACTAAATCCCAAAGCGAAAACGAGCGATCTAACAGAGATGTTCCTTATTCTAAGCTATGATTCCTAAATTACAAAAGTCGCGAAAAGCTTACACGAAGGATCGTCCTTGTACGAAGAAGAGATTTCTCTGGATCGTCCTTGTACGAAACGAAGAAGAGATTTTCTCTGGATGATGGAGTTTAGGGTTTCCTTGGACTGGAAAAAGATACTGCAGTGGTTTTATAGCTGGGATTAGTAATGGGAGAGCGTAAAATAGCAAACTGCTTAATAAAGTTAGAAAACGAGGAGCATAACAAGTAAGGCACTTGACTGGAAAACAAAACCGTTTAAATTAGTAACTTTTTATCAGTTTTGTATACACGAAATCTCAATATGATTTCAAAAATTAACCCAATAATCTCAATTTGTTTATCCCTAATTTTAAATCAGTTTATTATTTATAACTTTCACTTAATTATACTATCAACCTTGAAAACTTTTTATTTACCTTAGTTTCTTTTTTTGGCAAACGAATTAACAAAACATCCCAATTGCAATATAATAATGTTTCGAGGAGGAAGGGATTACCGTAGAAGAATCGCGTGGTGAGGCCTTCCTTACACATCTTCTTCACCAGATCTGGTGGCCCAAAAGCTTCTCTAATCTTCTTTACGCATGACTGATTATTGAAAAAAAAAAAGTGTTGTCCTCGGAAATCTTGAGAATTGTCCATATGAAAATTCTCAAAATCTCAGAAGATAACAGTTTTCTTCCGGTCAAAAGAGGATCTGATAGAAAAACAGACATGATAGGAAAGGAGACAGAAGAGAACTTATTAGAAGCGGCTTAGCCTTGTCAGAGACAGAACTAGGAAATCTACTTTCCTTCCACCCTTGCATTATCGTAACATCTCACTACAACTGGGCCTATTTGATATTTTCCAGGCCCAGTCCATCAATATTTTCTCTGTCTCTTTTTTAAGATAAAGCAAGCACCCTAACTTATTTGTATTCCTATTTGACTTTTTCCGAACTAATCAATCAGCCATATTATAGCAATTTCTTGTTTGTAGACTATTGATTGATTGAGACTTTTCTTCTATAGAATAGGATTGTTCTTTGTTTTGGTTTAATTTGGAAACAGGACTGTCCTTTTTGGTTTAATTTCAAACATGCGTAGAGAACAACGGTAGAAGAAAGAGATTTACGGTTAGAAGACTGGTTCTGGTTCGGTTTAAAAAACGGGTAGGACACGTGGCAGATCCAAGTAGATAAGGTACTACGAATCCGCGAAATCATCATCCCCAAAAAAAGAACTCTCCGTTTACGAAACGAACACGAAACACTTTAGTGTGGGTTGAATCTTCTGGTGCGTAAAATGGAAGTGAGTATGTCTCTGAACGCGTTAACTCGGCTTCCCCTGAAGAACACGGGAAGATTCGAAGAGGTTGGTTTAGCGAGACACTCGCTGTTTAGCTCAAGAACGGCATGCCGAGAGACGGCTGTGCAGCCGCGGCGGATGGTTTTTGTTGTGGAGGCTAAGGGAAAGAAAGGTATGGCTGCTCGTCAGTATCAACGTACTCCTCCTCCTATGCCTAAGATTGAAGAAGATGGAAACCCAAGATTTGTTATCTTCATTCGTATGGCCAATGTTCGTCTTTTTCCCCCACTCTTTCTTTTGATTAGCTTCTGCTCTTACGAGTTAAATTGTTTTAGCTTTGCTTGGTTCTGGTTGGAAAGTTTTATACTTTTTTTTTTACAATTTGAAACTCCTAGATTGCAATTGTTCTCTTCAACACTTAAAAATCTTTGTTGTAAGTTCTAAGTTAATTAAATGCATAAGATTGTTAGCTTCATTGGTTTTGTTTGCAAAGTTATGTACTTGTCTTTCAATTTGATTCTTTTAGACCATAAATCAGATTGCAATTGTGTTCTAGTTTTTCATCGATGCGAGTTTTTTTTTTTTTTTTTTTTTTTTTTTT
>NC_025700.1:14598031-14602555 GCF_000633955.1 Camelina sativa
TGAACAGGTGTATCTTTGGTATCCTCTTAGTATAATCGCTGGTGGTACCACTGCCAAGATCATGGTTGCTGCAAAAGATAACCTCTTGGGGAAGTATATCTACAAAGACACCATTGCTAGAAACATTGCCGCTGTTATTTACAGAGTAAATTAAGACAACCTGCTTATAGTTACAATTGTGGTTCTGTGGTCTGATTCCGTTTTACAATATGTGTCTCTTTAGATTTGATTTCTGACTCTTCAACACAGGATGAGAAAGAAATACAAAAGACAGCAATAAAGCAGCACCGTGTCTTGCGTTCAGCCACAGACTTTCGATATGGCTACAAACTTGTTGTAATGTTTTGTCTTCACTTATTTGGAAGCCTCTGCTTCTTTTTGTTTATTAAGGACAGATTCTGTGAAGGCATAGGAAATGTTTTGTGGTTTCGTTTTCACTTATTATGGCTACATTATACATTCAGGAAAACGGAAACATGAGAGCTGCACTTAGTACCTCAGATGTTATCGAGGTGAGCTATATACTTAAACTATTTTGAGATCAGCTCTCAAACTCCCTACAGTGACACCAAAAGGATTCTGTTATATATGTTTTATCTGAAACATTTGTGTTTTTTCCTGAACAATCACAGCTCCCAACTCAGGACCAGCTTAAAACAGTGTTCGACAAAGTTAAAGACTATTTTGGGAATGCAAAAGAATCATTCGGAAAGATATCATCGCTGAATCCTGGGACAGACGAAAAAACTGAAGAAACTCCCGATGAGAAAGCCAAGTAAGTATAAACAGGTGACCAAATGTTTCTTCTTTTCATTTTCAATAGATTTTTGGTGTTTTTCACCAAAATGATATGTATTCATTTTTCAGGGCCTGAGAGGCTAAACATTTGACACTTGGTTGGTTGATTTTGATGTCTCAACCGTCTTGGTATGAGCTGCAGAAGGTCATTAGATACGACGAGATTGCCGCTATGTTGTGCACATTTTCTTTATACATCTCTCACAGAAACAGCTTCTGTTAAATCTCTTGTAACATATAACGTATATGTGTATTGTAGATTTGTTGAAAGAAAGAGCCATTGGTTACAACTTCCCGTATGAACTTTTCTTTAAAATTGATCAAATAATAGTAGTCATAAATCATAATACCTTAACCAGAACTGTGTATAAGGCAGTCAAAAGCTTTGTGAAGGCAGCAATGAGGGAGAGCAGAACCATTTGCAGAGATAAAGTAGAACCTCCCTGATTGCTCCAGTAGGTAAAGTTTTAGTTCTGTGCAATATTGACGACATCCGGTTGTGTGAACATTGCAATATGGTGTGTGTGTAGCTTCATCTTAGTTTGTTATAAATGAATTAGAGCTCAGTCAGGTAACCAATCGATTCTCAAGATATGACAGGCCAAGTATTTTTCTTCCAGGTGAAAGGGAAACCAATGTGATAGTGAAGATGTAAATGACGGTATGAAACATGTGGTCTTATCATTGTCATCAACCTGGGTGATGTAATTAGCCTATGACATGGATTATTGTACAATGCATTCGAGTATTCGACCATGGAAAAGGTTCTTCGGAAAGCAAGATTATTTTCAGGTATACCCACAAAATCTTTCTGCATTACACCAACCAATATACGAAAAGAAGATATTGGAACAAGGTTAAGATATGAATAAACCTTGGTCTACCATGAAGGAATACTCGTCAGGGTCAGGCAGACGCTCATTTCCATACCAAAGGTGGGGTGGGAGCTCAGATAGGAATGATGGGCTACTACTGTAATCTTGAAACTGGAGTCCTGTGTTTGCAAGAAAACGCTCGCCTTGAAGCCAACTTAAGTCTAAGTCAGTGTCTAAAGAAGCAGAATGATTTGATTCTGGAAGTTCCCAGCTTCTCAGAATCGCCTCTGTGTTGTTGGTTACATTTGAGCTGAACTCCTGCAGCTTCATGGAAGATAAGGCAGAAGGATCCAAATCTTGAATGGTTACAGTAGGGATCTTGTCTTGAGGCATGAGAAACTCATCTATATTCACACTACTGCCTCCTACCGGTGTCTCATAAGGAGGCTTCATCTCCTCTTCCATGATAGCCGGTGCAGAATTTGCAACATAAGAACTCTGACTTGGCAATGGTTGTTGTTGGAGGAAGCTATTCTCATACAGAACCGGCTTCGATTCAAGTACCTCTGGAACATCATTCCAGGGAAGCAGAGAGTCAAAGGCAGGGGAGGATATGGGAGGATCAAATCCTATACGAGTCTTTTTTGTTTTTGGAGGCATGATCACATCAGTGTTGGGGTCAGACAGAGACGCTGAAGCAAGTGGCTTTGGATCAGTCTCTGTTGCTTTTTGAAAGATTCCCCCAGAGAACACAAAGCTGCTCTTCCCAGGGCTTTGGTGGCCTGAGTTCACTTCGGCATCTTTTGGAGATGAATCTATACTCTTCACGCCACCAGAATAACACTTGAGCTCCTTTTCTTTCTCCAATCTGCTAAGGTAAAGCCTGTATTTCTACAAAAACAGAACAACAACAAAAAGCTTAATCTACCAAGGTAAAGTTTTGACTTTTGAATAATGACGAGGTAAAGTTTTTTTTACCTGAAGGTGGCTCGCAACATTTTCCCTAGTGAGCCATGGAACATTCATGAGATCCAATATCTTCTTGGGACCAGCTTCTGCCAAACAAGAGAGACCGGAAAAAAATTCACGACTCTATGAAGACATGATAATAAACAGAGAGAGAGAGAGAGAGAGAGAGAGGCAAAGGGGAAGAAGAAACCAAAGTCGCCAACGTACTTACTGTGATCGCATCCGATTTGGTTAACAGCGTTAACAAACTTCTGGTGAAGCTCGAAAGACCAAACCACTCTAGCTTTCTTGGAAGAAGAAGATGAGGGGTCGCTCTCATCTTGAAGAAGAAGCTTCTTCTCAAAGTCAAAGTCTTTTCTCTTTTTACAAAAAGAAACATCTTCACCTCCTCCAAGAAAATGTGCTTCATCGTATCGTGTGATCCAATCAGTTCCTCCTTCATAACCACAGCCTTCGATGTCTCTCACTTCCTGAAGCTTTTTTCTCAAAACATGTTGCCATATGATCTTCAGTTCCTTCATTCTTATAGGCTTCAACAAGTAATCACACGCTCCATGCTGCACACCTTTCATAACTCTGCTCGTCTCTCCATCCACCGACATCACTATAAACGCAACCAACACACACAAAAAAAAAAAAAATCAATAACCTTTTTTGTCCTTTATTTAACACAAGAAGTCAAAGATCTTTCTTAATAAATCTCACTTATGACGGGGAGGTCCAATTCAAGACCAACGTGCTCAAGAAGCTTGAAACCATCCATGTCAGGCATGTTGACATCGCTTATCACGATATCGTATCCGTCTTTACGCTCCCTTAGCAACCTCAAAGCCTCTCTAGCTAACCCACAAGTTGTGACTGCAAAACACAAGGAGAGAAACTCTCAGATAATTAAAATCCAACTGTTGTGGAAAACATAAGAAAGAAAGAAACCTTCGTAAGAGCACTTCTTGAGCATTTTCTCAAGAATCTTGAGCCAGGTTGGGTCATCGTCCACAACAAGAACCCTGAGACCGACGGGAGAGAAGCCACCTTTCTCCATGTTCGCCGGCAAAAACAAGAAAGAGAGAGAGACAGAGACAGAGGAAGAGAGAAAGAGAGAGAGATGAGAAAGTGGTGAGTGTTCCTTTTTTGGAAAGGTGGTGAGTGGGGGTTTTTGTTTTGCGATGAAACTACAAAGTCCGAATATTTCGGCGTTGTTTAGATAACGGTCACCGTGGCGTACGTTAGCTTATCTTCGTCACAGGGGTTTCCAATTTTTTCTCTGTTTTTATTTAATAAATTGTTTTCTTTTTTAAATTTGTGGATTACTTTATTTATTTATAACTAATTTGTGGATAAACTTTTGAATAAAGGAATTTAGTTCGGTCTAACTTCACTGGAAAAAAATAAAAAGTTGTTGAAGTTGTTTCTCTCTCTCTAGATTAAGTTGACGTCTTTTGCTCTATATTCCTCCAATAATTTAGCTCTTTAGATTGTTCTTAATCAAGATATTGCCATGATAATGTTATGGATTATATCCCCTTTTATAGTTATTATATAAAAATTTAGATAATTATGTTTCTACCCATTTTTTGTATTATATTATATGTACATTCACTACAAGAAAACAAGCAAATAGCGACTGCACTATTAGTCACTATTTAGTCGCTAAACAGTGTGTTACGACTAAATAGCGACTAAAACCAGTAGTCGTAAATCGAGAGTCGCTAAAATAAATAGTCGTAAAATTAGTCGCCAAATAGCGACTACATTACGACTATTTTGCGTAGTCGTAAATGTAGTCGTAATATAGTCACTAAATTTAACGACTACACTACGACTATTTTACGACTATTCTAAATAGTCATAATGTAGTCACCAAATTTAGTGACTAATTGAGGACTAATTTATGATTATGTATTTAAACAATATTGTATTTATACAGCATTATATATATATA
>NC_025700.1:14602808-14620283 GCF_000633955.1 Camelina sativa
CTTTATTTATTTATAACTAATTTGTGGATAAACTTTTGAATAAAGGAATTTAGTTCGGTCTAACTTCACTGGAAAAAAATAAAAAGTTGTTGAAGTTGTTTCTCTCTCTCTAGATTAAGTTGACGTCTTTTGCTCTATATTCCTCCAATAATTTAGCTCTTTAGATTGTTCTTAATCAAGATATTGCCATGATAATGTTATGGATTATATCCCCTTTTATAGTTATTATATAAAAATTTAGATAATTATGTTTCTACCCATTTTTTGTATTATATTATATGTACATTCACTACAAGAAAACAAGCAAATAGCGACTGCACTATTAGTCACTATTTAGTCGCTAAACAGTGTGTTACGACTAAATAGCGACTAAAACCAGTAGTCGTAAATCGAGAGTCGCTAAAATAAATAGTCGTAAAATTAGTCGCCAAATAGCGACTACATTACGACTATTTTGCGTAGTCGTAAATGTAGTCGTAATATAGTCACTAAATTTAACGACTACACTACGACTATTTTACGACTATTCTAAATAGTCATAATGTAGTCACCAAATTTAGTGACTAATTGAGGACTAATTTATGATTATGTATTTAAACAATATTGTATTTATACAGCATTATATATATATACTATTTTGATAATATATATATTTTATTAATTATTTTTAAATATATATAAGTTATTGGAATGAATTGATATTAAAAATAAAAAATACTATATTTATTATTATGAGACCATAATATCAAAAAAAAACTGTATTACAAAATAAAACTAAAAACATAGTTAAAAATAAGAATACAAAGAATACATCATACTACTAAAAAAAGAAAGTAAATATTGGAAATGCACAAACATCAAGGGTTAATGTTTGAAGCGACGGAGAAGGAGGTTGCTTTGCTTTCCCAAGAAGTCTTTTGCTTTTGAGATGAATGTTGAAGATTTTGACCTGAAGCAAACTGCAAAGACCGAGACAAGGAGAAAGGAAGCTGAGCTGATGGAAGCATTTCTTAAGGAACTTAAGGCGAGGGAGAATGAGCTCAGATTGCCTAATGACACCATCAGAGAGAAATTAGCTGAGCTGGAGAAGAAATAAGTTTGCTTAAATATACATAAACTGGATTTAACAAACACAAACGAGGGAGAATGAGCTCAGGCTGCTTACATACCTTGAAGCGAGGGAGAATGAGCTCAGGTTGCTCACATATACCTCCTAAACTCGATTTAATAAACCCAAACAACTTTGGTTAACAACTGTGAGTCTATATGGTCACATGAATTCTCTTATGAACTGGATTCCCTTGGACTTAGCTCAAGCAAATATACCTTAGCCCTGGAGCGCCCAACATGAGAAGGACGAAATAGATATTGCCTATTCAGGTTACTGACTTCAATAGTGTCCATTTTAATCTGTAACATCGAACAAGAACCAGGAAAAAGAACTTAACAGCGAACAAGAACCAGGAACAAGAACTTCACGAGCAGAACTCAAGCGTTACCTATAATTGGTTGGGCATTGACATGGACGATTGAAGGTAATAAGTAGGAAAGAGTCTTTCCAGAGCCAGTTTCAGCAATGCTAATAAGATCACGTCCCTTCATTGCCATTGGCTAGCCCTGAGATTGTATAGGCGTAGTAGGTTCAGTTAAACCAGCCTTCTTAATCTCTTCCAAAACATAATCTAGGCCAATCAAAAAACTCTTATCAGTAGATATATACAAAAGAACTTACATAGACATGTAAGTGAAACTGATCACAGTCTAAATCAAATGAAACAGAAGTCAAATCCAGTAGTAGTTCTTTTGGATATGAAATCAGCTTACCAGGAAAGCCAACATCACGAAAACTCTTGACAGGTTTGGTAATATCTCAACAACAGTAATTTCCCTCAGCTTACGATACTCTTCAACTTCTGCCTCAGTCATAGCCGCCACAGCCTGCGATTCGACATAGAAATTCTTCTCGAAAGGAGTCAAACCATCCAAATCTAGCTTCCTTGGAGAGTCATTGCCATCACTATCCTTTTTCATGCTTGATGTATGACTACATGAGCTTCCGTATGATGAAGCCCCACCAAACCCTGAGTCACTAAGAACACACAAATTTGAAAATGAAACAAACTCTTCTTCTCCAAAAGTAAACACCACAGAGAATCGAAAACGCTTAAAGCACACGAATTCGATCAAAATTAAGCCGGACTGGCTTCATACTCGGTACAAAGGAAGTGTATAGAGCAACTAAGTGGAAAAAAAATTCTGAGTTTTATCAATTTCAATACGAAAGCAAACACACACACACTTACCTTCGACGGTGTGTTGTATTCAGAGCGGTCAGCATCAAGTAATTTGGTTCGTTCTCGGAAGTAGTCTTTACGGGTAGGTTCCTCATGTTCAGGGATTCGACAGTGAATGAAGGCTACTCCAGAGCGTGAGTAATTACGAGATCTGAGATCCGCAAAAATGCTCTGGTACCAGATCTAAAAACTTGAGAGGATGAAAACAACGACAAGATGAAGATCGAATAGAATGAAACAGCGGGCGGAGGAGAGAAAGTTAATCGGCTAAAGAAGAGAAGGGGAGAAAGTTAATCAATCCCTCGTGAAGGAGACGAAAGAGAAACAAGAGCTGGAAAAAACCTTGTCCGTTGGATTAAATTAATCAACGGTTGATAGTGTAATCCATGTGTTTACATATCATCCAATAAAAAGCTTTCATTATTTAAAGAGTAATTTGTTGGATCAAAACATATATACTTTGCAATTCTGGGTTCATAATTCAGGAAATGACATTTGAAATTTATGATTTGGGACTTGGGGTTTTGAAATTTAGAAGAATATTAGACTTGATTTAGATTTAAAAATATTTTTTTTTAGGTTTTAAAATGACTAAGTTTAATAAATTTTGTAAGTATATAGTTTTTGGAAAGACTGATTTATATGTAAATACTAAATAGTTTTACATCTTGGTTTTATAGATATTCAATGGCTATATTTTGGGTGAATGATCTATGATTTAATTTCTATACATGAATTATAAAGGTTTTAAATTTAAGGTTAAGGGTTTTTGAGCATAAGTTTTGGGTTTATGGTTAAGTGTGTTGATAAAAATATAGGATTTGGAAAACTATAGTTTTTTGGGGTTAAGTTTGGAAAAATTAGTTATATACATATATATAATGGTTATGGTTTGGTTTTATGGTTTTTGAATTAATTTATAAGATTAAGAATTTAAACTTCAAAATTTAGATTTGATGATCTAGGTTTTGAAGTTTGGTTAAGGGTTTGGGGGTATAGGGTTTAGGGTTAAGATTTAAGATTTGGGGTTAAGTTTTGAAAAATTAGATTTTCTTTTAAGCATTAAAGCTTGGTTTTATGTATATATAAGAATGGCTATGTTTTAGTTTTATGGTTTAAGAAATAATTTCTAATATTAAGAATTAAATATTCAGGATTTAAACTTTAAGTTTATAATTTAGGTTTTGGAGTTTGGTTAAGGTTTTGGAGTTAAATTTTGAAAATTTATATTTTCTTAAATAGTGACTGATATACGACTTATTGGCGACCTTTACCATGAGTTGCATCTTAGTCGTTAATTTAGCGACTATTTAACAACTATATGTTCTGTTATACAATATAGTCATAAAATAGTTATTAAATTACGACTAAATTACCGACTACGGTAAGTAGTAGCAAAATAGTGACTATTATACGACTAAATTTTTGTAGTCGTAAAATTGTCGCCAAATAGTCGCTAAATAGTGGCTAAAAATGGCGACTACATATGTCGTCGCCATTTGTAGTCGGAAAAAGCATGTTTTCTTGTAGTGATTTTTAGTTAATCTAAGTAGATCCGAACTTCTTTAACTATATAATCGTATTTTGAGTGTATATTATAAACAAATGATTTTACGTACAGACAATTATGTGAGCAAAAAAACTCCATAATGCAAAGTGTATTGTAGGTTTAACTATAATACATGGATACACATACAACTTTATTTTGAAGCACGTTAGAATCTCTCAAAATAACCTTGCATGCAGTATAGTTTCCAAAAAAACTGATCCTTCAGAAATGGAACCTCACACCTAATATGAATCACTACATCTTGGTTAACCATTAAACCAAGAAAGTTCAACAATATTATTGTTTTAAGATATACGCCACATAACATGTATACTTGGTTTAGCTCTTAAAAAGAAATAATACTACAATACATACATGTTCGTACACACCACGTCCATAGTGTATCGCATAATATACTCTTTAACTCGTTATAATGTTTCTACTATATATGCAAAATTTACGTTCCGGTTATTAAATCATCAAGTCCGTAACAAGTTGACGTTAAACCCTTCATTAAGAGTTTAAACGTTTGATCTTTGACTCTGCAAAGACTTCAAATGATTTGACATTTATATTTTATTGTAAGAAAATTAGTACAAACTAGAAAGACAAAAGAATAAAAAAGGGAAAATGGTACACAGCTTGTCATGCACAAAGCTTTTTTATGGATGAGGACGTGGCCCGTGGAGACTAGACAAAACTACAACATATACTTCCTCACTAATGTTTGTTTCTTCTTTATATATATATATATATATATATATATATATAATTATATTTACAAGACAGCTAACTAATTGCACAAACTTTTTTGGCCATGATAAAAAAGAAAAACGCATTATACATTTATAAACAGTGTTATTATTTGGGAGTTTGTGGATTTGCATAGTACACTTGGCCATGTATCTGTTTATGGGATCAGGGACGAGGTTTTCACGTGACCCGCATTAGCAGGAGCAATAGCTCGTTTCACTTTCATGATGACTATTTCATTATTGTCCAACTTTTGTTTGTTAGTATGTATGTATTGTATTTCGTATAATATATTATTACATACTATTTCGTATAATATATTATTGTGATCATGTACGTAGCACTACGAAAAGTAGAACATATATATAAAATGTCTCTCTAATCATGTAAAACATCACATATAGTATACGTACGTAGACGATTGTGAGAACCATATAGTCTATCTAACCATGTAGAACATACAAAAATGGTTCAACGAATTTATGGAAACTCAATGATGGGAAAATTACGTATGAATTTTCCAATTTTTTCTAATCCTAGCTAGTCCAAAAATTTAAATTTGGACTATTTAGCAGGAGCTATAGCTCGTTTCACTTTCATGATGACTATTTCAGTATTGTCCAACTTTTGTTTGTTAGTACGTATAGTATTTCGTATAATATAGTATTGTGATGTACGTACGTACGAAATGTATAACATATTACAATGTCTCTCTAATCATGTAGAACATCACATATAGTATATATACTATATACTTACGTAGACTATTGTGAGAATCATAGTTTCTATCTAACACATGTTGAACATATAAAAATGTCTCAACCAAATTATGGAAGGTCAATGATGAAAAATTGGAAAAATTGTGCAGAATGCTACGTATGTTTTTTTCCATTTTTTTTAAATCTTACTCGAAAATAAAATTTTAAATTTATTTTTAGTTTAGATTAATATGCGTACGTACATATACATTTTTACACATAATCCTATTCCAAGAACTTTGAACACACGCAAACAATTTTCGTCTTTAATAAAAGAGGCAATAAAAACTTCTTTTTTTCACTGTGTTAAGAAGTCATACTAAAAACTTTGTATGTCAGCTTTCTACATTTAATTTTGAAAGTGACCTTGTTTATGAGAAATTCGATTTTTTTTTTCGAGTGATCTACAATATAATCCACCACCATTAAAAATAAAATAATTTTTAGTCTATTAATATATCCCAAAAATTAGTATCTCTTTCCCGGATTATAATCTTCCAATTATCATTAAAATTATATTCAGCTACGGCTTTGGTTTTGAGTGAGTGAGTTCATCGTGAAAGTTGTAGTCGCAATATATATGTTTGGGTTGGTAAACATCAATACATTTATCGCCAAAAAAAAGATGCTTCACTAGTTTATTTCCTTTCATCAAAATGTACCCCAAGTTACTTTTTCTGTCTACATAGTTTTCATCTATAGTTGTTCTTTTCCCATAAGATTTATCTGAAGGAAGCTTATCAGTTGGTAGTCTTGATACAAGAAGAGAAGCAACCCAAAATGGTGATAAAAAAAGGAGGTAAAAATGGTGGAATACTTTATTGTCAATTGTCAAAAAAAAATGGTGGAATACTTTATTTGACCAATGGTTAATTTGACTATAGAATGGAGCCTACAAACGAGTAATTAATTTGTTCATTTATATATTCCTCTGTAGCTGTAGTAAAATGTGATACCAGATATTGTATTCTTGATTTTTATTTTATTTTTTGTTGCCGTTGAACAATAATACTAGATATATGTTGAAGCAACATAACGTACCAATACGCGGACATAATTTTTTCACTCACACCTTTGTAACTTAAGCCATCTTTCGCTTGCGGTCGACGTTTTGGCAAAGTTTGTCCGTGTATATATGGGGTAATGTCAGTACTTCATTACAAAACTCATAAAACTAGGGGATTTATGTGTGTTCTAAATTTCTTTAAGGCTAATCAATGCATGCATCGAGAATTCAAATACAAGTTCTTTGAATTCATTTCTTGTGTCTTTCTACATCAAGATTGAGCTAAACTGTTACGACACATGCATCGTTAAATCAAAAAGTGTGTTAAGAGATATGATCAATCCAAAACTCTTTCTTACAACTATGTCCTAATTAAGAATAATGTTAATTAATTATCCAAACGTTGATTTTGTGGGCCAATAACAATATCTACGGATTTCACAAAACGTAGAAGACGACGTATTCGCTCAGGGAGAGAATAATTAAGGGAGCTCTACTTAACTAAAAGATAAAATATGACTTTGAATTTATGTTTCTTCTCGTGTTTGCCTTTGTGCATATATTCGTCCATAGGTTAATGGAATATATGTTTATAGAGACATAGAGGTTTATAATAATAATGCGCCACAAAAGATGCACTAAGGTTTGATTAGACTCACACAATTAAAAAAAAAAATAGAGTCATTTTTCCCCAATCACCTGCCGACATGTGACACTTGTTATGGTCAAATTGTAAAATCCATAATTCGCAGAATGTCGTCATTTCATTGGCTCATGAGCGCTGCTTTGGAACATTAATCTTTAATTATGCCTATGTGCATGTAAATATAAATGCTAATGCTCTAATTATTGGGTGGTATATAAGTATAAAACCACTACCAATGAACACTAATCGTCCCTTTAAGTGAAGTTTCTCAGTACTTTAATTCACGATTTTTTATTGTTTGATACTACTATACTCTAATTGAGTAATTAGAAAAGTATAATAATTGCAAACCTATGAGTGTGTGTTTGTGTTTCCTATTAAACGGGTGTGACACTTATGCACCTCCATGCCCATCGTTGGCAATTTAATTTATGCACCTCTATGCCCTTCGTTGGTAGATTAGTTCTATTTATTCGTTGGAAAATTAAATTAATAATAGTAAATAAATTTGCAACGAAGAGAAGCATCACAATTTTTGTAAGGTGCCTTTGCACTTATAATAGAACTAATCTACCACATACACCAATGATTCATTGAACCATTATAGCCCTACTCTAAGATAATTATACGACATATAAACCTAATGTACCTACTTCAATATATTTTCGATGCTATGTATAAATGGAAATCTACCATTGTTTCGCTTTAGTAATTCTTTAACGTCTAACAAGGACGGAGAAACAGTAACTATGTTTTGAAAAGAAAGATGGACTAATCATGTATATTACCGTAGATTTCAAATGGCTAAGGCTTATTATTATTATTTTTTGGCTCAACATCAACTTAAATTCACCCAAATCATGTTACATCGGGTTTATCCATCATTACAACATTCTTAATCCAATTAGGCTAAGGCTTATTTTGGAACTAGAGGACTTGTTCATTTATGGAACGACTTTCATGGATCCAATGATAAGCACATTATAATTATTTTTGCCATCAAAAGTCTCCATAATCATTTGGTTGACACACCAACATACAAAAAAAAAATAAATAAAAAAATTGCAGCTGCACATAATACCTTTTGTTATTGGCTATATATATACGTATATATAAAATAGACGTTTGATTTGATAAAATTTACGATAATGGAAATAATGTTAGACTCAAACGTATAATTCTAAAATTTAATATATATGATGTTCTCATAAATTTAGTTATGAATTGTAAATTAAATAAAAACATTCACCATATATTATTTATGGAGGTTAAAAAGAGTATACTAACTACACAAAACATACAAATGGTAAGCTAGCTGTATACCCCAAATATTTGCGATCAACTCCTTACCGGTTTGGAGACGACTCTATTTATGCTTTCTCACATAAAGAGAACATAAAGAGAATTAACCAAGAAGAATATATATAAAATTTTGAAGTCGTTTTCTCCATAAAAAAATGGATTGGCTAAAAGGTGAAACTTTTGAGAGGTAGGGGAGAGAATGAACCATATACATTCAAACAAGCATACAAATTTCAAAACGATTCTAAAACAATTATTATTATAATAAGTATTAAGAAAAGTAATTAAATTGGAAAATGCCCACTAAGAAAGTACTTTATCCGCACAAGGAGAAATTAACAAATATTTACGAAAAGAAAAAGCTGTGTGTGTATGATTGGTGTCCAATAAATTAGAAGGATCAAGATGAACTTCGTTCTTCTTATCTTTTTGTTCTTCTCTTATTCGTATTTTTAATCAAATTATTGTTCTTTAAATATTTGGTTTCTACAAACACCTTTTAAATATACAAATATAACTAAAAAAGAATGTGTATATAAAATTCCCTCCTACGATACTTCAGGTTATTTGATTTTTCACCATTTTATTCTCTCTTCAACTTTTTATCATTCTTTAATTGATTGGTATAGATACCTGATATTGATGTGTNGAGAGGTAGGGGAGAGAATGAACCATATACATTCAAACAAGCATACAAATTTCAAAACGATTCTAAAACAATTATTATTATAATAAGTATTAAGAAAAGTAATTAAATTGGAAAATGCCCACTAAGAAAGTACTTTATCCGCACAAGGAGAAATTAACAAATATTTACGAAAAGAAAAAGCTGTGTGTGTATGATTGGTGTCCAATAAATTAGAAGGATCAAGATGAACTTCGTTCTTCTTATCTTTTTGTTCTTCTCTTATTCGTATTTTTAATCAAATTATTGTTCTTTAAATATTTGGTTTCTACAAACACCTTTTAAATATACAAATATAACTAAAAAAGAATGTGTATATAAAATTCCCTCCTACGATACTTCAGGTTATTTGATTTTTCACCATTTTATTCTCTCTTCAACTTTTTATCATTCTTTAATTGATTGGTATAGATACCTGATATTGATGTGTAACTCATTTTACTATATAATACTAGTAGACAAAATATCTAGAAAGATCAAATGGTGCAAGAAATTATGAGAAGGTCCTAAGTATAAATGGTGCACTGCATGTTCTGTTTCTTTTAATATATGAGATTTTGATCGATATATCATTTAATCGAGGTTACTAATCAAACCTTAATCACAAAACTAGAAATATAATTTTCCTACTTTTATGCTAAGTCCATAATGTTGATTGTCGATAATCAAGTCAAAACATGTTGGTTAGTTTAATGTATAATTGTGAACAATACGTTAATTTAAATTTCTATCTATATTACAAAGGTTAAAATTTATCTTATCACAATTTTCATCTTAATATAGAGAATTTTTTTCTGAAAAAATATTTTAATTATCACATTTTGTCATTTATTTTTCAAAACTATAAAGATTCAAAACATTTTCAAAATCGCCCAAACATTATATCGAGCAAATTGTTATAAAAGTTAATAATGAGTAAAGAATGATTTAAGAGTTACCGGAGTAGATTCCATCCATACCAATCATATTAGGACGATGTAAAGTCCAAGAAAAATCTCTCGAAGATTGTTCTTTAATATTAATCTTATAATTAAGGAAATTCCCAAAAATTAGTAAAAAAAAAATGAGTGGCTTGTGCAACAGCCATCTAGCATGAGGTTGGCTAGCGATGAGACTTCTTATGTTATGTAAATATCTTGGAGTGGTACGAAAGACATCAGTGTCTTGATTCATCAAACATATGTGTGTTGAATCTGTTGATAGTGTATTTTAGGAATGCTAAAGACATTCTATATTTCTTAGGAGAATAGTACTCCATATACTCTTAGAACTCACCTAAATGTGCGAGTACAATATATCGAAAAACAAATGATTATTTTTGTTGTACATTTAGTACGTAAAAGCAAATGCATAATGCATAATGCAGATGACTAAAACTTGGCACCAAGAACAATTTGAATTAAATTACTTGTAGGAACTTTTCCCAAACCTAATGTTTAATTTGTGGTTTCTTTTTTTTCTTTTTTTTTTTTTTTGGAAAAAGATGTTAATATATCTTCTATCATTTTGTGTTCAACATCTTAATAATATTTAGAATAGTAATTGTGCGCGCATATTTATTTATGTAATGACAAGTGACACCAATATTTTAATTCTTACACATATAAACCTCATTCGATCCTTACCTTTTGTAGCTTTACAATTAACAACAATATACAGTATACATATTTTGGATCAAACCTTCACTTTACTCTCTTTGTTAACTTTAAGGAAGATGCTGAATGTTGCAATTGTGCATTTTGTTAATAGCATATGCTAATGAAACTTTCATTATATTTTTTCACATAAAAATTCTTAAATTTATGTATTAAAGAGGAGCACAAAACAATTTTATAAATCATTCTTCTTCATATCCATAACCGTATATTATTGTTGCCTAAAAACTCATCTATCATCATATCTTTGTTTTGTCAACAAAAGATTATCATCATATCATTATATTAATATCATGTATGACTCAATATGGTAGGCGGTTTTTTTTTTTTGCCCTATAATTAATATTATTAACTATTTTTAAAAAATTATCTACATTGTAAAAATAACATTATTTTAGAAAATTTTGCAACTTGTGGAATAGATTTATATTTTTCTCAAGTTTATTTTCATTACTTTTTTCTTTCATTTTGTTCACAAATTTATTGTCATACTTATTTAAAGATTCCATGAGAAAAAAACAAAAAAAAGAAAAGAAAATATGATATGAGCCTAGATGATTGAATATGGGCCGGGCCTATTAATCATTATAATTGGGCCGTAGTACACTTCCGTTGTAATAGATCACTTTGAGAAACGCGGCCCAATAGATTTTGAAGAGGGAAAAAAACAACACACGCACACACATGGATGTAGTGTTTGTACAGTACAGTAGAGCTTAAATTAAAGTTTCCTTAAATTGTGTGTGACACCAACTTTGTACAAAAGCAAGTAGCCAAAGCAGAAAAGGTGAAAAATCTGATAGCTTTAAGTTTTTTTTTTTTTTTTTTCCAGAATGAAGAAAAAGAAAAAGCTAATTCGAATATTTATCAAAATAAAGCAGACAAATTCTCTGTGACCATTGTAGATGAACTCGACTTTTTATACCAAAAGCAAAATAAACAAAGTGGAAGTCTTTGTTCACTCTTATCACACGCTTTTACTTCTTTATCTCGTGACCCTCAAAGCCATTTTTGTTTGGATTTATAAAGATTTAAGAGCCATCGATGTGTGTGTGATCTTCAAATGGGTCTATGCTCTGCTCACTTGGCTGTAATAAGCTTGTTCATAGTACCTTGTGTTCTATCCCAAGTTACAGGTACAATCTGCTCTTAATCTGTTTGTTTAAATGCACCAAAGAGTGTTTTGTGTGTGTGTGTGTGTGGAAAGTCTTGTTTTTGATGTGTTCTTGAAGATGTTTTTGATGTGCAATCATAAAGCTTTTATCTTTAGATTTGCAAAATAAGGTTTGCCTCAAATTCTCCAATTCTTGACTGTTTTCTAATAAAACAATCTCCTAAGCAGAGAATTGTGTAGGAGACTCTTGTCAAGCTTTTTGCTGTAGTTGTAGTTGTGATGAATGGTTATATTTGCAGAGTTTGTGAGTATAGATTGCGGTGGCTCAAGTAACTACACTGACCCCAAAACTGGACTAGGATGGGTTTCAGATTCAGAGATTATCAAACAGGGAAAGCCAGTAACTTTAGGCAGTACCAATTGGAACTCGATGCAATACCGTAGGAGAAGATACTTTCCAACAGATAACAAAAAGTATTGTTACAGACTCAGCACCAAAGAGAGAAGGCGATACATTGTGAGAGCAACATTTCTCTACGGTAGCTTAGGTAGTGAAGAAGCCTACCCAAAGTTTCAACTCTACTTAGATGCAACCAAATGGGCTACAGTAACTATTCAGGAGGTCTCTAGGGTTTATGTTGAGGAATTGGTTGTAAGAGCAACTTCAAGTTATGTGGATGTTTGTGTATGCTGTGCTATCACTGGCTCTCCTTTCATGTCCACTCTTGAGCTTCGCCCGTTGAATCTTTCCATGTATGCCACTGATTACGAGGATAGTTTCTTCTTAAAGGTTGCTGCCAGAGTGAACTTCGGTGCTCCAAGCATGGATGCCTTGAGGTAAAACTCTATTAAAACTCTTCTTTCCATTACATCATTCACAAGCAATTGGAAATGCTGAAAGACATTCTCTTTTAGGTACCCAGATGATCCATATGACAGAATATGGGAGTCAGATATTAATAAACGGCCAAATTATCTTGTTGGTGTGGCTCCTGGAACGACAAGAATCAATACAACAAAGAATATAAACACATTGACAAGAGAGTATCCGCCTATGAAAGTCATGCAAACAGCAGTAGTTGGAACACAAGGACTGATCAGCTATAGATTAAACCTGGAAGACTTCCCTGCCAATGCTCGTGCATATGCTTACTTTGCTGAAATTGAAGACCTTGGTGCCAATGAAACCCGGAAATTTAAGTTGGTGCAACCATACTTTCCTGACTATAGTAATGCAGTGGTAAATATTGCTGAGAATGCCAATGGGAGCTTTACTCTCTATGAACCTAGCTACATGAATGTGACTTTGGATTTTGTTTTGACGTTCTCATTTGGGAAGACAAAGGATTCTACTCGAGGGCCACTCCTAAGTGCAATTGAAATTAGCAAGTATCTACAAATATCCTTGAAAACTGATAGGAATGATGGTGAGTACTAGAGACTACTGCCTTGTAAATTTCTTCTTTGAATCTTTTTTCCCATATATGATGCTGCTGAAAATATGCAAGTAAAAATTTGTTGAAGAAGAACTTACAGAAGGTGCCTAATTATGCAGTGTCTGTTCTTGATGCAATTCGTTTGATGTCCCCTGATAGCGATTGGGCCAATGAAGGAGGAGACCCTTGTATCCCAATTCTTTGGTCGTGGGTAAACTGTAGCTCAACCTCACCACCTAGAGTCACGAAAATGTAAGATCTATAAAAATAGTTTTATGCAAGTAGAACAAAGTATGTGAATATTCTTGAGATGACCGTTGTGTGCACCATACAACAGTGTTCTATCAAGAAAAAATCTGATGGGTGAGATTCTGCCTGGGATCAATAGTATGGAGGCATTGACAGAGTTGTGAGTGATTCGATGCTGCATTAGAGATATTGTCTTGTATTATTTTCTCTTTGTCTCTCTATCATTCTTAGTTGAGTAAACATGTTCTTTTATAGGTGGCTTGACGGTAATGGTTTGACTGGAAATCTTCCAGACATGAGCAAACTTGTCAACCTGAAAATCATGTAAGCTTGCTATCTTGACTAATATTTTTTTTATAGTTGAAGACACTCGAATATCAGAAAGCTTCACTTTGCCTCATCTTCTCTGCAGGCATCTAGAAAACAACCAACTTAGTGGTTTACTCCCACCATACCTTGGCCATCTGCCTAACCTACAAGAACTGTATGTAATCACAACTGATACCTCGGTTGCAATTATCCACTAGACATGACAGTTTTAACGAATGTTACTTTCTGGCAGGTTTATAGAAAATAATTCTTTCAGAGGACCAATTCCTTCAGCATTGTTAAAGGGGAAAGTTTTGTTCAAGTGAGTAATGAGTATGCTACAAGTTGATTTGTCGAACACAAAAGTGAAAAGCTTTCTAGCATTTGCTCGGAATAGAAACTTTCTAGTGTAGACATGCAGGAAGCATACCATCGTTTAGAAATTTCACTTTTTTATGGAGTTTCCTCTTGTTGTGCTAATAGCCTAATACACAGCTATACCATGTTTTCCCCAGATATAGTAATAACCCTGAGCTTCAGAACGAGGCACAGCGAAAGCATTTTAGGCTGATACTGGGACTATCAATAGCCGCTGTCACATTTCTATTGCTGCTAGTTGGAGGAAGTCTTGTTTTACTATATGCCCTTCGTAAGACCAAACGAGCTGATAAAGGTATGTTGACATTGGCTTGTGATAAATCAATTAGCTGTTATCAGGTTTTCCTCAAAATAGCTGATAAAGGTATGTTTCTTCAGGAGATCCCACAGGGGCTAAGAAAAAAGGTTTAGCAGCTTATTCAGCTGTGCGGGGCGGATACTTATTAGATGAAGGTGTAGCATATTTCATATCGCTTCCTGTACTCGAAGAGGCCACCGATAATTTTTCCAAGAGAGTTGGAAGAGGAAGTTTTGGGTCTGTCTACTATGGTAGGATGAAAGATGGGAAAGAAGTTGCAGTTAAGATAACTGCAGATCCTTCTAGCCACTTAAATAGACAATTTGTGACTGAGGTATTAACTGATTTGTAGCTTTTAACTTAAACGCAAATGCTGACTTTGCCTTTTTGGTGCCTAAAGTTTCTTAATTAGACAATTGAATTGAATTCACCACAGGAACTTGGTTCCTTTGATTGGATATTGTGAAGAAGCAGATCGCCGTCTTTTGGTTTACGAATATATGCACAATGGATCCTTGGGAGATCACTTACACGGTTACTACCAACTTCCCAGATGTTCCTCCTGCCTATTTTGGGCTTTTTATTCTGTGAATGATCCAGGAATCAATTCTTGACAGGTTCAAGCGACTACAAGCCATTAGACTGGCCAACTCGGCTACAAATTGCACAAGATGCTGCTAAAGGTTTGTAATACAGTTTCAAGATTAGATCTTTAGTGTGGTTATAATATAAATCCATTGGACAGACGAAACTTCAGATTATTACAGGTCTTGAATACTTGCATACTGGCTGCAATCCTAGTATCATTCACAGGGATGTGAAATCAAGCAATATTCTCCTGGACATTAACATGAGAGCTAAAGTGTCTGACTTTGGACTCTCGAGACAGACAGAGGAAGACTTGACTCACGTATCCAGTGTCGCAAAAGGGACCGTTGGGTACCTTGATCCAGAGTAAGGCCAACAACACAAACTCACAAAGAATAAAGTCTTCCCTTTAATGATCTTTGACTGATACTGCATTTTTTTGACAGGTATTATGCTAGTCAGCAGCTGACTGAGAAGAGCGACGTCTACAGTTTTGGCGTTGTTCTCTTTGAATTACTCTCTGGAAAGAAAACCAGTCTCAGTGGAAGATTTTGGTCCTGAAATGAATATTGTCCACTGGGTAAGCACCTCTACTTCTTCTGTCCATTCAAAACTATTCACCCTTCACAGTTAAAGTACTGATCCCCCTCTCTTTGCTTTTCTTGTTCACCAACAGGCAAGATCACTGATCCGTAAAGGAGACGTATGTGGGATCATAGATCCATGTATAGCAGGCAATGTGAAAATTGAGTCAATTTGGAGAGTTGCTGAGGTCGCAAACCAATGCGTTGAGAAACGTGGACATAGCAGGCCTAGGATGCAGGAAGTGATAGTGGCGATACAAGACGCTGTCAGGATCGAGAGAGGAAACGAGAATGGGTTAAAGTCATCGAGTTCAAGCAGCTCAAAGGCGCAATCATCTCGTAAGACCTTGCTGACTAGCTTCCTCGAGATAGAGAGCCCTGACATCTCAAGAAATAGCCTAGCTCCAGCTGCTAGGTGAGTCCTCTTGAAGCTCCAACGCTCATGTTTATACACTTTGGACTTCTACCATCGTCAGTTCGTCACATAAATGAATACATCATATACGTATTAGTTTTGTCTGTATGTAATGCAGTGTACTTTCTACACACTTCTGACATTACACTGTAGATGATGTTAGTTGACCAAAAAGAAAAAAGATTGATGATTCATTAGATAGCACAAAGCCGTAATAGAATTGATCAAATATAAACTCTCCGGATTATTAAAACTTGATACTTCCATAAGTTTCCGAAAATTTTAAAATGATTTCCGTAACAAGTGCTACATAACATGTACGTATAACGTAGAACAGAGTTAAGTAATATCATAAGGTAAAGATGCTTTGCCATCTGTCTCCTATGCAGATGAAGATTGACAAATTTTCAAAAAATTTCATTGTATGTTTTGTTCAGCCTGTCAGGTATAATAAAACAAATGGTACAACATACATCATTCCTCATCAACCATTTGTCACAAAAATTCATATACCTTACTGCGTTCTAGTTTTTTTTTACTATTTGAAACCTTGTGTTGTACTGCAGCTCATCATCATGTGAGCTTAGATTTATCATTTATGGTATGCAAATGTAATTCTATCAACATCAAAGGTGCCAACTTCCATACTCACATGAAACCAAAAAATTTAGGAATAAAAAATAATGGTAAGAGAGAGAGAGAGAGAGAGAGAGAGAGACAGAGGAGAGAGAGAGAAGAAACAGAGAGGAGTAGTTAATTCCGGTGGTTTTCA
Source organism: Camelina sativa (assembly GCF_000633955.1). Taxonomy (NCBI): domain Eukaryota; kingdom Viridiplantae; phylum Streptophyta; class Magnoliopsida; order Brassicales; family Brassicaceae; genus Camelina; species Camelina sativa. Next base: position 14,619,600 of record NC_025700.1, read on the forward strand.
GCTCATCTACTTCTACCCACCTTCGTCCCTACCGCCCAAATTCAATTCCCATCTTTCCTCTCTCTCCTTAAAAACCCTAGTTTTCCTCATCTCCTTACCAAAATTCTCAACCTTTCGTCCTCATGGAGATCTGCACTTACTTCAAATCCCAACCCACTTGGTACCTCGTCCTCTTCGCTCTCGGGTCAATCTCCATTTTCAAATTCATCTTCACCCTCCTCAGATCTTTCTACATCTACTTCCTCAGACCAGGCAAGAATCTACGCCGGTACGGTTCATGGGTTCTCATCACCGGACCAACCGATGGAATCGGTAAAGCTTTCGCCTTTCAGTTAGCCCAGAAAGGTTTTAACCTCATACTCGTCGCTCGTAACCCCGAGAAGCTCGAAGACGTCTCTGAAACGATCAGATCCAAGTATGGTAAGACTCAGATCTTGACCGTGGTGATGGATTTCTCTGGAGATATTGATGAAGGTGTGAAACGGATCAAGGAGACCATTGAGGGTTTAGAAGTTGGGATTTTGATTAACAACGCTGGGATGTCTTATCCTTATGCTAAGTACTTTCATGAGGTTGATGATGAGTTGCTTAATAACTTGATCAAGATCAATGTTGAAGGAACTACTAAAGTAACTCAGGCTGTGTTGCCTAATATGCTAGCCAGGAAGAAAGGTGCTATTATCA
>NC_025700.1:14620634-14643286 GCF_000633955.1 Camelina sativa
AGATCCAAGTATGGTAAGACTCAGATCTTGACCGTGGTGATGGATTTCTCTGGAGATATTGATGAAGGTGTGAAACGGATCAAGGAGACCATTGAGGGTTTAGAAGTTGGGATTTTGATTAACAACGCTGGGATGTCGTATCCTTATGCTAAGTACTTTCATGAGGTTGATGATGAGTTGCTTAATAACTTGATCAAGATCAATGTCGAAGGAACTACTAAAGTTACTCAGGCTGTGTTGCCTAATATGCTAGCCAGGAAGAAAGGTGCTATTATCAATATGGGTTCTGGTGCTGCTGCTCTTATTCCTTCGTACCCTTTCTACTCTGTTTATGCTGGCGCTAAAACGTAAGGAGTCTTCTTTGTGTTGTGCTGTGTTGTTTGTTTTGAGCTGATGCCTTGAGTGGTTTAAAGTAGTGATATTGTTTGTTTGTTCTTTCAGGTACGTGGATCAATTCACAAAGTGTCTCCATGTTGAGTACAAGAAGAGTGGGATTGATGTTCAATGCCAGGTGAACTTTTCTGAATCATTTTGTTTTTCCTTGGAACATGATTTTGCTTGAGATTTTTTTAGGAAATTGTTAATTACTTTTTAAGTGTGATCTTTGTAAGAACAGAAGTAGGATTAAGATATGAGTAAAACCAATCTTATCTTTGTAGGATACTAGTTCTTGGCTTATCAAAGTTATTCGTTTGCCTCATTTGAAGTAGTGGCATAAGTTTTGTTTGATAATCTAGATAGGAGATATATGTAAACGTTAATTCTTGAATCCTTAGAAGATGTGATTCTGTCATGGTTTCCTGACTCTGTTTCTGTTTATTTAGTGCCTTAGTGTCATTAGTGGACTTAGAAGGTTGATGATTGTTGTTAGTTTTACTAGTTTTTTTTTTTGCAAAGGAGGAACTATTGCATTACATGTCTCTTTGATGAATACTTCTATGATGTGAGGTCTCGTTTCTGATTGTTTATATAGGCCGTTTATGTGAAAGAATGTCAGAAAGTGTTGTGACCTTAGATGATTGAAACCATTTTTCAGATGTACTGTATAATACCTATGTCAAAGATTATATTCGCTCACTGTGTCACTTTCCATGTATGTTAAAACTGAGTGTGGAGTTGTACATCACCAAAACAACATAATGGGTCCACTGCTCAATAACTTATGATACCTTTGATTTATATGGCTAATTGGGTGAGTGTTTTCATAGGTTCCCTTGTATGTTGCGACAAAGATGACAAAAATAAGAAGAGCATCCTTCTTAGTTGCATCACCAGAGGGTTACGCAAAGGCAGCACTGCGTTTTGTAGGCTATGAAGCACAATGCACGCCATACTGGCCTCACGCTCTCATGGGTGCAGTTGTCTCTGCATTGCCCGAAAGCGTTTTTGAATCGTTTAACATTAAGAGGTGCCTCCAGATCCGGAAGAAGGGGCTCCAAAAAGACTCCATGAAAAAAGAATGAAACTTTGAGGTTTAAGGTACTGCAAAAATATCTTCCTCTGAAGTTGTTGGTTTCTTGCGAGCTTCTGTTTCTGAATCTTTGTAAGACTTGTACGCTTTAGTTTCCTTATTTTAAGATTAAAAACCCTACCGTGCACACAAAAAAAAAGATCAGTTTTGATTCGCAAGTTTTATTTTTTTTAATGTGTTTTTTCACATCAAATAAAACTAACCTGACGTTCTCTCTAGTCTCTTTGATCGAATTATACCCTTATCAAGCTCCCCAAGCTCATCTTTCTATTCTCCAAAACTTTACCCATATTCCTACATTCACTCAAACACATTGTTAGTCAACTATTAAGTAGAGGTGAGTCAGATGACTAGCAATGTACAGCCACCTCTAAGTGGGCTCTATATCTACTTCCAATTAATTGGTCCACTTCTCTTAGTGATCCCACATCCACTTCCGGCATGTGGTACCATTCATATATGATAGTCGGTTTGCTATGTCCGGGAGATTTGAAAAACTTGTTTACCGTTTTTACAAATCACTACATGATTTTTTCCTGTGTTTTGTCCTCACTCGCACAATTCCGACAATCACTTCCCGAAATATCATTCCTCTTGACAATATAAGCTATCAAAACGAAACTCTGATCCCTCCAGATCCGGAATAAGTGAACTCAGGAATAAGTGAGCAGAGGAGCGACATGTCATCCCTCCAGATCCGGAAGAAGGGGCTCCAAATAGAGTACTCCATGAAAAAAGAATGAAACTCTGATTACTTCAGAAGTTTCTATATTCCTCTCAAGTTGTTGGTTTCTTGAAAGCTTATGTTCCTGAATCTTTGTATATCCTCTGTTTATTTATTGATGATTTAAGCAATAAATTGAATAAGTTTTGAGATCATTTTAATAAGTTTTGCTTTTGGTATGCGTCTCTTCAGGGTCAGCGGTAACATTGGTAATCTTTAACCCAAAACAAAACAGACGTTATGTCACGTTGACAGGTATCAGTAACGTATTACAGTGATCCTTAGGCAACCAACCCATGTGGCCATTGGTATTGCACAAATTAGTTTGTTACNTAGTGTGGTTATAATATAAATCCATTGGACAGACGAAACTTCAGATTATTACAGGTCTTGAATACTTGCATACTGGCTGCAATCCTAGTATCATTCACAGGGATGTGAAATCAAGCAATATTCTCCTGGACATTAACATGAGAGCTAAAGTGTCTGACTTTGGACTCTCGAGACAGACAGAGGAAGACTTGACTCACGTATCCAGTGTCGCAAAAGGGACCGTTGGGTACCTTGATCCAGAGTAAGGCCAACAACACAAACTCACAAAGAATAAAGTCTTCCCTTTAATGATCTTTGACTGATACTGCATTTTTTTGACAGGTATTATGCTAGTCAGCAGCTGACTGAGAAGAGCGACGTCTACAGTTTTGGCGTTGTTCTCTTTGAATTACTCTCTGGAAAGAAAACCAGTCTCAGTGGAAGATTTTGGTCCTGAAATGAATATTGTCCACTGGGTAAGCACCTCTACTTCTTCTGTCCATTCAAAACTATTCACCCTTCACAGTTAAAGTACTGATCCCCCTCTCTTTGCTTTTCTTGTTCACCAACAGGCAAGATCACTGATCCGTAAAGGAGACGTATGTGGGATCATAGATCCATGTATAGCAGGCAATGTGAAAATTGAGTCAATTTGGAGAGTTGCTGAGGTCGCAAACCAATGCGTTGAGAAACGTGGACATAGCAGGCCTAGGATGCAGGAAGTGATAGTGGCGATACAAGACGCTGTCAGGATCGAGAGAGGAAACGAGAATGGGTTAAAGTCATCGAGTTCAAGCAGCTCAAAGGCGCAATCATCTCGTAAGACCTTGCTGACTAGCTTCCTCGAGATAGAGAGCCCTGACATCTCAAGAAATAGCCTAGCTCCAGCTGCTAGGTGAGTCCTCTTGAAGCTCCAACGCTCATGTTTATACACTTTGGACTTCTACCATCGTCAGTTCGTCACATAAATGAATACATCATATACGTATTAGTTTTGTCTGTATGTAATGCAGTGTACTTTCTACACACTTCTGACATTACACTGTAGATGATGTTAGTTGACCAAAAAGAAAAAAGATTGATGATTCATTAGATAGCACAAAGCCGTAATAGAATTGATCAAATATAAACTCTCCGGATTATTAAAACTTGATACTTCCATAAGTTTCCGAAAATTTTAAAATGATTTCCGTAACAAGTGCTACATAACATGTACGTATAACGTAGAACAGAGTTAAGTAATATCATAAGGTAAAGATGCTTTGCCATCTGTCTCCTATGCAGATGAAGATTGACAAATTTTCAAAAAATTTCATTGTATGTTTTGTTCAGCCTGTCAGGTATAATAAAACAAATGGTACAACATACATCATTCCTCATCAACCATTTGTCACAAAAATTCATATACCTTACTGCGTTCTAGTTTTTTTTTACTATTTGAAACCTTGTGTTGTACTGCAGCTCATCATCATGTGAGCTTAGATTTATCATTTATGGTATGCAAATGTAATTCTATCAACATCAAAGGTGCCAACTTCCATACTCACATGAAACCAAAAAATTTAGGAATAAAAAATAATGGTAAGAGAGAGAGAGAGAGAGAGAGAGAGAGACAGAGGAGAGAGAGAGAAGAAACAGAGAGGAGTAGTTAATTCCGGTGGTTTTCAGCTCATCTACTTCTACCCACCTTCGTCCCTACCGCCCAAATTCAATTCCCATCTTTCCTCTCTCTCCTTAAAAACCCTAGTTTTCCTCATCTCCTTACCAAAATTCTCAACCTTTCGTCCTCATGGAGATCTGCACTTACTTCAAATCCCAACCCACTTGGTACCTCGTCCTCTTCGCTCTCGGGTCAATCTCCATTTTCAAATTCATCTTCACCCTCCTCAGATCTTTCTACATCTACTTCCTCAGACCAGGCAAGAATCTACGCCGGTACGGTTCATGGGTTCTCATCACCGGACCAACCGATGGAATCGGTAAAGCTTTCGCCTTTCAGTTAGCCCAGAAAGGTTTTAACCTCATACTCGTCGCTCGTAACCCCGAGAAGCTCGAAGACGTCTCTGAAACGATCAGATCCAAGTATGGTAAGACTCAGATCTTGACCGTGGTGATGGATTTCTCTGGAGATATTGATGAAGGTGTGAAACGGATCAAGGAGACCATTGAGGGTTTAGATGTTGGGATTTTGATTAACAACGCTGGGATGTCGTATCCTTATGCTAAGTACTTTCATGAGGTTGATGATGAGTTGCTTAATAACTTGATCAAGATCAATGTCGAAGGAACTACTAAAGTTACTCAGGCTGTGTTGCCTAATATGCTAGCCAGGAAGAAAGGTGCTATTATCAATATGGGTTCTGGTGCTGCTGCTCTTATTCCTTCGTACCCTTTCTACTCTGTTTATGCTGGCGCTAAAACGTAAGGAGTCTTTTTGTGTTGTGCTGTGTTGTTTGTTTTGAGCTGATGCCTTGAGTGGTTTAAAGTAGTGATATTGTTTGTTTGTTCTTTCAGGTACGTGGATCAATTCACAAAGTGTCTCCATGTTGAGTACAAGAAGAGTGGGATTGATGTTCAATGCCAGGTGAACTTTTCTGAATCATTTTGTTTTTCCTTGGAACATGATTTTGCTTGAGATTTTTTTAGGAAATTGTTAATTACTATTTAAGTGTGATCTTAAGTAGGATTAAGATATGAGTAAAACCAATCTTATCTTTGTAGGATACTAGTTCTTGGCTTATCAAAGTTATTCGTTTGCCTCATTTGAAGTAGTGGCATAAGTTTTGTCTGATAATCTAGATAGGAGATATATGTAAACGTTAATTCTTGAATCCTTAGAAGATGTGATTCTGTCATGGTTTCCTGACTCTGTTTCTGTTTATTTAGTGCCTTACTGTCATTAGTGGACTTAGAAGGTTGATGATTGTTGTTAGTTTTACTAGTTTTTTTTTTGCAAAGGTGGAACTATTGCATTACATGTCTCTTTGATGAATACTTCTATGATGTGAGGTCTCGTTTCTGATTGTTTATATAGGCCGTTTATTTGAAAGAATGTCAAAAGTGTTGTGACCTTAGATGATTGAAACCATTTTTCAGATGTACTGTATAATACCTATGTCAAAGATTATATTCGCTCACTGTGTCACTTTCAATGTATGTTAAAACTGAGTGTGGAGTTGTGCATCACCAAAACAACATAATGGGTCCACTGCTCAATAACTTTTGATACCTTTGATTTATATGGCTAATTGGGTGAGTCTTTTCATAGGTTCCCTTGTATGTTGCGACAAAGATGACAAAAATAAGAAGAGCATCCTTCTTAGTTGCATCACCAGAGGGTTACGCAAAGGCAGCACTGCGTTTTGTAGGCTATGAAGCACAATGCACGCCATACTGGCCTCACGCTCTCATGGGTGCAGTTGTCTCTGCATTGCCCGAAAGCGTTTTTGAATCGTTTAACATTAAGAGGTGCCTCCAGATCCGGAAGAAGGGGCTCCAAAAAGACTCCATGAAAAAAGAATGAAACTTTGAGGTTTAAGGTACTGCAAAAATATCTTCCTCTGAAGTTGTTGGTTTCTTGCGAGCTTCTGTTTCTGAATCTTTGTAAGACTTGTACGCTTTAGTTTCCTTATTTTAAGATTAAAAACCCTACCGTGCACACAAAAAAAAAGATCAGTTTTGATTCGCAAGTTTTATTTTTTTTAATGTGTTTTTTCACATCAAATAAAACTAACCTGACGTTCTCTCTAGTCTCTTTGATCGAATTATACCCTTATCAAGCTCCCCAAGCTCATCTTTCTATTCTCCAAAACTTTACCCATATTCCTACATTCACTCAAACACATTGTTAGTCAACTATTAAGTAGAGGTGAGTCAGATGACTAGCAATGTACAGCCACCTCTAAGTGGGCTCTATATCTACTTCCAATTAATTGGTCCACTTCTCTTAGTGATCCCACATCCACTTCCGGCATGTGGTACCATTCATATATGATAGTCGGTTTGCTATGTCCGGGAGATTTGAAAAACTTGTTTACCGTTTTTACAAATCACTACATGATTTTTTCCTGTGTTTTGTCCTCACTCGCACAATTCCGACAATCACTTCCCGAAATATCATTCCTCTTGACAATATAAGCTATCAAAACGAAACTCTGATCCCTCCAGATCCGGAATAAGTGAACTCAGGAATAAGTGAGCAGAGGAGCGACATGTCATCCCTCCAGATCCGGAAGAAGGGGCTCCAAATAGAGTACTCCATGAAAAAAGAATGAAACTCTGATTACTTCAGAAGTTTCTATATTCCTCTCAAGTTGTTGGTTTCTTGAAAGCTTATGTTCCTGAATCTTTGTATATCCTCTGTTTATTTATTGATGATTTAAGCAATAAATTGAATAAGTTTTGAGATCATTTTAATAAGTTTTGCTTTTGGTATGCGTCTCTTCAGGGTCAGCGGTAACATTGGTAATCTTTAACCCAAAACAAAACAGACGTTATGTCACGTTGACAGGTATCAGTAACGTATTACAGTGATCCTTAGGCAACCAACCCATGTGGCCATTGGTATTGCACAAATTAGTTTGTTACATACTCCATCAATGCATTAATATTAGTGCTGGTCCTGCTGGACATTAATCTCCATGACCCGTCTTTGATTAATTAGTTATCCGAGTTGTAACTGTCTTCGAAAAAGTTTATCGTACCTTTAGAGCCAGTAAAAGCTATCAAAACGTTTACCGGTACATAAAGGTCAGGTTATCTAATTCTGATTTTTATACTAGTCCCATGCCCGCATTATTATCACTGCAAAAAAAAAAATTGTCCAGTGAACTGTGGAAAGAAGTATTAGGTTGAGCTAAGGGAAATATGTGACCTATGTGGGATTTATGAGAATCAAGGAAGAAGAAAATACTGATTTTGAGAGCCGAGTGAAATGCTTCGGAGACATCAAGGAAATGAGCTTGGACGAAGTCTCTCTAAGGTTTAGGTTAAAGCGTGATATAAACTCTCAAAAGATGGCACATCCCTCATGTTATTAAAAACTAATAAGTCAAATCTAAACAATGGAAGGAAGTGTGGGACTGCGAAATGAGTTCCAACAGGAAGCATACATGACATGAGTAATGAAATGCAATACAAGAAGTTTGACAAGAGACGCAACCCTCAAAACTACGGCCAACTCTTTATTGATGCCTCTTTGGATCAAAAAGCTGGAATAGGATGGTCATAGGACAACAGAAATGAACAGAAAAAATATGTATCATCATTTCATACCAATTCCAAGTCTCCTATGGCACTAGAAGAATCGCCGTTTTAAGAAATCATCAAGCAATAATCAAGCTTAACTATATATGGAGCAGTCACATTTGTGTGGTGACTCCATTGCTGAGAGTTTAGCAAAACAAACACTCTCCTCTCTCGGTATTGTATCTTGAAACTTGTATTCAGATTCTAATATAGATTAATTATATAAAGTTTGTGTTAGGATAAATGCAACCTAGTTACAGTTAAAAATTGAGTATAATACTTAGGCGATTAAAGAAACGATATTAGTCCAAAATTTAAACATAAAACTGTCCATGAAACCCAACAAAGGATTTAATTTTACATTTGAATCCCAAAGATGATTGATAATAATATTTATATATATAAGATTTAGTCCCCAGACCTCATCTTGTTGAGTTGGTTCAAAGCTGGCTGCAATATGTTGTAAAGAACCCAAAGCAGTGCTGGTGTCACCACAATCAATATCAACTGTCCTCTGCTGTCTGAACCAGCCGTAGCAGCTTCAGCCGCCGCGTATGCCTCTGGAGGTGGAGTCAAAAGCCCTGACGCTGCAAGACCACCACCGATACCTAGACCAACGGCGATACCTCTGCTCTCACGCATTTTGTTGATCTGGTTAAGAGCTGGCTGGAGGATGTTGTAGAGGACCCATGCAATGGCTGGGACGATGGGAAGGAGAAGAGCTATGCCACGGTTGTCGCTAGCAGCGTCAGCCGCAGCGAGCTGGGCGATCTGCTGGATGGCTAAGGCTGGCTCGGAGTAGCTGAGGGATGAGAAGACGGCTCCGGCTAGGGCGGTGCTTGTGACGGCTAGAGATACGTTGGGTTTTGTTGGGTTTGGGATGGAGATGAATGGTTTGGGTTTGGTTTGGTTTTGGAGTTTAGGAGGAGATGGGTTTAGGGACATGCACGTGGCTGATGTCGCCATAGTTGCTGCCATTGTGTCTTGGCTCTGCTCTGATGATCGGAGAGGCTTTGGAGGTGAGGTGAGGTGAGGTGAGGTGAGATGAGATGAGAGGTTTGAGGAGTTTGTAAGATGGTTTTTGGGATTATAGAAGGAGAGAGGATGACCAGTGGNGCGGTGCTTGTGACGGCTAGAGATACGTTGGGTTTTGTTGGGTTTGGGATGGAGATGAATGGTTTGGGTTTGGTTTGGTTTTGGAGTTTAGGAGGAGATGGGTTTAGGGACATGCACGTGGCTGATGTCGCCATAGTTGCTGCCATTGTCTTGGTTATGCTCTTGATGATCGGAGAGGCTTGAAGATGAGATGAGAGAGAGGTTTGAGGAGTTTGTAAGATGGTTTTTGGGATTATAGAAGGAGAGAGGATGACCAGTGGAAATGAAAGCTTCTCGATACTTCTCTTATCCAATGAGACGAGAGTTGGAAGATTTTGGTGAGATATGAGCCACAGAATCTATACCTTACTCTCTTTTTCTTATCACTTCGCTTCGTAATTTTATTTATGTCATCATTAACAATTGACTTATATTGCAATATTCAATTTAAATAAACTCCTTCACAAACTTAAGAGGTTAATAATATAAAAACAGAAAAAAATCAAAAAAAAAAAACGAAAAAAAAACTTAAGAGGTTAATACATGTTCATTGTAATTTCTTGTAGAAAAAATCATTGTTACCAAAAAAAAAACCTACCATTTTGTTATTTTCTTTTGTCAAACCTACAATTTTCTTTGACATACATTGTTATACAATAGATTTGGACAGATTGCAATGTTTAGAAGTTTAATGAAAACAAATGAAATGAAGTCGTTTTGGAGCCTACTGTGTGACTTCTAAACATTATAAATTATAATTCAGTAAAATTGAGTTGTATGATTAGGAAGTACATTATTTGAATACATTGCAATGATTTAAAACGAGGTCGTTTTATATTTAAAAAACCTAATTTGTTGCTTTATATATTTCATTATAACCGTCTCACCTATTCATTTGATATTTAAGGTTTTTTAGAAAAAGTCATCACCATTGATAAGTATTTCTATTCGATTATATATGATATCCTTGGTTTATGGCTAATAGGCATTGAAAAGTGTTTGTTAATCTTCATCACATTTTAATCATAGATATATTACAATGAATCAATTTAAACTAAATTGTTCTATTTCAATTGAAAAAAAAAATCAAAATTTTTACTATACATTTCACATTTTTTATAGCAAAAGTCACATGATTCAGATAAGAAATACATAGATATGTATTGTTTATTACACAAATATATAGGAGACTCAAGTTTGTATATCATAGATTCATAAACAACGTTTAAAAAGATACAATTTAGCTCAAATTGATTCTTATATTGATTCTCATATGGTCGAAATATGTGAATCGAGTTTTGTGTTGTTAAAATAAATTAAGTGACGTAACTATTTTATCAATTATGCTGTTTTCTTTTATTTATTTAATCTTTTTTTTTTGGACAAAGCTTTTACTCTTTTATTACAAATTATGTTGTCTTTTTTATTAAAAGCAAAAAAATCTTGTGAAATGATTTGGTTCATTTTAAGTAATAAATGAAGTAGTATGGTCTTGTTGGGCTTGTTTACAAGTGGACTTATTTCCATGTTTGGATTACGCAGAAGACACCTATTTGGCTTTTGTGGGAAACGTATAGATTGAATGAAAGCTTTTAACTCATCAAATCATTTCTTCAATGAAAAAACTTCCTTTATATAAATTCACGGAGAGGAAAAAGAAGACGAAGAAGAATAAAAAAAAATATGATTAAAGTCCGTTCCTTTTCTTCCCTGTGAATTCCATCGCAAACCCCAAAAAAACAAAACAAAAAAAAAACTTCTTTTTATTGTTCTCTCTCTTTTGGTCCAACTTGTGAGTCTCAAAGTCTGGTAATTTATCATATTTGGTGAAAAATTATGTGTCTTTTTGATCCTTGTTCTGCTTTAAAGCTTTTGTATCTGTTGATGATCCACGATCGATGATCACGATCTCCTTGGAAGAGACATCTTTTGATATTGTTGTGATCGCTTTATATTCTTAGCAAATGATGTTCTCTCTTTGGTGTTGTTGTTGATGGTTCTGTTCTGATCTGGGTTTGTCTTGTGTGTAAATCTAATGGTCTCGTTGTTTTATTTTACTGGACTTACAAAAAGTTTTGATCTTGATGATCTGTTTTTTGTGATCTTATTGGCTAAAACATGAACAGCATTTTGTCTCTGGCAAAATTTAAACGTCGTCTTCAATCATCATCATCACCACTTAGCATTTCAAAGGTAGCTCTTTTTATTACTACAATATGTGTATGTATGTAAATATGCCTAAAGATTTTGGCTTTTAGGATTGTAGGAGTGAACAATGTATTAGTTTAATGATGGTTTTGGTGTTTTTTAGTGAGTGATATAAACAGTTTGGGCTCTGAAATGGATACTACAACATCAAGTGGTAGTAGCCCTGCTACGTTACAAGTCCATAGCATCATTCCAGAGAATCCCATCACTGCGATGGAATTGCCATTTCCTTCGTTTCTGCGTCTAAAACGTCACTGCCTTGGGAGTTCTGTTCCTGGAGAATTCTTCTTGGCTTCTTGTCCTTCCATTGTCCTTCATGTTCTGACAACATGTGATTTGGGTCCTCGGGACCTTGCCAAACTCGAGGCGAGTGATAAATTCTAATCTTTCTTACATGGTTTTGATTCTGTGTTTCTTGTGTGTTGATGCTATCTGATTGATGTTATCCTCAGGCAACATGCTCCTTCTTCAGGAAGCCGGCAAACTTCTCCCCTGACTTTGACCTTTCTATCTCAGAGCTTGCAGCTCTCGACATTTGCCAAAAGAGGGTGATATTTAAATGTATGGGAGAGGAAGAACGCCAAGAAATGAAAAGGAAATGCGGAGGCTCGTGGAAGCTGGTTTTAAACTTCTTGATAGCTGGTGAATTTGGTTGCAGGCGGGAGAAGTCACAAGCACTTGCAGGTCCTGGTCATAGCATTGCCGTGACATCAAAGGGTGTTGTCTACTCCTTTGGATTTAATGGTTCAGGACAACTTGGTCTGGGAACCACTCAAGACTCTTGGCAGCCTCGACCTATCAGGTTACTCAATTCTCTGATGATTCAGTTTGGTCTAAATAGTCAAAAAGGTTGAGCTCATTGGAGGTACATTGCGTGTTGCAGATCACTTGACGGGATCCGGATCGTTCAGGCAGCTGTTGGCACTGATAGAACAATATTAATCAGTGATGCTGGTGAAGTTTATGCCTTTGGAAAAGATTGTTTTAGCAAACCTAAGTCAGAAGTCCAAGAAACTAAGCTGATCACAACTCCTCAGCGGGTCAAGTCCTTGACGGACATCTTTGTGGTACAAGCTGCGATAGGAAACTACTTCACGGCGGTTCTGTCGAGAGAAGGCAGAGTCTATACATTATCATGGGGAAGCGATGAAAGACTCGGTCACGATACTGACCATAGCTGTTCGTTGCCTCAACCTCTGTTGGGTGCCTTGGAGAACATCCCGGTAGTGCAAATTGCTGCTGGCTTTTGCTATCTCCTTGCTTTGGCATTTCAACCCACCGGCATGTGAGTCTTTGAAACGTTTCCATTGTTCTTAACCGAGTTTAACTATATGTGCTTACCACTGCCATTTTCTTGCTTCTATTTAGGTCGGTGTACTCAGTTGGATGCGGTTTGGGTGGCAAGCTTGGGCATGGTTGTGACGACTGTGAAACACAGCCTCGTCTGATTGAGCAGTTTGGTTTTTTAAACATTGAACCGGTTATGGTCTCAGCAGGTGCATGGCATGCTGCTGTAGTTGGGAGAGATGGGCGAGTCTGCACGTGGGGTTGGGGACGACATGGCTGCTTGGGTCATGGAACCGAAGAGTTACAAATGGCTCCTAGGGTTGTAGATGGATTGAAAGATGTTAAAGTTGTGCACGTCGCTACTGGAACATACGCAACCTTTGTTGCATCTGATGATGGTCAAGTTTACTCATTTGGGAGTGGAGTAGCAGCCAATCTTGGACAGGTAATAGTCTGTGGATTCTTGTTTCCTTGGTTTCCGAGGAAATGGTCTTTGATAATATGGATTTAGCAGGACGATGTGGATGAGGATACTCTGGCCCCGAAGCTGGTTTTGTCGTTGAAGGAGACAAAAGAGCGTATGGTTCATGTGAGTTTGACAAACGGGGGGAATTGGAATGGTCATACATTGGTAATGACCGAGTCCGGGACACTCTATGCGTTCGGGACTGGTGATAGAGGGCAGCTTGGGGTGGAGCTCGGTGATAATTTAAAGGAAAGAGAGGAACCAGCCAAAGTTGCTGGTATTGATCTTTCTTAGAGATTTGGGAAAGAAGGAAGGAAAAAAAAAAAGCATCTTCTTAATTTAGGTTTTTTTCGAATTGATCTTGACTAATGTTTAAAGAAGTGGTTGTACATAGCAACAGTTAAGATGGTTATGGTTTCTTTTGTTAGATTGAATCGTACAAGGAACAACAGTTTAATATTTCTTTTTGAAATTTCTGCTTCACAATTTTAGCGTTTTTATAATTTGTAGCTGATTATTGAGCCAGGGGTGTATTACACAGGTGACAGGACACCACTAGAACTGGTTGGTACGTGATGTTCACAACACAAGCTATAGCACTTTACCCATTAACATTAAACAAGGTATTGAAAACAAATGGATGAATGAATGCAAATTATCAAGTGAAATTTTGTATGAAATCATAGATGAACCTATCTCATAAACTTGCACATGAGAAGAAATCTGGCCTGAGGTCCTGTGTGGGAAGGTTTCTAAAACCAATCGAAAATATCCAACATATAGATTGTTTTCGAAAGTGTGACTGACTATACGCAACTATAATTTGAAAGATATAGATTTTACAAATATATTCTTTAGATAAAGAAACAATATTAACCATTACAGTAACATATAGAATGTTTTCAATATGCATAATCATCACACATATCTATACAATTATGAAAACTCATTGGAAAAGTTAAAAAGTTTATATCTGATAAATTTAGATATCATTACTTAATTTACCATTACAGAGATTAATCATTAGAGTGGGTGATTATAATTTTGTATTGATGTCATACTCTATCACATGATCCAATCATTGGAGAGTTTGACATTTTCTTTAAGTACATATATATTAAAATCAAAATTTCCCTTGCTGCTTTAATTTGTCGAGCTTTCAATTGATCAAATATGAAATCAACTTTTGGCATTACAAACTGAAATGACATTCTGAAACCTAGAGAATATGAATCTTTCTTTCCTTTAATTTCATGATTTACGTTATAAACTCTCACGGGAACCTAAGTGTCATTTCAAATAACCAATCCCGTGATGTGTGTAGAATAAGCAAGGTTCATGAAAAAGTTCATCTCCAGAGAAAGTTTTGTGGAGTGTAAAAAAAAGTTAAAATGGGTCGCCGAGATTTTGGGACACATTAATTACATACATAATCATTATCAAGTAGATAATCAAATATAGTGATAAGAAGAACTAATTAAAATGTTGACTTTTGATAACCGAACAAAGTGGGCAACAACAACAGTTTAACTAGTCACTCGTCATTACTCAATAGACACTCACAAGAACCCAAATAGCTGCTTTTATAAATGCTGTTACAAGTTTTAATTTTTTATATCATTTGTCAACACTAATATTATAGTATATATACCAAAATACTACTACAATAGTTCGAGTGGGGAAAAAAAAATAATGCATGGTAAGATATTTCAAATAGCGATAGGATGATTATATAAATGCTATCATGATCAGCACATGGCTTCAGAAAACGCCATGTGACTCCCTTTTTTTTAATGTCACCATATTTTCAGGGCACTTATCTATACCTAAATAATGTTCATACTATATAATAAATGTTTTTGTGTGTTTTATATATATATATATATATATATATATATATAGTTTCGTTACTACGAGTCTACGACTAATGTATGAACAGAGTTAACATTCTATTATTCAGTATCAGAATATTGGTCTAATCATTTGTATTTCTCAATAATTAGAATGCGTTTTCATGTAGTTAAATAGTTGTTTTGCCCTCTTGTGTCCAAGCCATCGAGTTTTGCGTACGTACAAGGACGTATACTAATCGTCCTTGGAATTTTATGTGCTTAATTAAAATTTGATTAAAGAATTAACCGAATTCGATTCTTAGACTACTTAAAATGGCCAATCTATTGCAATATTTAATAGAAACATTAAACGTCTATCTTAAGCTAGGGTACTTGCAAAATCGGTAGATCCATTGATTTAGGCAATTGTATTCTTTTAGACTTTAATTTTGGTCTTTGTGTATCTTGGTAATAAAATATGGAACAACGGTCTAGAAATTTAGTTTATGGTCTAACTTAAAGCCAAAACGAATGATGATATATACATTCAGAAATGCGGATGCATAAACTATAGAAAATAACAAAATTTATATATGACATTTTCCAAAATCGTAAGGTTTTAGAAAGAAACATGTGAAAAATATCTACAATGGATTATAAGTAGGTTCACGATTGTCTCTAAATCGTTGATTTATTAATATGATGGATTATAAAAATATCTACATGTGAAAGCTTATCTATTAAGGGTGGCGAAGGCTTTACGAGTAATGAGAGATGTGGCAAGTGTTGCACTATTTCGTGTGTCTCAAGGTCGACTGTTAGCTTTAGGAATTGAATTGAGAACTATAAATTATGGTAGCAAGCTAATTGTGTGTGTTTAGTGTTGCATAAAACCGTTGGTTAGAACTTGTAAGGCTTACTAATTTAGTAAATAAGTATGTGTCGATTTGGTGAGTACGTACCAAGTTGTGTTTCTTTTCACTGTCTAATTATGTGATTATGCTTATGTTTACAAATTAGAGCAAAAAAATAGAAACGGGTTCTAGAAACTGGTGGCGCGACCGCGCGAGATGTGATGAGAGCTATGAATGCAGGGGTGTGGCCAGACCAGGCTCACATGGACGAACGTGCCCCTTTTTTATATGCTTTTGACCAAAACCATAATCGGTTTCCGATTATTGGATCTAAAACCGGTTCCGACTGTGTCCTACGATGTAGTACTTTTGTCAGAAACTAATCAATTTATGAATAGTGTTAATTTCGTGAGTCAACAATAATTGGTGGGGAAAATGGGTGGGGCCAATTAATCCAGTGTCCTAATTAACTCTTAATCATTCAATGTATTGTCGATTTAGAAAGGGAAACTTCAGAGAGAAAAAAACATAATTAAAGATTTTAAATAGACCGACAAATGTAAACCATTGTGATTTTATTTTTAATATTTCTGAAACCTATATGTCATAAATTTAACACAAAGATGGTTCGAATATAGAGAGACTCGAAAGATGGTAGACACGTGATCAGTAGCTAAGAGGACATGTATTAAAGACAATATACACGTACCAAGGTAAGTTTCTTTGTTTCATCATGTAGCAAAAAGTAGTCATCCTAAAAGTTATAGATACGTACATATGCATGCATACGTCGCAATGTCTGTGGAGTTTGCTTGTAAATCGTTGAATATAATCACATTTAGAGGCGGTTAATTAGGAACGTAGTCGAACGCAAATCACTTACTTGACACCAATCCGAAGTGCGAATATGTAGAAACAAACGTTTGATAGACTCAATGGTTGAAAGTTGAAACATACAGTTAAAATAGTAAGTAAATGATCATATTTAACCGCATGTTTTAACCAAAACGTTTTCTGTATATATATACCGCGACTTTTTACTGTCTCCAGCCGCAGTTTTTATTCTTTCTCTCTCTTACCAAAAAAAAACTCATAAGCACTTTGACAATGCGTTTGGCTACCAATTGGACTCAAAATTCTGTAAAAGTTTTATAGTTGTTCTCAAAAAGGAAAGTGGTATATAGTATGTTACTTTTGCACAGTTAACATACGTACATTAATTTAACCCATATATAAGTATATTGTAGTTTCGTCCTTTTTTTTTTTGAACAACAATTGTATTTTCGTCCTATATAGTGGTAGTTTATCAGTTGAATGTTTATCAGTATGTATCATGAAATTACCCATTATCATTAAAATTCATAAATCCTATAAGAAGAAACAAAAATTGAGATAATTAATGATGACGCATATGCGGACTTCCTCATTTATTTGGTAACTTTCAGGGGAAGAAGTACCCATGCCAATGTAAAAGTTAAATGAGTTGATTTATGACATGTCAGATTTTCCAAAGAATCCAATTTATTAGGGATGGTTAGGATGACGAACCTTAAAACAGATGAATAGATCTTTAAGAATTGCATAGATTCACTGGTATATATAAACCGGCCACGAAAATAATACTTATGAAATGATATCATCCTGTTAACTAGTTCATCAGGTATCACAAAAAAAAATCGAATTCCTGGCCTAATTATCTTGTCAAAAGAGTATCTTCCTAGTTAGTTGTATGAGTTTTTTCTCAGAGATCGCAAAAGGCTAAATTTTTCAAAGAAAAGCATCAAATACGTACACATGTTCGAGAATATCAGGTACGTACTTGTCAAAAGAGTATCTCACCGGTACGTTACGTAGTTCGAGAATATCAAACATCAAATACGTACACATGTTCTTGTAACTTGCGTATTAGTATCCAATCTCTTCAACTAAATAATGAACCGAACACAAAATGAACCTTTGTTTGTGTCACCAATTTCAACATTTTTATTCATATTTTGAATATAAATTCTCTATCACGTCCCTTGATTTTAGCCAAAACATTGCAACAAATTCAGCATTATTATTTTAGTAATACACTAGGCTCCTCATACTAAGAATACTCACTTTTTTTATCAAAACATTATTCTTCAAGTTTTCACATTATATAATCCACTTGACATGTGTATAAATATGTGCTAAAAATATCAGGAAGAAAAAAATCGAAGTTGAAATTTCGATTCTTTTTCTAGTCCATGTTTTTTATGTAATGCTGATACATCAGTTTTTGTTATATACATAGGTGAAATAATGCACGCCGGTGAATTAAAATAATATTGGTTAATTAACTAAAGATTTTTGATAATCTATTATAACACACAAATTTTAAGAAAGCTCACTATAACCCTTACATAGAATAATATAATAATGAACCAACTTAAATATGATTTTTAATATTCCTCCTATTCAAATATACGTAGGTATTTTATTAACATTTTCGTCTTTGTTGTTAAAGAATCTCAAAAGAGTGGGTCCTCCATTATTTAAAAAAAAATATCGAGAAATCAAGAGGATGATGAGATTTTCCTATAAGAAGCCAAAGCCTTTCACACCATTTCCTCCATCACCAAACAAACAAACACATTCAATAAGTAAAAAATCCTCTCGAGAGACAAAGAATGAGAATGACACTTGTTCACTTGTCTCTCTCCCTCTTCTCATGTCTCCTCCTAGTCCTTTCTCCGACCTTCATTGCCTCCACTCCCGTCTCCCACCCTGACCTCGTTGTTCAAGAAGTTAACGAGTGAGTAAAAATCTTTAATCCCCTATAGTAGTAGTTTGTACCACATTATTAAATAACGACATTTAAACATTGTTGTTGTGTATATATGTTTTGTAGGAAGATTAATGCGTCTAGGAGGAATCTAGGCGTGCTCTCATGTGGGACCGGAAATCCAATAGACGACTGTTGGAGATGCGACCCGAAATGGGAGAAAAACAGACAACGGCTAGCCGATTGCGCTATTGGTTTTGGCAAACACGCAATCGGCGGCCGTGACGGCAAAATCTACGTGGTGACGGATTCGAGCGACAAAGACGCGGTCAACCCTAAACCCGGAACACTAAGACACGCCGTGATCCAGGACGAGCCGCTTTGGATCATCTTTGCTCGTGACATGGTCATAAAGCTAAAAGAAGAGCTTTTAATGAACTCTTTCAAGACCATAGACGGACGTGGAGTTAACGTCCATATCGCTGGTGGCGCGTGCATCACGGTTCAGTACGTGACCAACATCATCATCCACGGTATCAACATCCACGACTGTAAACGAAAGGGTAATGCTTACGTTAGAGACTCTCCGTCGCATTATGGGTGGAGGACGGCCTCCGACGGTGACGCCGTCTCGATTTTTGGTGGCTCACACGTGTGGGTAGACCACTGCTCGTTGTCGAACTGCGCTGACGGTCTGATCGACGCTATTCATGGATCAACGGCCATTACGATCTCTAACAACTACTTGACGCACCACAATAAAGTTATGCTTTTGGGACACAGTGATTCGTACACGAGAGACAAGAACATGCAAGTCACCATTGCCTTCAATCACTTTGGTGAAGGTCTTGTTCAGAGAATGCCAAGGTAAATTAAATTAAATAAAATAGTTTGTAATTTGCTAAACAAGTTCCTTTAAATTTTTTTGATATTGTTTTAAAACTAAGCCGGTGTGATTTTGGCAGATGTAGACATGGATATTTTCATGTGGTGAATAATGATTATACACATTGGCAAATGTATGCAATTGGTGGGAGTGCAGCCCCAACGATTAATAGTCAAGGCAATAGGTTTCTTGCTCCTAACGATCATGTCTTTAAAGAGGTAATTAAGAAAGCTTTTTTTTTTTATTTAGTCAAATGGGAATATTCAGTTTAATCTGACCAAAAAAAAGGTAAAAATAATAGGTGACTAAGTACGAAGATGCCCCACAAAGCAAATGGAAGAAATGGAATTGGAGGTCAGAAGGTGATTTGTTCCTAAACGGTGCCTTTTTCACGGCTTCGGGTGGAAGAGCCTCTTCAAGCTATGCTAAGGCTTCGAGTTTGTCGGCTAGACCGTCCTCAGTAGTAGCTTCAGTCACGGGCAGTGCTGGTGCACTCTTTTGTAAAAAGGGATCTCGATGTTAATCCGATGCATCGTTTTCAAACTTATATATAATCCATCTAATTAATTAAAAAAAAAAAAACATAAAGAAGAGGATGCATGTGTCCCTGGTATGTCAAATTTTCATTACCCTTTATTTTTTTTTTCATTATGGGGAGGGTTAAAGTTATAAGATGATGGATTTGATGTGTACACTAAAGTTATGTGTGGATTCCCTTTGGACCAATGGGTTTCTTTTGAACTTTTTTGGAGTAGGGACCAATGTTTTATCTTGTGGTGGGTGATATGTATGTACAATTGGTAAGCGATTATTGTTGATTTTCTTATATTGTAACAAATTGAATCAACATCTTAAATTATCAAAAATCTTTGTGTTAAAACTTATTTCGATGTATAAATAGTAATATGTTGTGGCATATTAGGGAATATGTTGTCATGGGTAACATTGGTTGCAGTGTAACATGGGGATATCTAATTTTTGGGATGACATTTAATTTGTCTGCAAGATCTGTAATAAGTGTTGGCTTCGTGAGGCTGACAAAACTAAACCAGAATCTCCCACTAACTGGACCAGATCTGGATCTTGCTCTTCTTGCTCTCTTGCATTCCCAAGACGTGGCCGTTGGACAATTATTGCAATAAATGATGAGAAACCAAAAAAATCCAAACGACGAGCTGCAGTTTTTTTTCAAAGTGACTCAGAATGTTCAATAAATGTGGCTTTCTCTTACAATTAAAATCATGTGACAAATGCACTAAGTACTTCATTTTGAGTGCAATCCTATAATTGTCTCTCATTTTAAGGGTACTAATATTACTAAATAAACTAGTGAGTTATCTTCTCAGCAACTTTGTCGGTGGAGAACTATTTACCCATTTCTGTGTGTGTTTTTTTTTTGTTAATATGTTGGTTTTAAGATAATTTTGGAAGTTCTGGTACCATGCGGATAGTATCAGTTTTTTTGGAATTAGGAATGGGACACAACCTTCACGTTCATGTTACGTGTTCCAACAAGAGTCATGTTTCACTTCAGAAGTAGTATATCTCAATTTCAATTAATTTATATCAGTACCGTGCTAGTTTTGGATCCCCGTCCGATACTGATCCATATCACCAAAAAGTTGTATTAAAGGAAAACAATGATTTCATTTGCAAGCAACAATGTCAAGATCCAAACATGACCAAATTGGTTTTAACAAAACAAACAAAGAAAGCTTAATGAAGCATTCATGACAATTGTCGGCACTAGACAAAAGGTACAGAACGTTGTTTGACTTTCATGCATGTAAAAAAGTTTACCCGACCCACCAAAATCTTTACTATCAATCAAAACATTACAAACCAAAATGATTCTTAACCATTAATGTTCAACTTCAACCTCCAACAGTCCTATTCTCTTCTTACTCATTAATGTTGCTCATCTCTTTGAACATGAGGGACCGATCGAAACTCATTCCCTAAATCAATACATTTCAAGTCTTTGAATGTCTGAAATAAAACCGCAATCTCAACAAAATTCAAAACTAGCACACCTAAACCACAATGAAAAATATATGTGGAAATGTTCTTACAAAAATACATTTGCAAAAAAGGGAAACAAGCCAAACAATGGAACATGATGGGTGTGTGTTTGGAGAAAGACATCATCATTATTTAGATGGGGAGGATCGGAGGCATTTTGCTCGTACATCCTTGAAGCATTTTGTGATTTTGTCTATTCCTTTGGACCAAAAGAGGAACGGAGGATCCGAGCCACAGCTTCACCAGCGGCAATGTTGGCCTTTTGAGCATCGATGCGCTTAATACAGGTCTTTTGATCTTGCTCTCTCAGTATGATGAATGGCCGGCCAAACTCATCAAAAGCCAGAGTGTTATTTACTGGGACCTAAATGGCACATGCAGATTCGTAATCAAATTGATTAAGAGAGCTTATATGGAAACTGGGCCTTTGTGTCTACGGCCCAATATCACATTTGCAATATATTAACCCATCAAACTTTAAATTCTCACTATAAATCTCTTTTCTTTTTATATTTGAGAAAATTCTTATTATTGTCACCAAACAAAAATTTAAACTGAGAAAATATTGAATTTTGTTGTTAAATGGAAGCCAAATTTTTTTAAAAACTCTCTAGTCTCTACTCTCTACTAATAATATCCAAACCAATCCTGAAACTAAAATGTACTAGACTAATATGGAATTCTTTTGTTCATAACTTATCTCTAGTTTTCAACTTTTTTTTATACATAATCTAAAGTAGAGCATTCAGGTCATGTAATAAATGAAGGATATGGCATATAGATGAAAAACAAATGACAGCCGAAAAACAAGGAAGTATAGGTAAAAGTATGAGTTAATTAAAATTTAGGCATCAAAAGCACATTGTCCCTCTGAATTAGGCATTCACGAAATAGTCTTTGTTTTTAGGCATTTAAAACTTGCGAAATGACGCTTCTACCCTCTTCTTGCTAATGTTAATGTTATTTTTGATCTCTCTTCTATGGACAAATTGCAGTTTTAAAATTGGGGAAAAGGGTTTACTGTTCGTGACATCAAACTCAATTCTTTTGCTCTCTACCAAAATCAATCAGTCCAATTCCACAACGCTTTGGTTTCGTATTCCTACTATCATGCAAAAAATTAGGAATATGTGTCGATCTAGTGTGGTTGTGCTTGTTGCAGTGGCGACGGAGAAATCATGGAAACTAAGGCCACCGAATTCAATATTACAGTCTTCGCGGTCTTTACTCCCACGGTTGTCTATCCGTAAGGCGAACAATGGTAACGACTTATGTTGATATGTTTATTTTATGGCTCTGTTTGCTATGGTAGATTGCTGTGCAAATTATCTTGTTGACACGATATAAGAGAATTCCTAATACCTCGCCAATCTGGGCGAGATTCAATGAAAAATAAGAAATATGTGAGAGTGGAGATTCGAATTGATAAATATGCCAATGTTGTGCCCTCATTTTGGTATGACCATGGAATTCCATGGAGCAGTATATATATATATATA
>NC_025700.1:14643672-14681338 GCF_000633955.1 Camelina sativa
ATATATATATATATATATATATATATATATATATATATATATATATATATATATGTTTTTATCCTCTTCTTGTTTGCTTTGAATCACCAAACTCAAATTTCGTAATTACTTTTATTTGTTTTGTGCAATTTTCCGAACATTTTATTGTGTGTGACTTTCAACTGTCTTTCTCATTCGTTTCAGTTTCAACAATCACTAAGAAATTCAATTATTTGTCAAAAAGTAAGGAAATAATATTTGGCAATACACATATTATCACTGCGAATTTAATTTGTTTCTCCTTGGATTCTCAATTGTTTGCCTTGCCTTTAGGATATAGTTTTGATTACCACAGCAAAAATAACTTGGTTTTCCTGTCTGCCTTGGCTTTAGGGTATAGTTTTGATTATCACATCGTACTTAAATTTTTTCCCCTTGGGTTCATTCATCCCTCTTGGTTTTAGGGTATAGTTATGAACACCACTGTATTGTTATATTGATTTCCTTTGGATTCATTGAACCATCTTAGTCTAGATGGACAGAAAATTTAGGTATCTCCAACATATGGTACATGGAATAGTTGCCAACTTAGTTATAACTAACATTATGAAGATGTTTGGTTTCAAAAGTGTTATACTCTCTTAGTATACTATGCTGATCTGAATTTTTGTAGATGAAACAAATGTTGAACTCTCTCCAACGTCTTCTAAAGGCAATATATTAATTTCACTTTCATGAGAAGGTGTTTACTTCTTTTGTCTGCTTCTTTCTCTTATAATTTGTTTTGTTTCAGCTAGTTTCTAAAGATATGTTCAGCCAGTTATCATGGAAATATGGATGTGGACCAATCATCTGGATATATGGACTTCATCATTTCAGGACAAAAAAATGAGTAGTGTTTTATTTGTGAGTCTATAGCTAAATGGATGTTGATGTAGTGCTTTGTTTCAGTTAGTTTCCAAGAAAAACCAAATTCTAATTAATTTAGTGACCATATTACTAATAAGATACATAGTTCACTTATAAAACAAATATTAGTGTTGGTGTGGACAGAAAACACATTATATATTTAATTAAATTTTTTGATGAACAAAAACAAAAATATGTTATAAACGTTATTTGTTGCTTCTCTTCTCATACGCTTCTCATGTCATCACATCGCGTCGATTGGTACAAAAAATTCAAATTCTTGTTCATTATGAATAAGGGCAAAATAGTCAGACACAGTGATGTTTGTGTGTATTGTTGTGCCTTTCACTGTTCTAATGCATAATTACGAACCTTACTCCATGATAATGCATGTTTTTATAAATTTCCCTAAAAGTATAACAATAACACTTCTTAAAACAAGAATTTGCTTTTATTCGTTTTTGGTTCTACCAACTACACCCTCTAACTCAATATATGTATACATATATCACCTACACTCGTATATACATTATGTCTCTGATTGGTTATATGAGGATGTTATAAATTATCAATGTATCACCGCAAATCCAATGAGTGCTATTTAATATTTTTATGCAAAATCTAAACACTTGTTTGATAATATAATATAGCGTACTTATTATCAAAGTCTTTTAATTAAGATCAGAATTGGCATATTGTACAAATTTAGTATGAGCTTTATTTTTTTTTCTATTTCTTAGGTCAAGTACAATTCAAATTGAGCATGTATTTTGTTTTCAGATAGGGTTGGAAAGTGATTAGCTCTCTTGGACATGAAACAGAACTAAAGAAGTGGTGAATGTCGACGTTGACATTGTAAAATATCCATTTGAGATTTCCGAATAACAATTTTTAATAGTATACTAATATGAACAAATATAAGAATCCAAATTTAAACAATGTCAAGAAAAACAACACATTGACAAATAGGGAACAGATGCATTGTGATCTTTTCTGAAGAAAAAAGTTCATACACAAAGCGTAGACAATAATTTCTCAAATCTAGGCAAACGGTAAGACAATCAACAACTTGATCTGTTGTAGAAATGTGTTTAGTGTCTATGTACACGTGAAACACATGGAGATCAATCGGATGTGAATGATTGTGTGTTTTTATTCATTAACGTAAATCAATATTTATACAAAGTTGGTTACATATACTTGGTAGGATTAAATCAAAATAAAGTAGTATTGACATATAGTGATATTCTAATATATATTCTCACACTAAATCAGTTCAATTGTGCTACATTTTTTTTTTTTTATCTTGAATGATCAGTTCACACTAATTTACACAGTTACAATATGTTAAATTAATTATTATAATTTTTTTTAGGTTTGGTTTCTCTATTTTATATTTAGGATATAGTATTGAGGGTTTAGAATTTAATATTTGGACTTTAGGGCTTAGAATTTAGTTATTTATACATAGAAATAGAAAAGAGGTATTTTTGAAAATGACAACATAAAAGAGTAATTTTGAAAAATGACATAGGAAAATATGTATTTTTGAAAACCCCCGTAAAATAATGTAGATTTAGGATAAGTAGATCTAGCATATTGTACATATTTAGTGTGAGCGGCCGAGCTTTTTTTTCTTTGTCTTATTCGCAAATGCATATACGTTTCTAAAAATGTGAATTAGATCTTCATTTCTTATACATCAAAGAATGTATGTAGGAGAGATTGTAGAAAAAATAATGGTAGGAGAGATGTCTGAATTATATAGTAAAAAAATAAATGGTATTTGTATTTATGGGCATTCTCAAAAATACCTCTTTTTGAATGTCCTTTTTTTTTTTAATACTTTTTCATGTTGACCATTTTCAAAACTAAACATTTTTATGTACAAAATGACCAAATTACCTTTTCATTGAGTGACAGCGAGAATGTACAGTCACCAAAATCGAAAAAAAATTCCCGCCCAAAAATGGAATTTTTTTCCCGCCAAAATCGAAAAAATTTCCTGCCAAAAATTGAAAAAAAAATCTTGTCAAAATTACGAAATTGGATTTTTCCGCCAAAATTTTTGAAATTTATACCTTTAAAAATTATTATAAAAACCTTGTAAACGATTTTAAAAACTTTTAAAAAACTTTTTAAAAGACATTTACAAAGTTTTTATAAGGTTTTACAAGACTTTTATAAGGTTTTTAAATCGTTTATAACCTTATAATAACTTTGTAAGTTTTTTTTGACGGGAATTTTTTTTTGTCGATTTTTTTTGTCAAATTTGTTTTGACAAAAAAAAATTGGCGGAAAGTTTTTTGAAATGTTTTTTGGCGAAAAATGTGGCGAATTGTTTTTTATTTTATTGATTAAAATATTTTCATGTAAGGGTAAAATGGTCGTTAAAAATCAAAGGTGAACAAAAATGAAAATGACAAAAAAAAAGGTATTTCTAACAAATTCCTTATATTTATAAATAGGTGGCAAAGAATGTTAAGTACTAGATACTATATGAATAATATATAATTAAGTAAAATACATAGAACTTATTTAAAACTATACTTCCGTAAGTCTCTGTCTGAAGACTTCAGATTTATAATCTCGTCGACGTAAGAAGAGAATTAATAAGAATAGTTTTTTTCATTCTATATCTCAAAATAATATAGGAGATTGATGAAATCTTATACAAATCTATGAAACAAAAGCCAAGAGTAGGCTAATATGGCCAGAACGAAAATGTAATTGTTTAAGAGAGTGAGCTTTTACTGTTTTACATCGGCTAACTAGACCAATATCACTCCAGGTTTCTACGATGTTTTTACGTGAGAAGGGATGTAGTTGTTACAAGAGCACTCTACTTCTATTGGAACATAAACAATACGAAATTATCTATATATACACATTGCTTAGAAAACCTATACGCATATTATTTAGTAGATAGTTAGCATTTGAGATGGGGAGACACGACAAATCGGCCCATGAACTTTTGCGGTGAAAATGGGGAACACATACGAGCTATTCGCACCCAAATACAAGTTCTACATATGAACAAATGATACATGGATCATGATACCCAATTAATCGGAAACTGTGTTCTATTTATAAAATCTAATGTATATTTCTGTAGTAATTTTAAGTTTATCAAACAACAAATATGTTCTTTTTTGTATATAGATAGTATTAGAGAGAAATAGTTAAGAAATAGTATCACACATATTCTATTTGACCTTCCTTACCTCCAATTCAATGGGATTTAATTTCTTATTTTTTGTTGTAGTGGGAAGCACTTGCGCTCTTGCTGATAGGGATTAGTGTAAATCAGCTGCCTTCTCTTCCTGAAGGTGCTACTGCTGTGGCTGTTCCAATTGCTACGGGTGCATACATCTGTACCTTTATCTTTGTAAGTTACATTTCTTGGCTCTTATATATATCCTTCCCTTGGAATTTAGTGTGGAAGTGATTTCATGCACATAGTCTGTTGTAAGTAATGCAATTGCGAAACTGTTGCTGCATCAAAGAAAACTTGTAATTCGTGCTAGACGCTTATTCAGCACATCATCATGCAGGTTACTATACATTTTTGGCATCCGTCTACAACGAGTATGCTCTAAAGAGCCAGTACGACACAAGCATTTATCTTCAGGTTAGCTAATCTTGATACACAGTTTTTTTCTCCATATAGCATCAGAGAAATGAACTCTCTTTTCAGTTCTCTGGTTGAGTTGGTTGTGTTAACTAACGCTGTGGTCAGTTACTGTCTAGATCAGAACTTTTGGCTTGTGTTGTTGAACTTTCTCTGTTCTCTGTTCTTAGATAGTGAGGTCTTTGTATGAACTTGATGTGAAGACACTATTCTCAACTGGTATCACAAAGGAACCCACCCGTTGCTTTTCTAACGGCAAGTTCAGATGACTTAAGTCGAGAATATTTTATACTTCATTATTGTTTACTTATTAACTCTTTTTAAATGGTATATTTTTGTGAATATTTTTGTAACATTTCTTCAAATCTAAATTATATATCTGTTTCACAACATTGATAAATCGGATATTGAATGGTGTAGAAGATATTCGGTTTTTTTTTAACTTCATAGTTAGGTAAACTCTTCGTTGGTATTCGAAAAGATCTCATATACTATTCAAGATTTGTTAATAAACATGACCCATTTTCATTTCAAAATAATTAGTTTTGGATTTTATGTAATTCAGTTGAACTTGATATAACTTAACAAAGAACTGTATTAAAACCGTTTAAGATTTTTTTTTAATCAATTACTAGAACTCCAAAATAATAATTTTAACATTTTTGAGAAAAATGATGAATATTTTAACTTGAATACAAAGAGTTTTCGTTACATAAATTCATTGTTACATTTTTTTGTCTATCACATAAATTATAAATATTAAATTTGGAAATGAAATATAAGTATTCAACTTATGAATTATGCCATTCAATTTTCAAAAAAAAAGAATTTAAATATTTAATTGGGAAATTATTTACCCAATGAATTAACACTGCATATTATAATATTACAACTTTAACATATTTAGTTATTAACCAGCTGTCTTAATACGAAAAAGGGAATGATAACGATGATCAACACAAAATAATCACTATATTGCATACTAACACCAACAGAACTAATTAAATAAAATTATTTTTAAGCAACAATAAGCTAATTCGCTCTTTTAGATCATTGTACCAATATAATCCACGGGCCACATCCATCATCACAATTTAATATCAATCTAATAACACAAGTCACATGGATCACAAACTAACAAAACAAGTATATTATAATTAGATAATATATTAAAAAAATAGAAAAATTAAAAGGACAATTAGCATGCATTACATTCTTAATTAATGCAATGTCGATTTTTTAAATTAAAAATAGTATTCAATTGTAGGTTGTATGTGAGTTTTAAAAAATATAACACAAAAATCTAATTAGATATATTTATCTAATATAAAGTCTTAAAATATTTAAATAATTTGTAGTGTATATCAGTACTTATCAAATTAAATTATTTTCAAAGAATATGTGTATTAATGTTTAAAATTATGTATTATTTTCTAGCTCCAAATATATTTTATAAATTAACAAGAGCGATTTATTCATATGTAAGCGTAAATGGTATGAAGCAGACATACTATTTACTCACGCGAACGCATGACATATTTGACATGTTTAACAGTTTTACCTTAAGCCACTTTAAAATGTACATTATGGGGAAAATTAGAATGTATGTAAAAATCTTATCCCACATGTCAATATTTTAAAATGTTTAAATCGTTTAATTTGCATAAAAACGACAAAATTTCAGCCTATGCAAATATATTAGCGAATACGAAACGTGACGGAAAGCGACAGGACGAGAGGTGAAAAGATGGGACAAGAAGGGTTTCCTGTTCTAAAATCTAACTAAAATCAAAGTGAAATATGATATTCTGATTTAACACCTCTAAGCAAACTATGTAAAATATTTTGATTAGTTTGAAAATACATAAGTAAATCACTTAATATTTTTAACAAACACTGGGTGTGTTTGTATTTTATGGATATCATAAAAAAACTAAATAATTTCAACCGAAATCGAATCAAAAGATCCAAAAAACACTAAATAATTTCAACTGAAATCGAATCAAAAGACGGATTGAAAATCTTTAATCATAAGATTATTTTTTTTTCTTATAAATATACTCTTAATATAATCAGAAACATATTAATGTTTACGCATATGATTTCATACCATAACAGAACATGTAAATTAAACTATAATTAAAATTCCAGTCTATTTATGGTATTGCGATGAGAAATAGTGGAAAATGACAGAAATTGGTTATTCATATAACAGAAAACATTGTACTCAAACTATTTTCAAAAAAAATTTGAGTAATATTATACAATTAAAAAATTTAAGACCCTAAAAGGGTTTATTATTTAACTTAATATATGTTTTACCACTGTTTTTGAAGTAATTTAATTTACTAATTAAGTACATATACTTTAAAAAACAATAATTAAATTTTGAGAAAAATCCAGTCTATTTATGATATTAAGACAATAAATAATATATATAAACTGAAACGGGTAAGTCGAATAATGAAAAACAATAAATTGAACATTTTTTAAAAAGGGACATAAATTTTAGATAAAAATACGAAATAAAAAAATATAGGTAGATAAATTCAAATGTGACGCTTTCACTAATTTGGATAAGGATTAACTATGCAACATGTAATTAACTACTTTGGAACGAGCACTTAGAAAATTTTGGTATTTTTGAAGAAAATGATATAGTTTTTGAAATTATATTTTTTTGATCATTTCAACTAACTAAAAAAATATAATCAATGGAAAACTCTGGTATCCCGTCTAAATTTCTTACTCAATCTCTTTTAATAAATATTGTCTAACGAGTAATTGTTTAACAGAAAAAAACATTATAATAATACATGATGCAACGAGAGACGAGATGAGACGAGAGAAGATGAAACAAGATAAAACAGGTCACTAGGGGATGAGTTAGGACGAGACGTATTTCCCGTTCCAAACTAAACACGTCTAAGTTTGAATTTTATTAATTTACATGAAAATAGCGCACATGTGCTATAACACCCGGATTAATATAATTCTTAGTCATTTGACGAATTTAAAATTTATATTAAAATGTTTTGTCCCGTATTGTAGCACGGGTTATTACCTAATACCCAATTAATCGGAAATTGTGTTCTATTTATAAAATCTAATGTATATTTCTGTAGTAATTTTAAATTTATCAAACAACAAATATGTTCTTTTTTTGTATATAGATAGTATTAGAGAGAAATAGTTAAGACATAAAAAGTTTAACCTTTTTTAATATGTGTGAAACTATTGAAACATCCATCTTTTAGAAATAGAGAAAATATTACTTAAAATCCACCATAGTTTTGTAAAAAGATCAATTTGTAGTAGTATATATTGCTGAAAATATCAGATATATGCTAACAGTCACATTAGACAAATATCTACTAAAAAATACATAATTCATGAATTGCATTGGTAAATTGTTATCTTTGACGGAATTACCATATTTAGATTTGACTATTTTAAAATGGTTTTGTATCTGTCTCAAAAAAAAAAAAAAAGTAATCATCTGTTTATAAAAAAATAATTTAATCTAATAGAATAGTAGGATAATTTTTTTTCGAAATATTTAATTGAAAATAGATTTGTATGCGATATCCATAACAAAAAATGATATTAATCCAAATTAGTGAAAATTTAGGTATTCTAAATTTCTGTTTGGATATCTAAATATCGACATGTATACAATTACCATCATATCATGTATGAAGAAGGCCATCTGATGCCATTTTTATTCATTTTTCTCTTATACTATTTTCTTCTTAACCGGAAAATAAAATCCTTAACCGCTTTATCTACTGGTCATCAAATCAGTCCACTGCAATGAAATCCTCCACAAGGGTAAAACTGTAAAATTTCTCGGACTAGTGAGTATCACCATCAGATTAAAGAACCTTGACTTGTTGCGTTGGTAAAAAATAAAAACTCAAAATTGGGAAAATAATAATTACAAAACTCTGCAGAATAAAAACAAAACCCAAAAATTCCACTTTTTGCTCTCTCTCCCTCCCCTCTGCACCAAATAAAGCGCTAGCAGAGAGAGACAGAGACGAAATAGTACGATCACTGAAGCAGAAGAAGATCGAACGTCCCATAGTCATCATAGCACCGGTCACCGGCAAAACAACCTCTCTCTCTCCCTTCAAACCAAACCATGTCAGTCACCGGACCCTTCAGTCACCCAACAAACCTTAACCCAACAGCTCCGGAATTCTTACCGGCGACGACAAACCTAAACCCAAACCCATTCCCTTTCTTTATTCCGACAAGAATCTACTTCCCTCTTCCACCTCCTCCTCCGCCGCCGCCGTCTTACCCTTCTTTTTTCCATCTCCCTCCACCTCATCTTCTTCCACTAACTTCAGTAGCACCAACCAGAGCCCTGATGCTGTTTCCAGTCACTGGCAACGTCACCGAGTCATCTATAAGACAAGACATGGGACTGTTCGGCGAAGTCCGTGGTGTCCAAATGGAGAGAGCAGACGAAGGGATCGTGACCGTCCATTTCTACAACCTGAGAACCTCGCAGACAGCTTTCAATGAGATACGTTACCGTCACATGCAACATCAACTCCACTTCACGGCGGCGCGTGGACAAGTCTATAATCAACCGGTTTGGGCTCATTTCGTGTTTCCTCAACTCAATGCTGTTCCCGATGGAAACAATCAAGGCACGCTCGTGGTTATGAACTTGGAACCCACCGTCTCTTCCACTACCCTCCGTCACATTTTTCAAGCTTATGGTAAACGTTTTTAACAAAAACCACAATTTTTTTTTTTATGTAAAGTTTCAAACTTTATGTTAATTTTGTAAAAATCATGTTGTAGGAGAAGTGAAGCAAGTGAGAGAGACACCGTACAAGAGAGAACAGAGATTTGTTGAGTTCTTTGACGTTAGAGACGCCGCAAAAGCTCTCCGTGAGATGGACGGTAAACTTATCTCCGGTAAACCAATGTTTATCCAGTTTAGCCGTCCCGGTGGTTTAACTAAAAAGCTCTTCCTCGCTTCACGCTTCCATAAAAACTTCACCTTTGATAACAACCACAGCCACTATCATCCACCACCAACGATGATGATCTATAGTAACCAAATGTACGAGCAAAAACAGAGGAACAATAAGAAGAAGAAGAAGAAGAAGAAGAAGCAAGAGAAGCATATGAAGAAGAGTTTTGATGATCCTCGTTTCATGATAAGGGAAAACGCTATCGCCGCAGGCGAGAACAGAGACAGAAGAACCACCGTGATGATCAAGAACATCCCAAACAAGTACACGTAAGTAAAAATAAAAGCATGCATCTTTTTCATTAAAACTTGTGATGGTGATAGGCATGTGCTTGATGATATTGTTCTAAAACGAGGAAATGCTTTTCTCTTCTTATTGGGGTTGACAAAAAGTCAACAAGACCCAATGGATATTAGTAAATGAGAAGCTCATTTGTATTTCATATGTTACTATTTTTGTATATGTTCTGGTCCCTTGGAGATTAACAAATATCGACTAGTCAATTTTATAGTATTGTTTCCATTTACAGTCAGAGGCTGTTTTTGAAAATGTTGGACACACATTGTAACGAGTGTAACCAAAAGGTAATCAAAGAAGGGAACAAAACTCCTATGTCTTCTTATGACTTTGTCTACCTCCCTATTGATTTCAGGTAATGTGTTATATACAGCTATATACACATCACTCTTTTCTTCCTCCTGCCACTTTTGTTTGACTAAAGAGTAAATCAGTGATTAATAATTAAAAAATTTGGTGTTTTGTGTTTAGCAACAAATGCAATGTGGGATATGGGTTTGTGAACATGACATCACCAGAAGCAGTGTGGAGACTTTACAAGACCTTTCACAATCAACATTGGGGAGTTTTCAACACTAGAAAGATCTGTGAGGTCACTTATGCTCGAATCCAGGTATTAAGTAAAAAAAAAAAGTAAACAATAAAGGTTCAATCTTAATCTCTGGTTTTATATAAGCTGTTTTGTTTTTGTGTTTTAAAAAAGGGTCTTGAGTCGTTAAAGGAACATTTCAAGAACGCAAGACTACCAGGAGTAGAGATGGAGCATAACAAGTACATGCCGGTTCTATTCTCTCCGCCACGTGACGGGGGGCTGCTGACGGAGCCTATGGTCATTGTTGACTCTTCGGATAATACTAATGTTAAGCCAGTGGCTGATGAAGAGAGCTGTAATAGTAATAACTCACGACGAGACGGGTTTGTGTCCGACAAGGACATGGTAGGAAGTGATGGTTGTTGTTGTCTTGGTGAGAGAATCGAAAGCGGCGGCGTTTGAAATGACGTAAGGGGAGAAAAAAAAATACAAACAGGAGATGAAAATTTAATGATGGTTTCGGCTTTTAGGCTGCGATCTATATGTGTAGCTCTGTGTCCAATGCCTTATCATCATCATGTTCTTCGTTCTCTCTCTCTCTCTTCATCTTTTGTTTTTAGGTTTTTTGTTTGGATGTGTAAAACATCTTTTGGTTAGTATTGAAATGTTTGGCAACTTTTTCTTTTGTATTAGAAAACAAAATTAACGTTGTACAAATGTGTAGGAACCTTTTTTGTCCTCAAAATATTATGGTTGTACGTTCACTTTGTTTTGTAGGGGGTTGCATTTTGTTTTATTGTTCCCATGTCTCAATTACTATGGTTAACCAGTTTAAGATCTAGTTCGTAAACACATAATTTTTGTTCGTAAATAGAATGTAACTAATTATTTGCACATTAATATTGATAATGATACATACATGAAAGAGTACAGTCATCATGTTAAGCTCTTTTTTTTAGCCTTTCTTGTCACTTTACTTTAATACTTGGAAACAAAAATTACACTGCAATTTTAATGACTATTATGCTATGAAATCTCTAATCACTAGCTAGTAGCCTAGTAGTAGTACTATTATACTCCTAGGTTTTAATCATTTTTCTCTTTTTTTTTGGTTAAAATTTGGGTTGCTTGTTCGATTTAATCAGTTAGTGTTGACTTTTACAGATTCTTGGGAATGATTAAATTTCAAACAAGTACTCGTACTTACAATTTCATAATCCTTGCCGGTTTTGCTTCACGATTTTCACAACACTTCTTAATTCTGAAATTTGCTTGTCATTTTTATCCACTCTTTTTAAAGAGTTAGCGTTCTCCAATATTTTAAGTAGTGTTTATGACTTGAACATGCAACTTCGAAACTTCTAAAGCATACAATTAAATTCACTTATGCCTTAGAACCACCAAAACGTTTTAAGTATCAAGGCCTTACCAAAATTATGAACTCATAGACTGCAAGCACAACATAATTCTAGAATCATATATATGCCTTCGACTCATTGTTTTTACAGTCATATCCGCAAAATATATAATTAATTGTGGACGTTTAGAAATTGTTAGCTTAAATATGTATAAGCTACGAAAGAAGATTTATATTTTGTTGCATAATTCGGATATTTAGTTACTACTACAGCAAAAATGAGGTAATTATCAAAGAGGTCGTATCCTAGTGATTGTATTTCAAAAATGAACTTCACTTGGTAGGTTTGAATATTCATGACAAAATACCTCTATTTTAAAAATCTTTACCTAGCACCGATTACGCCCCGTAAATCGCTATATTTGTCCTTTTCGCCTCAATTAATGACTAATCCCCGTGTAACATCGATTATCCAATTATACAGCAAAATCCAACTAATTCCCGCTTAATTTTGTATATACCGATTAATTTTGTATATATTTTTGTTATTTAGATATTTAAATTAAGAGTTTATGATGTTTTACAATAACTAATGTACGAACTTTTGATTAAAATTATAATTTTTTTAAAAATTACGTTTTTATGTGTTAATCGTAATTTTAAAGACAATACTATAGTTTTATATTATATTTGATATTTTTCTTTTCACATAAACAGAATTATACATATATTAAGTACTATATATTTTTAATTTAATAAAATAATCATAAAACTAGTCTCCGATTAATTCCTGTTTAATCTCCGATTTTCTCAATAGGTGTTAGGCCCATCCCAACCGCCCGACTAACGCTTAGCGATTTCTAAAACAAATGAAAATACTAA
Source organism: Camelina sativa (assembly GCF_000633955.1). Lineage (NCBI taxonomy): Eukaryota > Viridiplantae > Streptophyta > Magnoliopsida > Brassicales > Brassicaceae > Camelina > Camelina sativa. The sequence continues at coordinate 14,656,254 of NC_025700.1, forward strand.
TCAATTTACATGTTCTAGTAGCCCGACACACATATACGTGCCAACAGTGGCGGATCTAGAAAAAAAGATTATCCGGGGCAAAATTTGACTAGAATTAAAAGAGAAAAAAGCTAAAAAAGATTTTAGGAATTGAAGTATAGTTTAATGAAAAACTCTACTTTTGTTTTCTTTTTAAACTAACTTTCTAAAAATTTGGTTAATAACTTGTACGTAACCCAGTATTATTAAAAAATATGGGCTTGTAATGAGAAATTAAATAAAATAAATTGGGCTTTTTACTTGTGTTTGTATGAATTAGAAAAATAATAAGTTAAAAAAAACGTTATAGAATAAACAGAGTACTAGAGACATTTAACATATATTTACTAGGAGCATAATTCAAAACTGTTATAAAATAACATTAATCTCAGAAAAATTGACGGTGGCAACTGCCCCTGTTTAGTACAACGTGGATCCGCCCTTGTGTGCCAACCAAAACTCCAAATTTCGCAGTTATAAAAAAGTAAAAACCTAACCATCAAATCATTATTATCAAGTGTAAAAAGGAGATAATACATTAATAGATTAACAATTGTAGTTCTGCATTAAATATGATAAAGTATAATTGATTAATAATTTAATATTGAGTACAATAGTGGATGCTTTTTTTTTTCTCTTAATTTAAAACAGAGGAAGATGAGGTTGCGCCTTGTTTTATTTAAATCGGCCCTTAGTTAGCGTAGGTTTCCAACAGACTACATATTTTGGTGAAAAAAGGGGCCGATTAAAAACATATTTTTATGGCACCAGCTTCACTTGCTTGTACCCATCACCGACTCTATATTTAGAATGTAGTTTTAAGCACATAGAATTTAGTATTTAGAATTTAGGGTTTAGTTTTAAAAATTTAATTTGAAATATAATTCTGTTTTTGCAATTTAAGAGACAATGTGCTAAATTTGAAGAAAAAAACTTTTTTTGGTGGTATTTGTGAGAATTGCTGAATTTTAAAGAATAACATCATGTAGATTCATTTTCATATACTATTACAACTCCTTGTAAACATTGAACATATTATAATGCTAAGGAATGAAACAAAAAATAAACATCATAAATTAAAGGGCAATATTAGTAGATAACTACAGATTCAAAAAAGAATTAAAAAATGACCATATAGGTAACTAATTTTTTTGAGAGAGGAAAAAAATCAAAACTGCCGTCAAACAAAAGACAAAGATACAACAATTTATTGTTATTTGTAAAAAACATAGTATTTAATTAAAAAAGTCATATCATACTAAAAAATGCATATCATTTGGAGAAACAATATGTTTTTCACATTAAAATTTATGTTTTCGAAAAAAATTACATGTAAATTTAATAAATAAATAATGTGTAATACAAGAGAACAACATGTTAAACAGAAAGATCTTATGCTATCACTTGTTACTTGTGACTATGTGTCAGAAAATACAGGTAACTAATCTTTTTTAGAGAGGGAAAAATTCAAAACTGCCCTCGAACAAAATACAAAGATACAACAACTTATTGTTACTTATGGAAAACATTTAATTAAAAAAATTATGTCATACTGAAAAAGGTATATCATTTGGAGAAACAATGTGTTTTTAACATTAAAAGTTATGTCTTTGGAAGAAATCATATGTAATCTTGATAAATAAATAACATGGAATACAAGAAAACAATGTGTTAAAGAAAAAGATCTTCTGATATCACGTGTAATATTGAGAAAGTAGCGTGTTACAAAAAAAATTAACATGTATAAAAAAACACAGACGATGGAGATTCTAAGAGCAATGCAGTGCAAGGTTCTCAAATTAGTTATCACAAAAATAAATTAATGAAATATTAAAAATTAAGAGAGAGATTTAGAATCGATTCTCAACTAAGAACTTTTGAAAACCCTTGAGAGACTCTCTTGTCCACATGTCACTATATAATTAGTTTAAATTTCTATTTTATTTAAAATTAAAAAAAATAATTTAAATAAATTAAAAGTAATTAAATACTGTACTATTTTTTGAGAGACTTGGTGAATCTATGTGCATTGCACATGCTCTAAGAGAGATTATAATCTAACAAACGGAAGAAAGAGAATATTAGAGTGTGAATGATTGCAGCAATTGAAGCAGACAAATCTGTCTGCGAATTAGACTATTTTTTATTTAATATTCATGAAGCGTTGTTTGCAGGTTGCAGCGGTATGATCCAAGGCTGCAGCAGACTAACTATGGACCGCTTTTACAAGGGTATACTATACGGCCGACTGCTCTTACTATTCACACCCTTAACATTCCAATTTCGTTTCTTCTACCTCTTAAATTTTTTTTACACAGCGGTCATTTTCAATATATTTTTTTCCCTCTATTTGAAATTTTAGCCCAATTAAAGAAGAGGGAAAAAACCCTTTCAGATTCCCACACTACTCCTTAACTTTTGGTTTTCTCATCTTCTCTATTCAATTTCCCAAATTTTCTTAAAGTTGCTCCATTGCTCTCCAGATTGAGCTTCTTTGGTTGTTTTCAAATTCTTCTTCTGCATCGATTTTGTTATTCAGACTCTCTATTGTTCCTCAAATTTCGAACCTTTTTCACCTTTACTTTCCCCGTTGTTATGGCTATCAAGGGTGAGAAACAATCAAGGCGCACCACCAATCCCGGTGTACGAGTCATCGGAGGAAGGATCTATGATTCAAGTAATGGCAAAACCTGTCACCAGGTGAAACCCTTAGAACGACTCTACGATTTTCTGAAATTTTGTGTGTTTTTCGTTGGTTATGCTAAAGACTTGATTTTCTTTTTGGTTTATGGTTAAAGATTTGATTTTGTTTGTTGTGGCTAAAGACTTGGTTTTGTTTGTGGCTTTAGACTTGAGTTTGTTTGCTGTGGCTAAAGACTTGATTTTGTTTCTCGCTTTAGAATTGAGTTTGTTTGTTGTGGCGAAAGACTTGGTTTTGTTTGTTGTGGCTAAAGACTTGATCTTGTTAAGTATATGATATTAAAGTTTCTTTTTTTTTTAAGATTCAAATGTTGGCTTGTTTTGTTTGCAGTGTCGACAGAAGACGATGGACTTTGTTGCATCGTGCAAGGGCATGAAGAAGGACAAGCAATGTACCATTAATTTTTGTCATAAGTGTTTAATAAACAGGTTTGTTTTGTGTTTTGTGTTTTCTTGTATCATCAGATGTTCCTGAGGTTATGTGTTCTTATTATGTGTGTGTTTTTGATATTGAATCATAGGTATGGTGAGAATGCAGAAGAAGTAGCAAAGCTGGAAGGTTGGATATGTCCTCAGTGCAGAGGCATCTGCAATTGCAGTTTTTGCAGGTAAATTACATGTCTTTGAGATTGAGCTTTATGAATTAAAGAGAGCTTTTTAAAAATGGTTGTGAGGATTTAACAGGAAGAAACGAGGGCTAAATCCCACTGGGATATTGACACACAAAGCTAAAGCCAGTGGATTAGCTTCAGTCTCTGAGCTTCTTGAAGCTGAGGGGCCTGATAACTTTGCTTATCAGAAGAAGCCAAAACTGGTACTGTATACAATTACATAAATCCTTGTTTTTGTGATCTTTAGCTTCCGAGTTTTATTATGCTTACTTGATTAATATGGTTTCTGCAGGATGTTGCTTCTATGGAAGACAGTAGTGACAACAGTGACTCTGTTCTTGAGAAAGATACTAAAGGAGCTGGTGAGAATTTGAGTTTTGTGTTTTGGAAATTGTCTACTTGTCTTATAAAAAGGAGAGGCTAATGATTTTTACGGTTATGAAACAGATATTACCAAGGAGAAGAAGAAAGTGGTAGGCAAGAGCACTAAAGCACTAGAAGAGGAGATACAATTTGAGGCTCAACTTCCTCAGGGTATAAGCTTGACTTCTGTGTCAGGCATTGTTATACCAACTGAAGAAGCTGGAAATGTATTCCAGCTTTTTGAGTTTTGCTCAGCCTTTGGAAAGGTATGTTAATTGCTCTCTATTGCTTCATTACTAACTTATGATCTGTAATTGTTTACTCATGTCTGTTTCATTGTGAATTTCCTAATAGGCTCTTGATTTGATGGAAGGACAAGCTGAAACTGTTGTCCGTGAACTTTTCATATCTGGGCGTAACTCAAGGAGACAACAATACTGTTCTATTATCCCGATGATGATCCAATTGTTGGATTTAATTTCACAGGATAGAGAGATGTATGAGTCATTTTCAACTGTCATCATAAGTACACATATGTTTGTTTTCTGCTTATGTGTCTGATGCATTTGAATTTGATTACAGGTCTTTGTCTCTAAGTGAGACTGACAGCAGTTGGTTCACTGCTATTGGAGAGATCCTATTGCAGTCAGAAGTTTCAAGCGATGAGTTCCCACCTGAAACTTTTGTAGCGGGTATTGCTGAGTACGAGAAGATGAATGCATCAAGAAGGCTCAAGCTTCTCAATTTCTTATGTGATGAATCACTTAGCACATTGTATGTGAATCTTTATATGCCAATATCAACTTTTCTTGTGGCTTATACTTCGTTATGAGTTAACGTATTTGTGAATATTTTCCAGGGCAATGAGGAATTGCATTAACAACCAGAATGCAGAGTGGAAAGCAAAGGACAAAGAAGCTAAACAAAGGGCTGCAGCTGCAAAGGAAAAGGTATTTTGTAAATCTGCAAAGCTGGTTTAAATTTTAAACTCTTTCTGCTTAAAAGCTCGTTTTGTCTTATAGGAGAAGCAGTTCAAACTGAAGATGCAAGATGATGTTGCCAAATCCATTATGGAGAAAAACAGAGCTCCTTTGTCCATTGAAGAGCATAACTTAATTATGTCTCAAATTAGAGCTGAAGCTAAAAAGGCTCATGAAGAAATGGTGGAGGCAAAGGGCATGACATCTGGAAGTAAGTCTAAACCCTTTTTGTTAATTGTCTAACAAATCTTCCAGTAGATTTTTTGTTTCTTTAACATGATGAAATCCATTTGCAGCAATGCTTATATGTGATGCACGTAGAACTGAACCAATCATGTTGGAAGAAAATGGTCTTGTTCTCTGGAAACTGAAGTGCTATGAAGAAGAACCAAATATTTTGCTTCAAGGTTCGAACTTTACTAAACTCTTAGTTTATGTTTGTTATGCAAATTTGTTTAGTAATTTAATCTCAATCTTATTGATGCACAGATCTAGGAACATTTGACAGTTTATGTCCAAATGAAAAATGGTTAGCTTTTAAGCCTGAGCAGAAACCAGAGATAGAGAACTATATCTCTTACAAGAGGTAAGTCATTCTCATAATGAGGCAAGAGCATAATATTCCGATTTTGTACTGTTAAAATGAAGATTTTTTTGTTTGCTTCTGTTATGTAGGAGGAAACTGATTCAAGCACAGAAGAGCGCAAATGAGGAAAAGAATGCCAATGCGGGTGCATAAGAATCAGCACCAAGTCAGTCCCAACTCAAAGCTCAGCATTTCTGAACAACCTTGAAACTTTATTTTTTCTTTCTATTGTATAAGAAAAGTGGAGTATGAGAATAGGCCATTAACTCATTTCCTATTCTCTCTTTTGATTCTTCTTTTTTTGTCTCCTCTGGTTCAGTTCAGTTTAGTTACATTGGTATCGATTAATTGTAACTGGTCTAGTTTTTTGGTCTAATGGAAACTGATGGAGGATGATATGCTAGTTTTATGATTCACATTCTTACTAATTACTAGCTCTTACTAAGCTCAAACTTGTCTGTCATCAGACATCTGAAATCTGTTTGACTTGTACATGAACATGAATCCATGACATATAGTTACAGTACAAGTTAGAGGAAAACAAAAAACCAGAACAAAATGCTGATACGTCCCCACTTGTAGTATTTCATTAGTTAAGAAGAGCAACAAAAACGCCATTATTCATCATCATCATCCGACCACATTCAGAAGCATATATGGGAATGTCATTTTATGCAAACTCAATTTCGGTCCATAACAGTAAAGACAAAATGTGCAGGAAGAAGTGAACTGATATGATTCCCGAAGAAGAAGAAGAAGATCAGGCAAGAGGATCCTCCTCTCTAGCTTTCCGCAGCAGCTCTGCTCTAACCCGCCTTACCTCCGCTTCCTTCTCCAATCTTTCTTGCTGCACATAGTTACAGTTTTATAATCAGAATACTACTACTTAATTCCAAGAAGAAAACATATCAGTGAGCTGTTTTTTCACTTCCCTAATCACAGTCTCTACTTTGTGCTTTCTCACAGCAAAAACAATCACGAATTGAATCAAACATATCAAACAAAAGTTAGGCTTAGCTTAGCTTCTAAATCATGACATCTTTAACAAGGCGTCTAACGAAACCCCTAGGCCAAATGAAACTGTTCATCTCCATGACCCAACATTTCATAATCTAATCATGGTAACGCTTCTCAAAACAACTACTAATGTTTGGCTAGAGAGGAGAACATATCAGTGAGCTGTTTCTTATCCCTTATCACAATCTGTGCTTCTTCCACAGAACAATCCATCACAAATTAAAGTAAGCGCAAACGAATACAAGTAAAGATTGAAGCTTCTATAATCCAACATTCCATAATCTAAGCATTTGAGTCATAGAAAGTGCTAATCATGGTAAAGCTATAACAACAATTGCAGATAGTGAAGAACACTAAGACACTGAACAAAAACCAATTACTCCATGGCTATGTACTTGTGTATCTTCAACAAAATGAGAAACGAACACAAAACAACCCATTTCTCAAAAATCGAGATCAGTCTAGGGTTTGACCTAAATTCCTAAATTCGGTGTCACATTAGCTCAAAATCGAAAACTTTTTATGCAATTGAATCCAAAATTATGACAAAAAGGTTTCAGATTTCACAGAGAGAGAGAGAGGGAAAGAGAATCAAAGAACCTTCTCGTCTTGATGAAGAGCGATCCACACATGAACTTTGTCCATGGATTGCCAAAAGGCGAAAGCTGCCAATGTCATGCCAAAATAGGTCAAAACCTTCACCATTGTTGTAGTCGTCTGCTAAATCTTCTTTCGCCGTATAAGTTTCTTCTTCTTCTTCTTCTTCTCGTCGTCGTTTCTCAGAACAGAGAAGGGTCGCAGATCGGGGGATGATGATGGTGGTGGTGGTACGGGGTAAAGATCTAGTGCAGGAAGATACACACAACTAAGTGTGTGTTTACAATTCCAGACTGGATTTATCTCGAGTAAATGCCACGTGTCTTTATCCTGGAAAATCAAGGATAACCGGATCCGGATCGTGCCTTACCTATATTCGGATATAGAATTGTGTGACTTTTTGATAACTGGTTTTTATAAATAAATATAGTAGTAATATGTTAAAGACCACAATTGCGTTAGGTGCGATTTCATTTCTTTTTCAAAAATCATATCAACCGAATTTTGGTCCACTATGAATACTGTGGGCATTATGAGTACTGTGGGTATTGTGGACATTATGGGCACTGTGGGCACTTGCTTAGGCTGAGACTCAGAAGGAATGATATTTACAAACAACATACATCTTCGCTTCTCATAATTAACAAAGTCTAGATAAATATTAACATTCTTATCATCATTAAGCTCACAATGTTCCGATGTTTCTACTGTTTCTACCACTAATGGATTGTAGCTCAACTTCAAATTCAAGTTACTTTCAGCAAACCCAATCTTCATGTGTATCTTTGCTTTTAACATCAACAATGTTATATTCCTCTTGAACATTATGCTATACATACGACCTTCAAATTTAAAACGTAGGCTTACGTTCTCGCACATTTTATCCTGCCAAACCAACAAATATAAAAAATCTTAATTAGTACGACTACTAGTTTTACTAGTTGTACTACATGAATCAGTATTACTAGTTTTACTAAATATACCAGTATTACCAGTTTCACCACCTTCTCTCTCCTATCAAAATCGAACAAAATGGTTTCGGGTTNTTGTCCATGGATTGCCAAAAGGCGAAAGCTGCCAATGTCATGCCAAAATAGGTCAAAACCTTCACCATTGTTGTAGTCGTCTGCTAAATCTTCTTTCGCCGTATAAGTTTCTTCTTCTTCTTCTTCTTCTCGTCGTCGTTTCTCAGAACAGAGAAGGGTCGCAGATCGGGGGATGATGATGGTGGTGGTGGTACGGGGTAAAGATCTAGTGCAGGAAGATACACACAACTAAGTGTGTGTTTACAATTCCAGACTGGATTTATCTCGAGTAAATGCCACGTGTCTTTATCCTGGAAAATCAAGGATAACCGGATCCGGATCGTGCCTTACCTATATTCGGATATAGAATTGTGTGACTTTTTGATAACTGGTTTTTATAAATAAATATAGTAGTAATATGTTAAAGACCACAATTGCGTTAGGTGCGATTTCATTTCTTTTTCAAAAATCATATCAACCGAATTTTGGTCCACTATGAATACTGTGGGCATTATGAGTACTGTGGGTATTGTGGACATTATGGGCACTGTGGGCACTTGCTTAGGCTGAGACTCAGAAGGAATGATATTTACAAACAACATACATCTTCGCTTCTCATAATTAACAAAGTCTAGATAAATATTAACATTCTTATCATCATTAAGCTCACAATGTTCCGATGTTTCTACTGTTTCTACCACTAATGGATTGTAGCTCAACTTCAAATTCAAGTTACTTTCAGCAAACCCAATCTTCATGTGTATCTTTGCTTTTAACATCAACAATGTTATATTCCTCTTGAACATTATGCTATACATACGACCTTCAAATTTAAAACGTAGGCTTACGTTCTCGCACATTTTATCCTGCCAAACCAACAAATATAAAAAATCTTAATTAGTACGACTACTAGTTTTACTAGTTGTACTACATGAATCAGTATTACTAGTTTTACTAAATATACCAGTATTACCAGTTTCACCACCTTCTCTCTCCTATCAAAATCGAACAAAATGGTTTCGGGTTCTAATGGTTCTAATCCAATCTCTGTAATTCACTACGATTCAAACACTAAAATCCAAATCCATTTCTTATCTACTAGATAACTCAATCGACCCATAAACCTCCTTAAAACACCCAATGTGCTAAGCAATCTTCAATCCAAATCCAATTCAATTTTTAAATTTTCAAATCAAGAAACAAAATCAATCAAAAGGTACTCTAATGTGAAGAACGCACCTGCATTTTGAAGGAGAACGAAAAAATGAAGAAAAAACAATGGAGCTCCGATCATAGAATACTCGCCGGCGGCGGACCCGAAGAGATCGAAGACGTCGAGCTGATTTTTTTTTCTTTTTGGTTTCTGTTTTTTTTGGGTTAAAAAAAATAAATCAGAAAATGAAGAGGGTAAAACCGTCTTCACACATATGTTTGAAAAAGAGGGGATGGGGTATGAAGAATAGAGAAGGAGATAGGAGATTAGTAAAAAATTTATAGGGACTTTTAAGACTGTTTTAACCTAGTTTATATGTAAATAATTTAATTGGAGTAAACATCTCAAAACTCCCTCTTAGAGTAAAACAAATCTCTTATCTCCCTCTTTATTCTCTATACCCCTTTCTTATTTAAAAAAATATGTTCTGACTAAAATACCATTCCTTCTATTCTTTCATTTTTTAATTAAAAACAAAAAACAAGAAAAAAATATAGATCTCGATCCTCTCTTCCTCTCTCGCCGCCGTTCTTCGCCGGAACTCTCCACCGTTGCTGTTTCATCGCCAGAGCTCTCCATCGCCGCCGCTTCTTCGCGACTATGGAGCTGCATCGAGCTCTTCTTCAAAATCCAAATACCTTCTTCAACAAAATAATCTAACAATAGTTGATTGAATTGGTTTTTCTCTTGGGTGTTTTATAGATTTGATTATGCAATTATGCAATTATGCAATTCACATTGGCTGTTTACCATAGCTTATGGGTCGATTGAGCCTTTAAATTGATAACAAATGAATTTCAGTGGTTGAGTTGTAGTAGATTGTAGAATAGAACCCGAAATCATCCAATTTGAGCTTTTGTAGTATTAATGGTAAATGTAGTAAAACTGGTACTACTGATAAATGTAGTATAACTAGTATTACAGACTGAGTTTTTTTTTTTTGGTATTGTATTTGTAGGATACAATGAGCAACAATGTCAAAATACATTTAGATTGTTAAGGTCACATGGATAGTTTAATGTTGAAGACATATGTGGGATATGATGAACAATTTACTATTTATGATGATAAGGAGCTATGTGTTTATCTAATCTAACATCCATTGATAATGAGAACCGTAGGTGTATTTTGTTTGTGGAGGTCATCACTATTTCGGAGCTGTTTAAGCAAGTGCGGAGAGCAGACACAAGAATTATGACAAGTTCCACTCAAAGGATGATAAAATCGGGCCTAATGCCATTTTTTGTTCAATAAAAATCTGTAAATGTGGTTTACAAGTTCGAAGGATTGCAAAGACACATATTTCTCAATTACAAACTGATTTCAATAATGTAATATTTATATACTAGTTTTTTTGGCAACATGGTAATACTGGTATAACTGAGGAAAAACATGTATAACAATTATGTTTTTTTTAACAAAACCTAAACGAAAAGTACTTAATATACTTACTATCTTCGTAAACTTTAGAAAAAATGTTACAATGTGTAATAAGAAAGAAGTTACAAAATTATGCTGTTATGAAAGACTCAACACAATATATTCCTTATACTTTTAAGGTCAGTTTGTAAATAATAACCAACTAAAGATGAAAAAGTTGCATAAATATTTGTTTTAAACATTTGAATGCATAAAACATTCATAATTATATGTTAATAGAATTTAATCAACTGTAAAACTAAAAAAATATAATTTTAAGAGTGTGTAAAACTAATTAAATGGAAAAAACCTAAAAGTAGAACTATTTACAAGTATGGTACAACTACTATACTGGGTAAAACTATGTGTGAACACTAGGTGTGAACACACATATTACACACGTGGAAATACATTTCGGATTTTTATTTTTATTTTTTTCCCCACAAATATCAAAAATGTTGAAAATCTCATATTTTCTAAAATCCCAAAATTCCAGATTAGTTTTACCTAATATTTCCAGTTGTACAGGACAAAATCCAAAACAAAAAAAAAAAAGATTAGTTTTACATAGTAATTGCAGTTGCACACAACTAAATTCCAAAAAGTAATATGAATCCAACAAAGTTTTACAAGTAGTTCTACAAATAGAAATAAGAAGAACATCCAAACACCCACAAAATTAGTTCTACATGTCCATGACCTTGTAAAGACTCTTTTACTACGGTTATTGGTGTCTTCCTCCACGGCAGTCGGTTTAACACCCTTCTTTTTCTTCTTACCAATGTCTTGTACCAACATCATCTCATGGATATTACACCTCGTCGATACTTGATTTTCTTGTTGTACTCACTCGAGGGGAAGTAAATTCTAAGAGGCTATAGTGGTGTCGAGGAGGAGGATTCCTGCAACAAATAGTTATACCAAGTATTATCAAGTTATATTTTTTCAGAAATTCATATTAAGACTCTTCGTTCTACCTAGTTATTCTAATTTTACACACTAGTTCTACCTAGTTATTCCAGTGTAACAAAATACTAGTTAGTAGTGATACTTCTATATACCACAAAAATTTGATTCCGAGAGACATCAAGAGCAATTCCAACTAGTTTTATTTATTTTACATGTTCATACGAATCCAAACTTACCATTGAGTCGATGGTCTTGCTCTCACTTCGGCTTCTACTTCTTCTCGAGTTTGTTCCCAGCTCGAACTACTTGATTCCATAAAGAGGGATTCTTCGTTATCTCCTTAAACTTCATCTCGATTACTTGATTCTGGAAAAAGGGATTCTTCGTTAGCTCCTTCTTCTACGACCGCATTGGAATCCCTCTCTCCCTCTTCTTTAACCACCAGATTCAAAACCTCTTTCTACCACCGGATTATCTCCTCCTTGTACCAACGGTTCCGAACCCTTCTTTTACCACCGATTTTGAATCTTTCTCTCCTCCTTCTTTTACCACCGCTTGCGAATCTTCCTCTCCTTCTTCTACTTGTGTGATCTTAGTGTTTTTTTTCCCCCACCTTGTTCTTACCATCCTCGTTATCAAGTATGAAGACAAACGATGAAGAAAAAGAGCGGTTTGTATTTTCTCTTTTAATTTAGGGATTTAATCGAGTTAGAAAGAGGAGAGAGAGAGGAGATTGGGTTAGATCCGATTTTGTTATGGGTGGGTGGATAAAACCCTAGTTTTCTTTGTAATTTTTCTTATTTTTGTAGGGTAAGAGAGTAAAACACCAATTTTTCGGATTTTAAATAAATCAAAAATAAATTTTAATTAGACGGGGGAGTTTTGAGATTTTCGATTTAGTTTTAGGGACTTTGGAGACGATTCCTCATTTAATTGTATGTAAATGTTTTAAATGCTAGTTTATAATTTATATAAAGGAATTAAATCCTAGATTGTTTTGAGCGGTTTGAACTCATTTTCAAATTTGGATTCGTGATAACTTATCAATTGAGTTTATTCTGATTGCAAAAAGATAAATACTATTTAACGATTTTAAAACGCAATGAATCGAATAGTAAATCACATTGATCTCCTATTATCTATATTAGTATCATAGACAGATTAGGAAGAAGAGGTGATGCTAATCATGTCATGTATTTGGCCACATATATTGCATTGATTCATAAGCTAGAGGATCCTGAGGCATGAAGTACATGGTCGTGCTTTCCGCTGCTTGTACGAAGAGAGTTGTGGTGGTGTCTTATTCAAAAGAAACCACCTCATCCAAAATAAACCACCTCGTGGAAGGTTTCAATATCTTTTGTCTTTGACAAAACGCCCGCCGAAGTTTATATTATAGATTAAACCACCTCGTATCTCAAGATGATCTATTACTTTTGGGGTGAGCGATGTTTTAAGATACTTTTTTTTCCTGATAAGATATTATACTGTTTTTACTAATGCGGATCTGTAAATATGAAAAAGATAAAAAAAATGAAGATGAATATACAAAATATATGCATTGCTGTCTCTAGAGGCATATATTTGTTAGGAGTTTGAAGTCCCTTTTAGATTGGTAGTCTTATGTTTGTTTACGAAGAAGCTAAGACGATGAAGATACACAGTTCATTTGACAATATGATCTTTTACTTTAGTGAATGGAATATCGAAATAGCCAAATGATGAGACAAAGGGAGATATTCTCAAAACAATTCCACAACAGCGTTATTTGATGACGGTTACTGTCTACCATAAAAAAACATAATTTGCAAACTAAACACGAGCCTTGTTTCTAATTTCAGAGTTGTAATGATCTTCAATTGTTAAAGTTTTCAAATGTTTTTAAATATTAAATATACAAAATAAGTAGCCAACAATATCTATATATACATTTTTTAAGTACGTTTTGGGTTCTACCCTTTTAATTTTGCTTATTTGAAAATTTAGTCCCTACAAAATTACACTAAAAGCAATAAGTAAAATATGGTAAATTGATAAAATCACTTTTTTTTATAGAAACTAATTAATTCTACTTAAATTTCTTATTAATAGCAAATTTCTTTTCTATATATGTGTCCAAAAATAAAATAAAAATAGAAAAATCAATCATTAAACTGTATACACTGAAAAATAAAAAATCAGTTGAATTAAATAATTATATATCAAACAAAAAAAATAATAGTATTATTTTAAATAAATAAAAAATATTATTCTGATTAATTATACATTATACAAACAGTTATAATTCATAATTTTAGTGTTTTATCCTGATAAAAATACTTTAAGAATAATTGTATCACCGTTTAAATATATTAAAAAAAAATTAGAAATATATAATTTTATTACTAAATGAAATACCGCTAAAAAAATTATTATAAATAAAATAATTATTCCGTGGTGTACCATGGTAAATCCTAGTAAGATACAATTATATAACATGATAAAATAGTAAAAACAAGTTTAAGATTTAAGAACATGATAAATAGTAAAAACAAGATTAAGATACAATTTGTTTTATACAAAAAGTGATATATAATTTATGTAACATATCTCAGGAGGCATATTATCAAGTAGAACTACAATTCTATAAAATGATAAAAAGGTAAAAACAAGTTTAAGATTTCATCAATTTTATTAATAAATTAAAGGAGACCTTTGTCTCTACTATTCCACCACAAAAAAATAGATGGATGCAAATCATGTATTTGTGTATACAATCAATAAATGAGGTGCGTTTGTGTCCAGAAAAAAAAATATAAAGTTGAAGAACATGAGAAAAATATGAACAATTTTCTCTGACAATTTGACATCGCACGTAGGCCTGGGCAAATTGATCTCATTCATTATTGATAAATGATAATGATTTAGGTGGTTAGGTTACCATAATAAATACCTGAAAAGTATTTGATTCTTTTTTTCTCTTTATGGAAAATACTTATATATAATTGTCTAAATATATATACTTACATATTTTTAAAAGTCTGGTCCTAGCTATAAATAAGTAATCTTACTCCAACTGGAACCTCGCAACAATTCAGAAGGCTCCTGAGGCACAACCACTAACTACCACCAATCCAAAACGAGGCAAGACAAAACAAAATGTGAGTCATTGAAGGATTTGGAATCCCGTTTTCTCATATTTTGTCAGACGACATGACTTGTCTTAGTTTTTTTTTTTTTTTTAGGGAAAATGGAAGCAAGAACGTGTTGAAGCCGATGGATTCAGAGCAACTTAGAGAATACGGACATCGAATGGTCGATTTCATTGCCGATTATTACAAAACCATCGATAAGTTCCCTGTTCTTAGCCAAGTTCAGGTCATTTCTACTTGTTTCCTCTTCACATTTGGTCTTGTTTAATTTGAAGTGAAAGTGTAGATTGTTGAATATACTTATGTTTTGATGCAGCCAGGTTATCTTCATAAGCTCTTGCCTGATTTCGCACCATACCACCCTGAAACGATGGACCAAGTTCTTGATGGTGAGATAACTGAATATTAATACCATCCCTGACAGTTTTGGTTGAGAGTATAGTTACGTCTAAACTTGAGTTGGTCTGAGTTTATTTTTGAAGATTTTCGGACGAAGATATTGCCTGGAGTAACGCATTGGCAAAGCCCGAGTTTCTTTGCTTATTACCCTGCCAACAGCAGTGTTGCCGGGTTCTTGGGTGAAATGTTGAGTGTTGGTCTTGGAATTATTGGTTTTAGTTGGATAACTTCTCCAGCTGCAACTGAGCTTGAAATGATTGTTCTTGATTGGCTTGCCAAACTGCTCAACCTACCCGAGCAGTTTCTCTCCAAAGGTAATAGCTATAATGCATACAAAAACTTATTTGCTTTTTTATATAAAAGACCTAATAAATAAGTGTGGCTTGTGTAGGAAATGGAGGTGGAGTAATACAAGGGTCAGCTAGTGAATCTATTCTTGTTGTTCTGATTGCTGCACGCAATAAGGTTTTAAGAAGCGTTGGTCAAAACGCGCTTGAGAAGCTTGTAGTCTACTCCTCTGACCAGACTCATTCAGCTTTACAAAAGACCTGCCAGGTGAAATTTTTTTAGATTACCACTCAAAAGAAATTTTGTAAAACGAAGCTAACTATTGTTGACAGATTGCTGGAATCTATCCAGCTAATTTCAGGGTGCTAGAAACGGACGCCTCTACAAATTACGCTATGCGTCCAGAATTGCTTCAAGAAGCTGTTTCTCAAGATCTTGAAGCTGGATTGATTCCATTCTTCTTATGTGCTACTGTAAGAAGTAGCGCATGTGTGAATTACTTACCCTCTTGAAGTTGAAGCATGTCCTTTGATGAATTTATTTGTTATATTCTAGGTTGGAACCACTTCTTCAACCGCCGTTGATCCATTAGCTGAGTTGGGAACGATCGCTAACGTTAGTTATTTCACATTTTCAAAAAACAAGCTTCATTGAGAACTTATTATGGCATATATACAACTAATGTTATTTCTCTTGCTACGTTTCTCAGAAAAATGGCATATGGTTTCACGTAGATGCAGCTTATGCTGGAAGTGCTTGTATATGTCCAGAGTACCGACAATACATTGACGGTGTGGAAACTACAGACTCTTTTAATACGAGTCCTCACAAATGGTTACTTACTAATTTTGAATGTTCACTACTTTGGGTAAAGGTATGGTTATAATATCCTTTTTAATCTCATATTCTCTTTTCTTGTTCTTTCTTCGCGCGTATATAAGAAGAAACTGATTAATAGTTATAAAACAGGATCAAGATTCTCTCACTGAAGCTCTTTCAACAAATCCAGAGTATCTCAAAAACAAGGTAAAGAAATATTTGTTACCATAAATCTGTACTTCTTTGAGTACTCTATTAGATTAGTAGTCTTGTTATATCCACTTTTTTTCCTTTTTTTTTTTGGCCAGGCCTCGCAGGCAAACTTGGTTATTGATTACAAAGATTGGCAAGTCCCTCTCGGACGAAGTTTTAGGTTCTTTGCTTTCACATATATTTTTAATTTAAAGTCTTGTAAGAACATGTTGCATAGATACAATCTATGTTTTGTTTTTGTTTTTTTCCGACAGATCATTGAAACTCTGGATGGTTTTACGGCTCTATGGATCTGAGGCCTTAAAGAGATATATAAGAAACCATATCAAACTGGCTAGATATTTTGAACAACTTGTCTCTCAAGATCCAAACTTTGAGGCAACTATTAAAATCTCTAAAACTCTCTAGAAAAACAAAATATTTTAGTAAGAAGGTGAATAAAGTGATTGTTCTCATTTTCAGATTGTAACTCCTCGGATCTTTTCTCTTGTCTGTTTCCGCCTCGTGCCTAAGGAAAACGATGAAAAGAAGTGTAATAACCAAAACCGCAAACTCCTAGACGCAGTGAACTCTTCAGGGAAACTCTTCATTTCTCACACTGTAAATGAGACTTATCTTTCTTCTTCTTCTTGATCTAGCTGATTAATGTTGTTGTTAATCAATTTAAATGTATTTGATTTGGGGGGGAAACAGGTTTTGTCGGGAAAAGTAGTACTTCGTTGCGCCATAGGAGCACCATTGACGGAGGAGAAGCATGTGACGGAGGCGTGGAAGGTTATTCAAGATGAAGCATCTTTCTTGCTTCACAAGTAAATAGTATAAGATTTTTTTAAAAATGCTCTAGTAGTTTGCAAACAAACTAGAGCATTTGGGTTTGGTTTGGTTTAATTTGATTTGATTATAATTATTTAATAATAATAATAATAAAATCAAATAAAAACTTGCTAAAGTCAGAGAATAATCACCAATGGTTTTGATTTCTGTACACTTAAGCAAGGTAGTCATGCATGTGTGATTGTGTGTATTGTATCCTCTTTATTTTCCCCAATTGTGTGTATTGCATCTTTATCTATGTTGTTTGGATCTATTGTGGTTAATGTAAGCAATGACAATAAAAAAGTTCATGTTTTTATTGTTAGAGGTTTTATACCATGCGATAAAATAGAGAACAAATGAATATGAAAATTTACACATAATAAAACCCCATGTTATATTGACTATTTTATATGAGGTAGCTGGTAAATGTTGCATTTTCTATCTCTATCAAGTTAGTACCTGTCAACACCACAATCCACAAGTCGCATAGTCTGAAAACAAATGCTAACTTTGATAGAAATTGGCTAAAAGCACAACATTATAGGCGGATGCAAATTCACTTCGACACTTCCCAACAATATACACTTTTTTTTTTTTCTTTTTTGATAAGTATAGAAAACAAAAATACTGTGTTTCTTTTTTTTTTTCTCTCGAACCATCATGTATCCGACGTATCCTATTCATGAATGGAGGAATTAGAAATTTAGAAGAGAGTGGAGCTCATCTAAAAACAAAGGTATCACGATACGCATAATAGTATTCTTCTCCTGGTTATATTATTGAATCCAAGGAGCGAGTAGTGTATCGGAGACCCAATTAAGCTATATAGCAACTTTTTAGGTAGCAATCTGCAATCTTCAAATAACAAATTGCGAGGGAGACTTATGTGTTACACGTAACACATCTTTTTGCTTCAATTTTTAGTTTTCTGTATTTTATAGTCTTCTTTTGTTTAAGTCTATGATAACCTCTAGCTGATGATTTGATGTTCTTGTGCGAGTGATCATAAGACTACAGGATGCTAAGAACCCAAGCTATTACATCTCTCAACCTCAAAATGCAACATGCCCTTTTCTCAACACAACAATGTCTTTGAAGAAACCAAAAGCAAATAATAACTTTATACTAGGGAAAAACTCATTTTCAGTACCAAATGTGAGATAAATAAGATGCATTATCTAAGTAAACACCTTGTGTAGTTCGTCCTAGCCGCTATTCTCTTTGGCATAACCTTCAAGATCCCTTCTTCCGGCGGCATCAATTCTATTCAGTGTTGCTGGGACACATTTTCTTCATCTCTATCTCCTCTAGTTTATGTCTTCTAGTCTTGGTCTTGTCCTCTTCTAATTTCATCGGAGTTTCAATGAGATCCCAAATCTCTACTCCGATCATGATTCAACTTCATTCTCCCCTTCCTCTCCCTTCTCACCCGGTGGACCTCGACGAGTCTTTTCTCTCCTAGTCCCATCCACCAATTCTAGCCCCCATCGATCCAGGTCACACATCCAAACCTTCACTAAGGATCTCCTTCTCGCCACCACTATAAATCAACAAATCAGAAGCCTCTAATGGTGGTTCTTGCTTTGTATGAAACCCTCACATCTGTAAACGGCCGCCGAGTTAGCCCTCTCATGCTTCATGACAACTCCTGCACATTTATATGCAGTCCATCCTATTACCCACTTTCGCCTAGGGAAATTCCCAATATCTTTATGCAAAAGCTCAGGTCTGGTCCATACTCTTCCTTGTCCTTTCGTAGCCAATCATTGAGTCAATTCATGGAACCAATTGATAGAGGAAATCAACTGGAACATAATCAACCATTGTTGCTAAACTGGTAGAAAAACAGCTTGAGAACCATGCCATCCAAGGCTATTTTCTATGAAAGTAAAGCTTGAAGAAGAATGACATTATGATCCCGTCTCCAAGCAGCGGTGGTTACCAAAGCTTCTTCAACCTTTCACCTTTCCCTCATATGTACATGGAGTTCATACAAGAGCTATTTTGCAACATTATGGATAACAATTTTGGAAGTACAAGAGTGAAGAAGAACGGCATTATGAACTCCTTTTGATCTGCTTCATCTGATTATTGAACTCAAGCTCATACCAGAAAAAATCTATATCTTTAAGGATATTTTACCACTTGTGCTAACGTTCTCATTGCGTTTTGAGCCAACAAACCAAGAGATAAAAGACTCTTTCTCAACGTCATATGCTCTCTTATTGATCGTGACTTTCTCAAAATTCCCCGAATTGATCATGGAAGTGTCTATAACACACCATGAGGTTGCATGGGGCTGTTGCTTGTTTGCTTATGTCTCCTACTCTCTTTGGTCTCTCTATCCTTATCATTAGCTTATGCTCTTTGAAGTTGTAAACCTCTTAGTGGACCCCATGTCCACTCCCAGTCCATGGGCTCACCTTCCTTAATGGGCCTCACATCCTCTCATAGGCTCGTGAGCCCATCCATATCCGATGATGATTTGCTACGTCCGGGGGGGTTTTTAAAGACTTGTTACCGTCCCTACAAATCACCACATGATCTTTTCCTGTGTTTTGTCCTCACTCGCACAGTTCCCACAATTACTTCCCGAAAGGTCATCCATCCTGAGACTACTCCAGCTCAAGCACCCTTAACTATGGAGTTCTTTCAGACCCCTTCACCGAAAAGATAAGTGCACTTTGGTGATATAGGTGGCCAAATCAATTATTTTAAACCTCTCTGCAAGTCTCTAAAATCGGGTATCACAATTCACCATTACTAACAGATTGCAACGTCCTCTTTGCACACCAAAACCGTCAGCCCCGACTGTGTGAGCCTACTTGACTCCACATGCGTCTAGGTTCAGCTCTGATACCACTTGTAACGCCCCGACCGCCACCTCTTAGTGAGCTCTATGTCCAATCCCAGTCCATAGGCCCACTTTCTTTAATGGGTCTCATGTCCTCTCACTAGGCTCGTGAGCCTATCCATATCCGTGGCCGGTTTGCTACTGTAATGCCCCGACCGTCACCTCTTAGTGGGCACCATCTCCACTCACAGTCCATGGGCCCACCTTCTTTAATGGGCCTCACATCCTTTCACTAGGCCCATGAGCCCATCCATATCCGACAGCCGATTTTCTACGTGGTGAGGCTTTAAGACTTGTTACCATCCCTACAAATCACCACATGATTTTTCCCTGTGTTTTGTCCTCACTCGCACAGTTCCGACAGTCACTACCCGGAAGGTCACCCATCCTGAGACTACTCTAGCATAAGCGCGCTTAACTATGGAGTTTTCTCAGGACCTTTGACCGAAAAGATAAGTGCAGTTTGGTGACATAGGTGGCCAAATCAATTCTTCTAGACCTCTCCGCAAGTCTTTGAAACCGAGGTGTCACAGTTTCTCAGTTGCTTGTGTGTATAGTCTAGTATTTGTGATAATAATTATGCATATCAATTGTTATTTGTGGTGTGCAGGTATGTGACGTGGAATCATGGCGATGAGGAGGAGGATGATCTAGAGTCTCGGCTATGGTTATTAGTGTTGGAACCTGGTTTAGTAGCATGCTAGGTTGTTGGTTAGAATGGTAAGGAATGTTCTTGTTGTTGCATATTGGTTGTTGTTGGTTTAATGATGATTTGTGGTTTGATGAGTTTAGTTAAATATTATGGGGTGCTTAATTATGATATATAAAAAAAAACGGGTCTGGTTGTTTCAAAAGAACAGTGACAAATGAGAGAGCGCCCAAAACATTATAGAAACATCACTTAGAGCTGCTCAAAACCGGCTCTAAACCCGGTGAACTTAAACCCAAACTGGTTAATTTTATGATTTCACATAAATTGATTGGTTCTTCCACTTTTCTTCAAGGCATAAGCGTTAAAATTAATTCTTTAATTCTTCAAAAATATAATTTCGAAGCTATGAAGACCATATCAGAAACTGTTGACAATACCGTCAATAAAATTATAAGGATTTTTAGATAAAACACATATTAAGACATCTTGTTTATTTTTGTTGTACTTTTTTAACAAACAATTTATTTAATATCAAATTAAAATAATCAAAATTAATTAGACAAAATGCAATTGGAGGTTGTTATTCTAAGTGGGGGTATTGGACACCGGACTGTGAAAGAATTTAATAGAATAATGAATTCCAGTGTTATTCGATCAAACATTTTATAAATTCTTATAAAGTCTTGTGTTATTCAAGTTGTTACTTTTTTAACTCTATTAAAATCAAGTGTTATTGGATGTTATCTAATTTTATACAACATCATTATTTAGCGAGAATTCAAGAGAAATGTTAGTGTAAAATGTGAAGAATAGATTCTGAGCTTTTAAGGTCAGATTTGGATAGATAAAAAAAAAACATATATTCACCAATTACTCGTGACGCTAACTCATCATTAGAACAAATAAACAAGATATGCGTCCATTGCTCCCAGAATCGGCATTACGGCAGCAGCGAGAAGGTTACGGACGGTCCAATCCCAGCATGAGAACAAGGTATGCGTCGATTGCTCCCAGAAGAATCCACAACGGAGGCAACGATTGTCTCAACAAGTTTCTGGCACAGTACGGATCTCTAAAGAGACCGATATCATCGCAAAGTATAAATTCGAACGCCGCATCTGTGTATCAAGATCGGATCCAAGCTTTAGCTGAGGGAAGGCAATGGAGAGATCCGCCGGTGGTGGAGGGATGTATAAGAAGCCTCCGTTGTCTCAGGGCGGTGGTAGGGACTCTGGTAATGGTGGATGGGATAATTAGGATAGTGAAGAAGAACAATGGTGGTCATAAGGAGAGAGAGAAAGGTCACGAGGAGAGAGAAAGGGCAATATCTTTTTATTCTGTTAAAATTTTAATATTTTCTATTAAAATGTTATTAAATATAATCTCTGGAATGATAAATAAAGATTTAAGAATCTTTTATTATCACTAAAAGTCTGTAAATTATGACTTAAATTCTATTCAATTAAATTCTCTCACAATCGACTGTCCAATACCACCCCCTAAGTTTCTAACCATCTTGTTTTGATTAAAGTTAAATATTTAAGACTTGCATAGTTATTTGAAAAAAAAAATATTAAGGAAACAATAAAAAATAACTACTTTTTAAAAGAAATAGAGGGAGAGTAATTAACAATTGTAATATTTTAAGAAATGTCATCTTTTTTTAACTGCTGCTTTAATTGAATAATTTGGAGTGTGATCTTCAAGGAGGATGTTTACTATGAAGTTTGGAACATAAAAGCTGCAGACATAGCAAAGGAAATATTTTCAAGATCAGATGAATTTTAAGAAATGTCTTTAAACAATTTTGACTATTTGAAATAATTTTAATGATAATAAAGTACAAATTATAAATTTTTAGTTACTTGTTAATTATATAGTAGAACTATACTATTCCGTAGATTTTACAACATTCTCTTTATTTTATTATCTCCAAATCAACCTCCTTTATCCGAAAATATCACATTTGCCTCTCTTTTTGTTCACCATTTTCACATTTTTACTGGAATGAAGCAACATAGAAGAAAAAAAAGTTAAAACCATATTATTTCTGGGCGTAATAATTGTGAAAGTGACGGGGCTGTGAGTTACTGATACGCAACAAACTTCTTCATTGGCCGCTTACATTTCTCGCACGTGACAACTCTCACCGTCAACGTTTCCTGAAACGGAACAACCACCGTGTGACTCAGTTCACACGGCTTCTCCGCCGCGATTTCAATCGCCTCCGTAAAACCCAATCCCTTAGCGTACTCACCCCACCGTACAATCTTCCTCATCCTCTCCGTCAGCTTCTCTCCGTCAACCGTCACCGCTTCTGATCCCTTTCCGATGATCCCCCAACCCTTGTGTTCGCCGTAATCGAAGTCGAGAAGTTTCGTAACTTCTTCGAACACACGATCAGGTCGTTTCGACGATTCGATTCTCTTTACTTTTGATCGTTCGATGCTTTCTAATCTTAGCCAGAAGAGTTGTTGTACTGTAGGACTGAACAGGATTGAGCTCTCTTCCATGGCTTTTGTTCGCTCGTTGCTGAGGTAAACAAGCTCTAATTGGAGCCCTAGATTTTGAATCTTTCTTGCTAGTGACACAAATTCATCAACCCAATCCAAGTTCTCACTTCCGAATATGCATATCTCTCTTCCTTGTTTCACCTGAATCGTTAGAGTCTCATCACAAATCTGATCATAAGAAGTTGAAATGATTGATACTTAGAGAAATGTGTACCCAAGTTTCAAATGCAGGATGAATGCCATCAAGCAAGAGCTGCATAGACCATCCATGTTCTTCCCAAAGCTCATCTTCTCTAGTTACTGAGAATGGATATGCTTGAACACCCCATATCAACACCATATCCATGGCATTCATGTTCGAAAACTCCCCGTTAGTATCCATCAACACCACCATTGCCTCGTCGTCTCCGTAATGCCATTCTCGTTTGAAAAAGTTGACTATTGTGGAGCTCATCAACCATGGCTGCCTTACTGAGATCCATGGTAAGGAATTGGAGTAGAACTCGAAGATTTCTTTTTCTTCGTCTGTCCATTTTTGGGAGGATGGTATTGGTATCCATATGATTTCGTAGTTTTGTTCTGTGTTGGTGTTGGATGGATGATCGTATAATTGTTGAAGCAGGAAGAAAAGTGGCTCTACTGGTGGTTGTGATAGTAGCAGCAGTATTACCTTTTCTTTCAGCTCAGTTATACCTATCTGTCATTGGATGATAAAGAAATGTTCTTTGTACCTCATCTTTATGTAAAGTAAAAGAAGAGACATGAAAAAGAAAGAAAGAAAGAAAGGATAGTTCTTTGTACTTGTCTGGAGTATTGTTGAAGTGGTAAATCATCTTGTAGAGAAAAAAGTAGGTGGAGTACGTCTTGGTTGTCTTGATGAGTGCCTGTCTTAATGTTTCTAAGCTTTTGATTGATTTCTTCATCTTTAGACATTACAACGGAGAAGCAACATCAGAGATGAGTTTTGCTTTAAATAGAAGCTCTGCTTTTGGGAATTAACTTCAGAACATTTGAAAGTTACCTATTTGTGTGCTGCAATCTTCTATCTGCTTGTTGAGGCGGGTATGGAGGCTGAGTAATTGATATCCCAAACTAGAAAGTTCCCCTACTGCTCTTCTTGACTCCGTTGAAAGTTCCTGTGCTGCTTTCCTTGTTTTTGTTGCCTAAGTATTTCAGAGAATTCCTAGCTATGAGAAAATTTGATGTTGACTGCTAATATGCTAAAAACAATTTCTCTGCTGCTCTTCCATTTGTTTCTTTTTGGAAGGAAGATAGAAGAAGGGTGGAAAAATAAACAATGGACCTGCTGGGTTTGCCTGAAATAAGGGATTTGCTGCAGGCATGCAAGTGCACTTTTGACAACCCGGTAAGTAGCTAAATAGACATTAGACAAGGTTTTCCCCACAATGTTGTTGTCTAGCTGCACTTGTTTAATTGGTAGTCTTTCGAATTTAATTATGCATTTGCTTACATCCACCATTGCTTTGACGAGCAACCTCAGAGATTCTAACCATGGTCTGAACTTGGTTCTCTCAACAGGCAACTGGTTGAGTGTTGCAATTGAAGCTGCGACCGGATCACAGAAGGCTAGATGAACTGGTAGCAATAGTCCTCCAAATGTTGCAGCAAGGACTCCAAGTACTAATACAGCTTTTGCGTCCCATCGGTATTCTTTCAGAAGATCAAACAAAGCCATTGTTCTTGTCTGGATCTCATTTTCCCCCATGCAAGGACAAAGCATCTGCAACCGCAAGAGTTTCAAGATTTGCGGCTCCAAGGAATTTTCCAGGGAGGGTTGTTTTGAGAAGAAAGGATGATCTTTTTACCTGAACAGAGATTCTGGAGATAGCATATGGTAGTGTTTCCTTTGAGTCAAAAACTTGAACGTTGGTGATACAATTCTCTGTCATAAGCGGTCTAGGAACCTGAAAGTTTAGCGGCACTATTATTGGCAAGAATCAA
>NC_025700.1:14681664-14745843 GCF_000633955.1 Camelina sativa
GAGTCAAAAACTTGAACGTTGGTGATACAATTCTCTGTCATAAGCGGTCTAGGAACCTGAAAGTTTAGCGGCACAATTATTGGCAAGAATCAAGACAAGTCTTTAAAGAATTGGACCGAGAGCTCACATCATTTTGAAGAACAAAGCTCAAGATGGTTTCCACTTCCTGAAGCAGCATTTCGGAATCAAGCCAGCGACCATCTGGATCATGGCTACGAAGTAGCTGCTCAACTATGATGTCTTCATTCAGTGCAGAGATGTCGCTTCGGAAATTCATGGTAATATACTAATATGGCTGTTGTATTGAAAAGACTATACTTTGAATTGTATTTTACTTACCACAAAAGGATGTGTGTCTCTTGGTTTTGCGTGATAAAAATAGTAGTAGGGTCCCTGAAACTGAAGATTGTTGAGCAATCTGACAGGAATCTTATTCAAAGACGTTAATCATGGCTTTATCTTTTACAGATTTTGAATATCTTCATGTCTTAACTGTAGTAACACTTTTTCGTGATGAATGAATGAGAATGGAGAGGATAACCGGACCGCTTAACCTAACCATAATTGTAAACCTGAAAAAGAAGAGTAAGAATAGCAGACTCAGCTTGGGGTATCTTTGATTAAGACTTGAGTTCCAATCTTGTTCAGTACTGGGGACGAAGACCAAGAAAAGTATATCACATCTTCTGACAGTATGAACAGTACAAAGGTATAACTTTCCCTTTTGCCATTTTTTCGTTGACAGCTACATTATTTATGGATCTACAGCGACAAAGAATAGATACGATCCATAAGATGTCAAATATGGTAGTGAAAACAGGACCACTTTGGGCTCCTGTGTTGAAAACTAGAAGTCTTGGACAAGAAAGGTATATACTGTTGTTTGAGACATGTGTACATAATAAATCATGGGACCATTCAGGATTAAAATCTTCAGTAAAAATTTGTAACAGCAGAGCAAGGAAGATAATACTTTATTTACGAGAAAATCAGCTGTCTCTGATTTTCATGTGCAATGAGATTGCAATTACTCACAAACAGATTATCTACATATAACTTCGAAAGGAGCCGTGATTGATCGAAAAATCACTCAAAGGTTATTCCGCTCAAAGTAAACACAAATGTTGGGACACCGGTAATATCTCCACCACCATTGGTGAATGTTGGCTGTGAAAGATCTCAGATCACCTGCGGTTTCTTCTGTTCTTTAGAAGAGTTATCTTAATAAAGCTTGATACGAACGGAGATTGAGCTCCGGCAAATGGGGCAAACAGTGAGGTCTTTCCCACATTCTGAGCAAGTCTGATAGAGCAAAATAAGAAAAACAACGGACAGTTAAAAGATTTTGTTTCATGTGCGATCGATCCTTAGGAGGTAACTCAGGACTGGAAAATGCACCTGATGGCCACAGTTGAAAGCCATGTTCTTTGGACTCATTAGACATACGGGGCAAACCTGTGCAGTTAATCCAACCAAAAAGATGTGAATAGCAGGAAAAGATTGATCAAAGCATTGTTTTTTTTCTTTCTTTGTAAAATCATACCTGCCCCTCATTACGAGCAGTTGGAGGTGTTGCAGACGAAACACCACTATCATCAGATGGTCTGTTTTGAAAACTGGTTGATCTGGAAGTTCTTGGGCTGTTGCGCATAGCTTGAGTAGCATAAGTTGGTGGTGGAAGCGCAATCCTGTTTGGACTATGTCCAGTTCTTTGTCTGTGAATTCGAAACAAGGAACGAACTTGAGATCAGTTCTTTGTCTGTGATGCACTAGTGTGTCTGAAATTACTTACCCGAGTAAGCCAAGCTCAAGGGTGGCTTTATACTGAGATGGTATCTCCATCAAAGCCGAGAGTGCAAATTCTGCCTCTTTTCTTGCTAGATCAATGTTCTTTGACATAATATCCGTGAAATTCACAAACTGAAATGATTAAAATGATGAACAAACCAAAATACCTGTTAATCTGCCAGGAAGAGACAGGAAATATCTACACTACTGCAGAAGCTTGTTGGTATTATTACCTGGAAATTGTCAAAGGCACGAGCAGGGATGTTATCATCAAACTGTCTCATGGTGTCCCAAGGACCATCTCCAACACCAACAAGAACTATGGACAAAGGGTATTCACTGCAATGGAATCCATCACAAATAAGAAAGATGCGGCTGGAAATTGGATTTGTCCGCAAATAAATAGTATATTATTATTACCTTGCTCTTACAATAGCATCAATGGTGCGCTGCTCTTGTGGACTGAATCCACCGTTCTCTGTATCAACACTTCTTGTCACCTGTCAGGATAAAAGCTCCAGTGATAACTATACAAATATCTGAGAATGAAGATAAAACTAAACACAAATAGGTACATATGCAAGAACTTTCTCCAGCCAAATATGGTTCCAAACTTTACCTGTCCATCAGCGATGATGAGAAGAACATGGTACTGGCCGCCACTTTCTTCCACAATTGTCATGGCCCTTTCAATGATGGGTGCAAAAGATGTCGGACCTGTTAAAGAACCGGTAAAATATAAGGAAAAAGTAGAGCAAGAGTCAGAAGACAGGCAGAAGAAAAGGACTACTTCATCTCACTCAACCTGAGAGGTGAAGCTGGGGAACAATCTCTCTGTAACACGTAAGGACTTCTTCAAAACCATTACAAAATGTATCATTGGGATTGAAACTGAAGACATCTTGATCATGGGTAGTTGCTGCATAATCGAACCAATCTTAACATCTCTAATCACAGACTTAAACAACAGTTATACAAGAAAAAAAGACTGGTTCTTGACGGTTATTACCATCTCCAAACCCATAGCAGGGAATCAAATTATCCTCATCGAAAACCGATAAAGTCTTCCCGATGATGGAAATAGCTTGCTGGTAAGGGTTTGGGGTTGTTCCAATGTAATGCAGGCTCTTCCTACCAAATGACCTCGCACCTGAATCAAATCACCTGAGTAAGCTACCAAACCAAAGCAACCTAGACTAAAAACATTGAGATAATAACTTCTCTAACCTGTCCATTCGTTGCTCTTGGTGACATCTATACCAACAATCAAATTCGAGGACTCCAAACCGGCATGTGAAAGAGCAGCCGTAACCTGTGTAAGAGAAGAGATTCACAAACCAACAACACAACAACAATAAGAGATAAACAAAAACAAAAACAAAATGATGGATTCAATGATACAAACCTCATCAATTGAACGGTAGTTATCAGCAATCCGTGAATACTTCCTCTCTAGAGTCTTCGGAGTTTGTCTCCCGGAATTGTAGGAGGAAGAGGCAGGAGAGGCAGATGGATGGTTTGGTGTGTGATAAGAGCTGTTCTGGTCTCCATAATCTCCCCAGGCAGACGAGCTCCCAGACACACTACGTTCATACCTCCGATCAGTTCCTCCGCTAGTCGGCTCTTTCGAACTACTTCCTCCCATCCAAGACAACCAAACCCAAAACAAGATGAACAGCACAATCACCTGCAACAACACTTCAAGCATAAGTCAAAAAATTTCAGATTAAACCCAAACAACAACAAAGTACCAATACAACACAGTAACACCCATATAAATAGGAGAGAGCTTATTGACTTTGAAACAGATCCCAAAGTTTGGATTTTTATCATCGAAGTCTTCACCTTTCACATTGTTTAAAACATGTTTGACTCAGTAAATTTCACATTTTTGTTGTTACATAATTAAAACTAATATAATAATAGTCAGACACAGTCGCTTTCAGACATAATTATAACACATCGCCGTGTGAAATACAAGGAAACTCTATTGAGAGATTTTTCCGGCGAGAAATGATAAATTAAAGAAGAAGACCCAATTTCAGAAGATTACAGGAAACAAGGGGAGTTACATTACACGAGTTGACTCATTCAAAGATCGAAACTTTTTCATTGGAGTACTAAACTAAACTTAAACGTAGAAGAGACAGAGACGTTACCTGCACAATCGAAACTGCTCAAATGGGATCTCTCTTGTGAAGTAGAGAATTTTCAATGTATATATGAATTTATAATAATAAGAACAATTGTGGCATTTATATACGTTATCTATTTCAGAAAATATATATAGATTTTGTCGTTTTATTAGCTTGACCAATACAAATGTATCTTGGTCCTTGGTTTTGGAATTTTTATTGTTATCTTTGTCTTCATTATACACAAGTCTTATCATCACCAATTTTTTAAGTATTTTTTTCCTCTTAAGTTTTATGATTTAGTTAGTTTTAATTTTAAATATGGTTATTTTAGAATTTATTTTTTATTTAATTGAAAAAAATCAAAATATATAATACCAAATTGAGCTATGTATCTCCATCTATAGTGTCTTAAGAAAAATGTTTTCCTAATCTTTTGAACTTTCTATTTATTAGTTAGCTTTAAATATATGGTCAACACAGTTTATCATCTTAAATTTCTCTTTTTATTTAATTGATGAATTTAAAGAAAAATAAACTCTCTTCTTCTAGAGTGACATCTCATCACCATTTTTTTTTAATATACATTATTAAAATTAAAATACATATTTTCATATTCAATTTATTTATTAAACAAAATATTTTTGAGTATTTAAATATATGTAGCAATGATTATAGTATTATCTAAGAAATGCAAGTCTAAATAAAAATTATATGATATCTTGCTTCATGAAATAACATTGAAAATGGAAGAAAACTCTAATAAACATGAAGCATGTTACAACATAGAACAAAAACTGCTTTAAAAAATACTTTATCGATATGGTTACGAACATGTAGGGACTTGATAAAGCGGAAACTATGAATTGTGTAATGATTAATGATTACTTAATCATTTTATTTGGAATTTTTCCATATACAAAATGGAATATTC
The DNA here is from genome assembly GCF_000633955.1 of Camelina sativa. Taxonomy (NCBI): domain Eukaryota; kingdom Viridiplantae; phylum Streptophyta; class Magnoliopsida; order Brassicales; family Brassicaceae; genus Camelina; species Camelina sativa. The sequence continues at coordinate 14,686,522 of NC_025700.1, forward strand.
TTAGTCTAATAGTCTATCTAGTAATTTAAGTGATCTAACCAATAAATGTTTGTAGAGGAAGGTATACGAAACGAAATGTTTATGATAATTTAACGGAATAGAAAACAAGTTAAACAATTGGTTTTGTACACTCAAGTTCAGTCGTCGTAAGCTATGACGAAACTACATTAAGATATTAGTATTACTCTACTCTTTCCAACAATACGGGATATTAAAGTACGTACGTATAACGTATCAGTAACCCAATAGTTGAATCAAAAATCTTGCCCGAGAATCATATATTATATAGTTTTTGGATAATAAAATGATGTATGAAGAAGTAGGTTGGAAAGGGTAGTCTTTATGACGATTGTTTGTAAGGGCCTGAGGGGACGTCGCCTTCCAATACCATTTTGTGATGCTTTCTATATATTCTTGTAACTTGTATGGAGTGCGACTTTGTTCTCCATTCCTCGCATAAAACATATATCATCATCCCTTACACAAACACCCCCTCTATCCTATACTTACCATTTCCCTAGCTAAGTTAGCACCATTACAAATTAGTAGTATAAATGTAAATCGTTATGTAGAAATAAAGTATAATACAAAAGAGCGTTTGATTTCAATCTTCTTATTTTCTTAAGGTTCACACTTTTTTAAAAATATTCTTTAAAGGCAAAATTATTTGATATCTCATTATATAAAATTATGATAGCTAATGGTCATATTTATATGATTATGATTAGAAGTTATGATTTTGAAAAATAATACGATCTGAAAGATATTTATATATTGAACTTTGTTACTATCATATTAAATTATATTTTTGCGTAACAAAAGAAGTGTATATATAAAGAAAAACTTACAGGTTTTATGCCATTTCCGGCGATGTAAGTTATGTAGTCATTACCAGCAACACTAACGAGAGCTAGGGAAGAAGAAAGGTCGGATGGGGAGTAGACATTGCCGATGAGTTTTTCGAAAAGACTGATCTGATAGGTCATGTTGAGATTTGAATTTATATTCTCGAAGACTCCGGTTTTGCCATATGCAAAATTCATTCCATACTCTAACCGTTCATGTCCCGCATAATCTTTCCATAGGTAAGGAATTGGGGATTTTAACCCCAACAGTTTGGCTGCACCCAACCACCAACACAATTATAATTTTATAAACATGTGTTTCGAAACATATAAGCAATGTCAACAAGCAGACCATTTATATTTGTAGTTAAGGAAATAAATTTCAAACTAAGTAAAATTCATTTTAACATGCAAGTATGTGCATATGTATCTACGATTTGAAGTTGGGTTGGCTATTAGATAAGATATACTAGATGTTAAACGCATATAGAATACGTTGAATTCACTAAATTAATATGACAATATTACAATTTTGCGACGACGACTAACTTAATTTCGCAACTTCAAATTTTATATATTTCAAATGTATAAATGGTGATCTTTACACAATGTTTCCCTCACTAAGAGGTTAAAGTGGATTCCTCACTAATTTTATGGTGAACTCATTCATGATGTTTTAGGGACGGCCGAAGAGGTACCTAGATAATCGGTAGAGACACGACCGTCTGAGAAACGGCCGGAGGGTTTGCGTGGGAATGTGATGCCATAAGGGACTTCCCATGAGGGAGCTTCATGCATCTTAATGTTCCCGGTATCGACGTAAGAATCTCCAAACACGAACAGCTTCGTTGGACCTTGCAACTGCTGATGATGAGGAAGCTTCTTTGAACTCTCAACTCCACTGATGTCTCCTGCCAAAATAAATGGATAAAGAACAAATTGTAACTTCTAAAAATATGCCTATGGATTTTAGGGAATCCATACTAATTTAAGAAAGTATGCAAGATAGTTGTGAATTACCAAAGAGGAGATAAGAGAACAAGACCGGTAATAGTAGTGAGACGAAGAGTTTTAGCATGGAATCCATTTCAGAACACACATTTTTTTTCTTTCTTTTATTAAAGAGAGAATATGTTGAGGAGATGAGTATAAGAATGGAACTTAGAGAACTGAGAGTGTGCACTTATTTATAATTAGATTTTAGCGAAATTAACTCTCAATTTTTGGCTGATTTATTTAAAAACGATATAAAAGTTTTAAAATAACTGTTGTAATTTAATTTTATCATTCGTTCTTGTGCTTATTTTTTTTTCTCAAAAAAATTATATATTGATTAAAAATCAGTCATTACAGAGAGAGTTTTGTAGCCATAGAGGCTTTACAACTGAGTCAGTGTAATATGGAGAATTTATACAACCATATTTAGCTAAGACATGTGCCACCCTATTACAAAATCTATCTTTGTGAAGGTAAACGAAAATTTCTGTAATTTGGAAGACCAAGCTCTTCTGTCATGGATAAGATTTTTTAGTAAGACATCCACAGTTATACCGTTAACTAGTTTAATCAGAGTTTCACAGTCCCCTTCGAAAATAATTGAGTGATGACCTCTAATCCATGCCTGTTGTATCGCAACAAGAAGTCCTTTTGTTTCCGCCTCTAAAGGTGATCGTACATGATGTAGTTTAGTTGCACCCCATACAATAGCTTCGCCTTGGTGGTTCCTAAAGATCCATCCTCTAGTGGCATGGTGAGTGTGATGATCGTAGCTCGCATCAAAATTGCACTTAATTGTCGGATGAGTTGGGGGTAGCCAGGTAGTTGTGTTCGTGCTTGTAGTAGGCAATGATGAGGAATTGTTTTGTAAATTGCTTATCCATTCTTTTGTGTCTGACTTCGCCTGTAAAACAGTCTTCGATGTACTTTCACAATAATTGTTAAAGACCTGATTGTTTCGTGCTTTCCACATACGCCATAAAAGAACAAAGGGTAGAAGTGGATCATATGTATTGAATGCTTGTGATTGATATGATAAGAGTTGAGCTATAACATCCTCCGTATTTGAAGATATTTGAGTGATGTTCATGGAAGGGGTATTGGAAAGTCTCCATGCCATTATTGCAAAAGAACATGAAAATAGGACATGGTGAATTGTTTCATCTGTTTGACGACATTTTGGACATAAAGGATCAATGTTCACACCTCTTGTCTGCAAGGATCAATGTTCACACCTCTTGTCTGCAATCTTGTTGTGGTTGGTATAGCTTGTGATAGTATGCGCCATAGAAAGTGTTTAATCTTTGGTATTAACCGCAATTTCCAGATCTTGTTTTTAAGTTCAATCAAACCGTGAGGTATATTTAATGCATCTCCTGGGTCAAAAGGATAGTGAGTGATGAACCAATATCCAGACTTTACAGAGTATTCTCCTGATCGAGTACAGTTCCAAATCAGTTTATCCGGTTGTTCCACTTGTGAGAGATGAATTTTCTCAATGAGCTCCTGCTCTGGTTGTTGGACCAAGGAAGAAAGTGTTTGGTTGTCCCAAGTTCTAATATCACCCGTTTTGGAGATTATATGTCCGAGTGTTATGGGAGATTGCAATGGTGATGTTTGTACTAATCTAGGTGGATGCACTTCAATGAAATTATCCAAACCTAGACGTATAGTTTTACCATCCCTAACAATATATCGAGAACCTTTCTTAATAAGATCTAAACCTATTAAAATAGACGACCATCCATAGGACTGTTTCTTTCTTTGTCTAGCATCTAATATAGAATCATCACAGTAGTATCTATTTTTCATTAACCGGGCAAACAGGGAATTAGGATATTGGATGAGCCTCCATGCTTGTTTTGCCAAGAGTGCATCATTAAATTTTNNTTTTGCTAAGTCCCTAAACCCCACCCCCCCCCCCCCTTCGTTTTTTGAACTTTGTAACTTTTTCCAAGCAATCCACGGTATACTACATTGATTTGAACCTTTTTCCCACCAATATTACATTAAGAGTGATTCTATTTTGGTTGTGATTCCTAAAGGTAGTTTGAAACATGACATAGCATAAACGGGCATTGATAAGGCCACTGAGTTAAGCATTATTGCTTTACCTGCAGGAGATAATTTCTTTGCAGTCCAACCATTTGTGCGTTTCTTGACTCTCTCGACAATATATTTAAACATTTCCTTCTTTTTCCGAGCAAATTGTTCCGGAATGCCAAGATACTTTCCTCCTGCTCCATGATTTGGGATTGCTAGAATTGACTTCAGTCGTAATTGAGTGTTCCCATAAACTCTGCTTCCAAAAGTGATCATAGATTTTGAAGGATTTATCTGTTGCCCTGAATAGTATTCATAGATATCGAAAATATCTTTCAAAGCTTGGCAGCTTTTCTTATTGGCTGTGCAAAAAATAAACAATCATCAGCAAACTGCAAGTGGGTAATACTTGGAGCACCATTTCCAATTCGGATGCCACAAAGATATCCTTCTTGTTCACTTGTTGTAATTAAAAGGCTGAGTATATCCGAGCATAGTATGAAGAGGTACGGTGATAGCGGGTCGCCCTGTCGAATACCTCTTGTTGGTTTGATATAACAATAAGGAGTGCCATTTATTAGAACAGAGTAGTTCACAGTTGTCACAACCGCCATGATCCAGTTTATCCATTTGGGACAAAAACCAAAGAGTTTCAAAGTTGTTTCAAGGAAATTTCACTCGACACGGTCATAAGCTTTGGTTACATCCATTTTTATGGCCATATAATTCTGTGAAACTCGATTTCTGACCTTAAGTGAGTGCATTAATTCGTGTGCAATCATCACATTATCTTGAATTAATCGTCCTGGAATAAAGGCTGCTTGTGATTCTGAGACTATGTAATTCAAGTGTGGTTTTAATCGTTGTACCAGACATTTGGATACAACCTTATATAGGACATTACATAAAGCTATTGGCCGGTAGTCCGAGAGAGTTTAAGGGTTGTCAATCTTTGGAATCATGCAAATGTTTGTGTGGTTGATGCTTTGCTTCATTACTGCGCTCTCGAAAAAAGGTGGACTTCTCTTATGACTTGTGGTCCGACTGTATCCCAACATGCTTTATAAAATATGGCTGTTAAACCGTCTGGACCCGGAGCACGATCATCATCTATTGAGCTAACTGCAACATAAATCTCCTCACCACTAAATGCTCTTGTTAGATTTTTAGTTGTTTCCTCTGAAACTTTTGGCCTGAAATCCGCAAAAACCGAGGGGGAAACATGGTGATTTGCAGTGGAGAATATGTTTGTAAAAAAACTTTGAGCATGATCCCCAATCTCCTTATTACCCTGATATAAATTGCCTTGATCATCTGATATAGAGGTAATTCAGTTTTTGGCAAACCGTGATTTTGCACAAGCATGGAAAAAACTTGTGTTTTGATCTCCAACAGTCATCCATTGGTTTCTACTTTTTTGTTGCCAATGTTTTTCTTCATCACTATAGGCCTTTGTCAAGTCATCTTGCAGAAATGGGATTGTTCTCCGTATATGTGGATTTAAGCTCTCCGTTGCTAAGTTTAAACGAGTTTGAAGTGTGACAATACGTTCTTCCGAGTTTAGATGGTAGTCTCGTTTTAAGCTTGCCATGCTTTGTCTGCAGTTCTTGATTCTTTCGGTGATTGAAATGTCAGAACTTTCATTATCAGCTAACTATCCATATTTTACCGCATCATGAAAGTTTGGTACATCCAATAGGCATTTATCGAACTGGAAGGTGCGTCTGTTATGACTAATTATGTCATTTAGATCAAGTAGAATAGGCTTGTGGTCCGAACCTACAAAGTCTAAGAACTGAGCCTATGCATTTGGGAAGATTGCTGCTCCTGGGGACTTAAACATGGCCCTGTCTAGACAGCATTGGATTGTATGAGAATGACGTACACCAACCCATGAGTAAGTATTTCCTCTTGAGCGTATGTCTTGAATATCACACACAGCTATCATGTGTCTAAAGTCTCGAAAAGTCCATTCTTCACGAATTGGTCCTCCTGTTTTTTCACGGTTACAAGTTATTTCATTAAAGTCTCCAATTAGTAACCACAGAGCATTGCACGAGAGTGCTAAGTGTTCAAATCGTTCCCACAGTTCATGTCGTTCACTAGGAACAGGATGACTATACACACAAGACAAGTAGAACCTGATATTATTATGGTCAACTGTTACATCAATAAGCCTCTCATCCTATGAAAGTAAGGATAAGGCTACCTTGAGGGGGTTGAATAAAAGCATTTGAGAATCCTAAATCACACTTAAGTTTAGATATTACATCATTTTGGTTTAGAGTTTCAGAGAGAAAGAGAATATCACACTTAGTAAGAAAACATAGTTTTTTTAAACGAGAAGACGTTAGAGAAGGACCAACGCCCTGGCAGTTCCATGAGAGGATCTTCATGATGGAATGTCTGGGGGTACCGGGCCTCCCGCGCCTCCATCGAATCCTTTGTTGATAGAACATGAACCAACCAAAACTATGCACTGAGTCTTCCTGCGAAGTTGGTTCAGGATCACCAACTCCTCAGTTGCTTCTGCTTTGTTGAAGGATGTCTCGAACTGCACTCGTTTGCGCTTCATGAAGACAAATTCAGGCTGTGCATTGTCAGAGTTGTCATCGAGATAGTTCGTTGGGACTTGATGATCAATGAACTGTCCAGCATACTTAGCATTCAAATAGCGGATACGCTCAACCGTTAGATCCTTGTCCATTAAGACACCTGGTAGAGAGTTGTTCGCCATCGTGTGTGGAACATAACCCTGAGTAGGGTCTGGTTGTGGTGGTGCCATTTGTAACCCCGGGATAAGACTTGCAGGGTCTACTGACGGTAAGGAGGTTGCATCAGCCATATCTTTGTCACCATCAATGTGATTCTCACCATCAGTATCATTATCCGAATCTTCTTCTTCAGGATCATCAAATTCAAGGGAACACTCCTTTGCGTCATGTTTTAGTGACCCACATTTTGTACAAAAGTTTCGAAGTCACTCATAACGAAACTTAACAATTGTATTCTCATCAGCAATGAATTGGATGTTCTTTTGGAAACGTAAAGGATCATCTATGTTCCAGTTTATCTTAACACAGACAGCCCCTACTTGCATCTCATTCTCATTGTAGTCTACTTCAGAAACATATCCTATCTTGTTCCCTACCCACTTAGCCATATCATTTGTTGAGCAAAGAGTTGGGATACCTTGGATTTGTACCCAAAAGGGGATGATCTTCATGTTAGCATCACTTATGTTTGGATACCAACGATGTGTGGTTACCATCCAATCGTTGAAAGACCAAGGACCCCTACGCAGCACCAAATTCAAAGAATCTTCTGATTGAAATCGGAATTGGGCCCTTCCACCATCGAGAATTCGTCCCACACATTCATCAGGAAAACCCCATACTCGTGGCATTTGCCGTATTAGGGCTCGGAGATTCTGCTTTCGAGGGTTGACCGGAGTAACAACCAGGGTGTGGCGATTAACAGAGATTGCTCGAGAGAGAAATTCCGGTGGCAGCGAAATTGGGGCATCATCAATCCCCAAATCGAGATCCTGAACAGATTTGCGAATATTATCGCTCATATTTGGCAGTGGACTGGGAAGATCAAAGTGATTTGAGGAGATGATTGAGAGAAAGCGTGGGAAAATTGTGAATTTATAGAAGACCCATGGCGGTTCTCTCCCGTGAAAAATGGGAGAAACAAACTGTCATCTTTAACTGACATAAATAAACTGCCGACATGAATCCCCAAACCGTTATTGAGAGATCTATCAGCCGGAAACCAACTCCTGATCAGTAAACGGATCAGAGAGAAGAAATTGAAGGAAAGAAGAAGGTGATCGCCAGAAGAGTCGCCCAGAGAGAAAAACATTTTTTTTCAATCGTTCTTGTGCTTATTTTCAAATGCATTTTCTATACCTGAATTTTTCATTTTCATTGTTTTACGCAACATCTAAATTAACATTTTTGAAGTAAATTTTGTGGTCTACCTTTTAAGTTATACTTATTTAGATTTTTATTTACAAAATTAATTACTACAAAATTGCACAAAACACTACTAAAATATAGCAATTCAAAATCGAGTACTCAGTTACTATGTGTATAAAATTGTTAAACCAATTTGATTCCTAACATATCTCTTCTAAATTAATTTATATTTTCCTCAATCATTTTTTGTTTATACAATCTTTACATTTAACATTATATTCCTAAGTTGATATTTTGAATCAGGTATTATCCTTATAAAATCTCCACTTCACTGCTATTTTCCTTTATCAATTAAAATCTTACAATCATTGCAAATAAATAGTTTAAAATACTATATAACGTATTTATATGGTGGGACGTGTTATAGACTTGACGGGTTTGAATTAACATTAGTATAAATTTAAGATATTATTAACTTGGTGTTAAAATAAAGGTTAAATTCTCATTTAATTATTTGGTCAACACTACAAATATTAGAATATTAGATATATCAAATCAAGGTAATTTAACTAATTTCTGTAAAACAATTAAATCATAAGCAAAATTGTGTCTTAATCAGGTAATATCTTATAAATAACTTATTATGTATTTTATTCTTTATACTAATAATGAACAATCCAAATACTATTTAACTAATTATAACAAACAAATAGATGTTAAAATTCTATTATATAAAAAGAATTGTCCCGGGAAGAAGTCAAATGGTTACAACACCAACTCTACCACTGATCCCACCGGAGTTCAACTCCACTAAGTTACGTTAACCCGCGTAGTAAGGATTTGCTATGATCGGACCTTGTCGAGTTAATGATGACAAAAAAAAATTGTCTTGTGGTGTACCGCAGGTTAAAATTTAGTAGGATACAATATCTTACCTAAATTGAGTCAACGTTTCAGATTCTCAATTGATTGCATCAAATTTCTAATATTTTTTAAAACAAACACTGCATTCTCTTTGTCTAAAATATATTGACATCGGTTTTAATAAATCAAAATACATTGGTTTCCACTTGCCTTTACTGAGTGTCTGACATGGAAACACTTCAGCAACAAGTGTAATTTATTCAAGCCTCATTCAAGAAGAACAGCTAGTAGAGATATAATTCAGATGTATGTGGTGAGGAAAGCATCTTTGAAGGTTTGGCTATCTTCTCAGCAGCATAGAGTGTCTCTTACTACTGACATATGGACTGCTAATGTTACACGAGCTAGTTACATGGTGATCACTGTGCATTTTGTGGATGCAGAATGACAATTAAGGAAGTTGATTCTTGGATTTAAGTATATCATGGATCACAAGAGCAACATAATATCAAAGGTTTTACTTGAATGTCTCGCTGATTTGGGCATAGAAAAGTTATTCACCATCACAGTCGACAATGCAATTGCCAACAGTATTGGATTAAAGAAGGTTGTTGAAGAATTTAAGTTATTGAGGCTTGATTCTTTAGTGTTAGATGAGACTTACTTGCACATGAGGTGTTGTGCTCATATCATCAACTTGATTGTTAGGGATGGTTTGTCTGAAGTGGGTGATAATGATGGGGACATCAACTCATTATCATCCAAAGATCAGGGAGTAAACACCAATAGGACGCAAGATACCTGGAGAGAACCAGCCCGTGCGTACCAAAGACATACATACATTTTTTGAAGCATATCAACCCAAACAAAAGGAGTTAAGCTACAAAACGACTTGTTCTACATTCTTGACCCATCAGAGGAACACGTCGAGTTGGAATCAAGCCAAAATCAATTTTGGTTTAGAAGTTATTCAATTTCTAAATCAATGGTTTCTAGACTTGCCTTATTTGGAGTCTCAAGTGTTCAGTAAAGATCAAACGTATCTGTGGCGGCCAAGAGACTAATGATATACTTCTAGAAGCTCCCTACAACACCCTAAGGTGCACCAACACACAAGATATCAGGCGGATCCTCCCACACCTTCACTTTCTACACCCGAAACTAAGCTTGCCTTATTTTCCTTCTTTGGAGCCTAAGGAGATCAACCAGCAACAGTTCTTTCCCAATCTGTTTGAGTGCGTTACAGAGACCCTCCAAGTGAAAAAGAGACTTCACAGGATACACCATTTCCTTCCCAAGCTACCAAGATACAAACAACGGCTATTTCCTCATTTGGACGATTTTCTCATTAAATCTCCAACGGCTACTTTGTCATTTAATTTTGCGATTCTTTACTTGTTTTAGCTTCTTAGGACCGTTATATATGAGCCTATAAAAGCTCAGTTTCGTTCTCATTGTAGATCACCTTTCAATCATCTAAGAAATATACAAGTTTTTTTTTTGTTTTATTCAAAGAGTGTCTTTGTTTAAGCAAATTTGTCTTTAAGTTTCATTTGAGAGATTCATTTGATTCTTGAGATTAAAGATTTAGAATTGTTTGGGTGATTCAATCAAGTCTAGTTCCCCCCCGATTGAGAGAGTCAATCAAGCCCACAGATTGAGAGAGTCAATCAAAGCAACACCACCACCTTTACCGTCGTATTCATCTTTCGCCAAAGCTTATTGATCAGTTCTTGATCACCGTTTGTTTATACGATTGCAGAGTGATTCCGGATCCTATATCAGATAATGTGATAGCTGTTCGCATTGGAGTGCAGTATGTGAGGTCTTCAGGTCCAAGATGTGAATCATTTGAGCAAAAGGTTGTGTCAGGGAAGATGACTATGGGGGGTTTGCCTATGGATATGAAGACAAGGTGGAATTCTACATACTTGATGTTTACAAGCGCCATGAAGTTTAAGTTGGCTTTCCAGAAGATGGAGGATGAAGACAAGTTATATAATGACTACTTCATGGAAATTGAAAATGGGGTGAAGCGGAAAGGACCACCTTCTTACACGGATTGGAGGGCAATAGAGAGGTTAGTGAAGTTTCTTGGATTGTTCTACACTGCTACTTTGGTTGTCTCAGCTTCCACTAAGACTTGTTCGTACAAGTGCTATGGTGAAATTGTCACTATAGAGAAGAATCTCATGACTTTGAGCAATAGTTATGATAGAAAACTAAGCAAAATGGCGGCTGAAATGAGAGAAAAGTTTACTAAGGATTGGGAAGGGGTCAAGAATATTAACAAGATATGGATTGTTGCTAGTGTGTTCGACCCTAGACAGAAAATGCAGTTTGCTAAGATGTGCTTTGATAAATCTATGGAAAAGATAGTCAAGACTCTAATTATATGTCCATATCTGTTCATAATGTCATGAAGGATATGTTCAAGGAGTATAGTTTCAACCACAAAGGATCAAGCACACAATCATCTCAATCAATTCTATCTTCTTCTAGTGTTGCACAAGATCGGGTTATTTAAATCACTCTCAAGTGAATTTGCAAAAGAAATCTCTGAGTTTGAAAGGATGGACAATGCTTACAATGAAATGATCAAGGAAAATGGACTTGATGCGACAAAGGATGAGTTAGATATTTATCTCAAGGATGCTATAGAGACTCCTAAAACATTTCCTACAATAGAATGGGATGTTTTGTCTCGGTGGAGATTCACTAGTCAGAAGTTCCCTACTTTATCTGAAATTGCCAAGGATGGTCTTGCAATGCAAGTGTCCTCTGTCGCCTCTGAAAGTGCTTTCAGCACTAGTGGTCAAATCATTGAGTCTCATAGGAGCTGTTTAACTCATTACATGGTGGAGGTGTTGATGTGCACCGAGCAATGGATGAAACAAGATATGAAGATTAATGAAAAGGATTTCTTTGCAAACTCATAGATCCTTGCTGATATTGAATTATTTGATAGTCTTCAGAAAGGTAAGTTCTAAATTTATGTTTAACTTTTTAATTTTTTATAACGGTTAGCTCAACATTTTTTTGTTGTTTCTTTTTAGAGTTTCAAAATGAAAACAACTTCGACCCAAAATAGGAGACATTATACTTGGTACTCGGCTACAAGGTAACTTCATCTCTGTCATATTTTTGTTCTTTAAAATGAGTTCTAGACTTTTAGTCTTAAAAATGTTTGGTTTGATGTAACAGGTCATGATCTCTGGATAATCTCTTAAAGGCTGACATGCAGTGATGATTCTTCTTTCTTTGTTTCTTTCACTCTATCAGTTTATCACTCAATTAGTTTCATTTGTTTAAGTTTTTAAGTCATGTATTTCTTTGTTGGGATGCTTATTTTGCGAGACATGGTATGTTTTTGACTTGTTTTACAATTAAAATGCTCAAATCATGGTTTAATATGCGTTTTAGTTCATTGTTTCTTATTGAATTTGTTAGATTATATAACTGTTTTTACATGTATATTTCAGGTTTTTCGGGTTTTGTGGGTACTTTGGATAGGTTCGAGTAGGTACTACCCATAACCAAATATATTTTGGATATATTTCAGGTTTCTTAAAGTCAATACCCAAATTACCCGAACCCGAAAATAACCGAACCTAAACCCGACCCAAAATTATATGAACACCTGTTTGGATCTTATATCAGTAAACTCGAAAAACCCAATCCCAAAATACCCGAACCCGAAATACCCAAACCCAAAATACCCGAACCTAAACCCAATTCGAACACCTAAATGTCTTGCCCTAACAATCTCATTTATAAACTTTACCATATCAGATTCTTTTTCAAGTTTAATATAACTAAAGCTAATAAATAAATTATTATTAAAAAAATCCTAATGATTCACATCACTTGTTTTTTTTTTCAGCAATCACATCACTTGTTTATATGTCAAAAAAAGGAATGGTCCCAAAATCAGTTATTAATAAAATAACAATAAACAAGTGATTAACGCTGTCAAGATTATAAAATCGCAAAAATGATTCTACCGACCTACCTATATGTATTAAATAAAATTGAAATAAAAGAAACTTATCATACAAAATCGATGTGGCGGTAGTGAAAACTAAATTTGGTTCATTGATATTTCACAAACTATTATGTATCAACAAGCAAAAAGGTTAACACAATGATGTTCATGATATTTATTGAATCATTTTTTTAAAAAAGTTATCAAATTATGTGTCACTGACTCATATCATTAATAAATACTAGTTTAAATAATCATTTATTCAATATCGAAAATCTGGACTTAACTTTGATTTTACATTATAATAGATTTGAATCGATTTGGAAATATATTTTACTTAAGAATAGAGATGTTTGAATCTTTAATCACACTCACACGTTATTTTATATAAATTTGCACAAAAGAATAAATAAGCATTTTTGTTTTCCAAAATGCATGTGTCTACGTAGAGAAACTTTTAAAATAAAATAAAAAAGCAAAAGAGAGACAAAGGATTGTAGTACTGTAGTCTCTCGGCACGAAACATAGCAAACTTCATGTATGTTAATAAAATCTCATAGGTAAATAAAAAGATTCAAAAAACAGTAATATTGGAAATAATAATAATAATAATAATAATAATAATAATAATAATATTTATGATCACTCTTAAGTTATCAAAAAAATAATAACAATAATAATATTATGGATGAATTGGGTGAGTGACCAAAATAAAAAAAATTATAGAAGAATATATTATCATATTCAAAAAAATTAGGAAATCAGGATAAGAGTAGGGTAAAATTACCAGTTTAGTCTTTTGGATAGAGAAGGGGTGGTGGCTGTTGGCCAGCGGCTGGCGGCGGAATAGATGGCCGGCAGCGGAAGAGATGGCCGGAGACTGGTGGTCGAAGCTTCGGAAAAGGCGGCTGGTGGCCGGAGGTCGGCGGCCGGAGGTGGTGACCGGAGATCGACGGCCGGAGTTGGTGTCCAGAGGTCGGCGGCCAGGAGAAATCGCCGGAAGTTGGCTGCTGGAAGAGGTGGTTGCCGGCGGCGGTGGTTGCCGGCAGTGGTGATGGCCGAAAGTTGGGAAGAAGTGGTGATCAGAAGAAAATAAAACGGGCAAAAACTGTTATTAATACATAAATATAGATAATATAATTGATATATGGTTAGTGTGGTTAGTTTGTGAATTATAGTTTTTTTTGAATTATACAACCCAATTCCCCTAATATTATTATTAATCAAAAAAAAAATCAACTTGATGACAATAATGATGAAGTCTTTAAAATCTAAGACTAACACTTTTTTTATTTGATCATTTCAAAACGAAACAATCAAAACTATGTGTTAATGAGTCTGTGATTTATAAATAGTACTAGTTAAAACCATCATTTATTCAATGTCAAAAACTTAGGCATAGATGTGATTTCATATTGGATTTAAAAATGTATATTACTTAAAATTAGAGAGGTTGAAATTCTTACTCACACCATGTTTAAAAAAAAAAAATTATTTACAATAAAAGGATATGTAAGCATGTTTCATTTTCCAAAATGCATGTGTCTACGTAGAGAGGCTATTACAATAAACAGAACAAAAGAGATACAAAAGAAAAGGTAAGCATTTTTTATCTTCCAAAATATATAGTGTAGTCACCCGGTACACAGCACACAGGAAACATAGCAAAAAAGTCTTTATCATCTATAATAAAACCTCGTATATAGTTTATCATCTATTAATAAAAACCTCACATATAATAAAAAAACCAGCAATAAATTATTAGTAAATAATTATTATTATTATCAATTTAAACAAACAAATTGATGACAACAATGATGAAGTATTAGAAATCAAGACCAACACAAACACAGAGATAACATGTCAATCAGTGGAGAGAAACAAACCATAAATATATAGAGAGTTAAATTGAGAGGTCAAAGATTTATTTTATTTAATTTTTTATGCTATATGATATATTTATGTTTTATCATAAAGATTATTTTGATGTTTGACTTTAGAGTCTCAGTTGTATGATTTTCAAATCCATTTGATTTTAGAATTTTAGAAAGTTTTCTAAATTCATTAAACTCCATGAACTGATTAGTCTACAATCTAGGTGTTAGAAATAAAACGCCTCATTTTTTTTTTGAGACCAATTTCTATTAAAAGAAAAAAATTAATAATGGTATGGTAAAAGATAGTATTATTGGAGAAGAGTAGTATATAACTCTTCTTTTCTTGAGAAAGGGGTTACAATGAATAAAGCATGAGAAATAGAGTGGTAACAAGCTTTCTCAAAGCTAGAGTGTTTGGCTTTTAGCCCATTAATCAAAATATTATACTAAAAGAAAATTATAAGCTCAAAAAATGCATTTATTTAGTGTGTTTTTTGGCAGCCCTTTATTTTGTGTATTATTTGAACAAATATTATTTTTATAATCCAAACATAGTTATTTAAGAGGCCTTTTATTACTTAATTAAGAACTTCACTGATATATGTATGATGAACATCTGTAAAAAAATCAAATCTTTGACGTCAGTACTTATTTTTATTTATGTTTTGAAATAAAAAGAGAGTTTGAAAAATACTCATTTTCCAATACCATTTCCAAAAATGCTCTTTCTCTCAAACCTTATCGAAGATGTCAATACAAATCTGGGATCTACACCAAAACGTGTTTATCTTTATAAAAACACTAGATTCGGACCAGCACATACGTGCGGGATTGATTTGAAAAGCTAAGGTTATTTTTTAGGTCTACAATATATTATGTATGTGTGAGATTTCATTTGTAAATATATTTTTAAC
The DNA here is from genome assembly GCF_000633955.1 of Camelina sativa. Taxonomy (NCBI): domain Eukaryota; kingdom Viridiplantae; phylum Streptophyta; class Magnoliopsida; order Brassicales; family Brassicaceae; genus Camelina; species Camelina sativa. Next base: position 14,701,969 of record NC_025700.1, read on the forward strand.
AAATATTATTAACATTTATAATCTAAACTCATACTAGTAAATAAGAAAAAATAATATGTTTATTTCTGGAAAGAAAAACTCGTCACGTCTCATACATGTCATGTTTTTCTATCTCATAATCGTGGTTTTTGATCAAAATTGATTACACCATAACATTTGGATCGACACGACGGTGGATCCAAATCAAATGTGAACCAAAGTGATCGGTTGTAAAGATTAACCAAATTGGATTACCTAAATTGTCTAGTTGGGGGAACTCACATTGATAGGCCTACCTCGTAACGATTTTGCTATTTTTTACTCGTAGAAAACCGGTTCTCCAAAAACCACATGAGCAATATCTGCATTCGTCCTGCAGAATTTGCAAAACACGTGGGTAACGGCGTTTCAAAAAAAGAATTATAATCTATAAAATATGTCTTTTTTTCTCAACCAAACAGTAATTAAATTAGAGCTCCATATTAGTTGTCCAAACTGGATGGAAATTGTTTACAAATGTAATTTCTGACACTAATGATCTATAAAATATGTTTTAAGAGATCGGTAAGAGATTATTTTCTGTTTTAATAGTCTCAAACTCTGTAATTTTTAAAAGTACCAAATTTTTAAAAGTATCCAATTTTCACAGTTACAACAGTCTTAAGATATACTTTCATAAAGGTAAACAAAACATTTAATTGTTTGTACTTTAGAAGGAAAATATTATAATCCTAAAAACATTAAAAAATATAAGAGTAGTTCAAAACCAAACAAAAAGGGCTTACATATATTTTCTTGAGTTATGCCTGAATTTTCAACCCTGTAAAAATACATTTAAACACAAATTAGTTTTATAATTAAGAAAAGACTTATACAAATAAAAAAGAACCTTATAGCACTGCAAATTTTATTATGATTTGGAAATATATTGAAGAAATCACTCACACTAATATGTTTTAATATCAGTAGGCGATTTGTAACAATATAATCATAGAGTAAAACTACACTATTATAGTAATTAATCAAAAAGAATCGTAAGATTAAATCGATTATAACAACTTATTGTTTCATAGCATCAGTATTCTAGAAGTTTACAGTCTTAACGTTTATGTTTCACATGTTCTTGAAGAGTTTAAGATTATTAGTTCCTGTTAGTTTGGATAGGCAATTCTAGCCATATGTTTTGTTTTGTTTGATCGCCCCAATTTAAATAGCACACAAATTAAATGAAAAGAAACAAAAATGTGAAATTACAATTCGAATGTTTTTAATAAAATAGTAACATTTTGATTTTTTTTTTATACCACATATATATATATAAACATATATACCTATGCTATATGTGTGGATGGATAAACATATCTAATATATAATTAGATGTTGTTTTCCTCTATATATAAAATCTAAACACAATCAGTTAGTGCAATTGATTAGAATCAATAACTTCTTCATGTTTTCTCTTTCACACCATATGTGTAGTAACAACATTTGTTCTTTTTAGCGTCTGCAAACATATATATACATATAAATATTATTAAAACATGTGTGGCTAAAAAATATTAAATTTATTTATATATTAGTACCTCCATGAATGTATATTGGTACTTTCATGTATCTATAATAATAAATAAAAATGAAAAAATATCAATTTAAAATATTATATCTTAAATGAAAGATATTATAATTTTCACAGTTACAACAGTCTTAAGATATACTTTCATAAAGGTAAACAAAACATTTAATTGTTTGTACTTTAGAAGGAAAATATTATAATCCTAAAAACATTAAAAAATATAAGAGTAGTTCAAAACCAAACAAAAAGGGCTTACATATATTTTCTTGAGTTATGCCTGAATTTTCAACCCTATAAAAATACATTTAAACACAAATTAGTTTTATAATTAAGAAAAGACTTTTACAAATAAAAATCGATAATTAATGTTTCCGAAAATATCTCAAAAATATATAACCAAATTAAATATGTTTACTTAGACATAATTTTGAATTTATACCCGTTTTTGTAAGTAGCTAAGATAGCTACATATTTTGGTAAGTACCTAAGATTTCATATATGTGATAATTTAAAATATTTTAAACTAAATCAAGAAAATATATGAAACATGTAGAGTTTGTATCATATTAATTTACTTATTAAAAACGATTTTGCTAAATCACTGAAATTGTGGTCGTATTTAAAATGCTAATTAACAACCAATTGAGGTTAATTAGATATTTGAATTGATATCATTAGATAAGGTAATTTCGAGATTTCAACTTAATGATTCATTTTAAATTTGAATTTTAATATGGATAGTTTTCTATATTGAATTATATGTTATTTAGGATTTGTGATTAATGCTCCACAATAATAGTTATGAAAGTTACTAATTGTCACGATACTGATTTGTTTTTACTTCCATAAAATATTTATATTATATATATTTTTGTTTGACTTTTATTATACATAATTGTGGTCTGGTCGATTCTGTTTGGATCCAAGATTTTTTTTTCCTAATCCGATTTGTAAAACATGATCCGAATTTAGAAAACCCGGGTCACATACAGATCCGCCCATTTTGATGTATAAAATTACGTGATTGTCCCTCTCCTATTGTATTCTTTATAATTTATTCAAGGACAATATTTGTCCTAATCTAATATTTCATTTTTGCCTCATTTTTACTTTGAAAAAGTGCTTCCCTTTTAATAGTTTAGATACACAATGTACTTTTATACGTGTGTAATATCTTATTAACACATTATAAATATTAGTTGTGGAGCTAGAAAAATATTTTGTATATCTTTATAAAGTTGTTTTAAATACATCATATCCATACATGATATAATTATCATATGGATATGTAAAAAAAATATAATTAATTAAAGAAATAATAATAGTACAATTATAATTGACATTTCAATAAAGCATGCCGACAAAAAAAAAACAAAATTAGAAGAAAAATGTACATAATTTTTACTAAATTATTTATAGAATAAATAGATAATGAAAGGGAAAATACACCATGTAAAAGTGCATAAACAAAAATTATAAATTTAGTGTGGGGTACATGGCATACTCTTTTTAAAGCCTACACCTGCCTCTGATAAACACCTCGTAACCTTATAAATACTTTGTAATCTTATAAAACTTTATAAAATATCTTATAAAACCTTATGAAAAATTGCACCGTAAGTTGTTTGAAAAAATTTAGGTTTGCTTGAGTTTATAAGAAAAAGGTACTCATCTCTAACATGAAAGAAAATACTAAACAAAACAGTAGTTACTACTTTCCCATCCTATTTTTTGTCTTGCTTTATTATCTTTCTATCTATCTTAACATTTTTGAAATACTTTTTTGTGTCATCCTTTCTTATTTTCGTATCCAAACACAATAATTTCCTTATTTGATAATATTAAATTCCTAAAAACTATCTATCTAATTTAAATCAATATGTTAGACTTAAAATATAATTCTCCTTGCACTTTTATTTAATCTTATATTTAACTATTTTAATTACTATTTAATACATAAAGTTAATAAAATTTTAGATTTTTTTTCAGCATTTGATGTGATTTGAATTTTTATAAACGGATATATATTTTAAAATTTTTCTTAGGATATTTATAACCAAACAAATATATCCACATATAGAGCTCGAAATACATTTTTAAAGTACAATAGGGTGCCATCACTTTTTGGCTTTTTGCCAACTTTGGGTCAGATTTTTAACTAAAATTATAACCGATTCAATTATCAGGATCTTCCTTAAGATTACTGAATATTTTGGACCGGTTTTTAATTCATAGCATACTTATTTACATCTAATTAATGTCCATTATATTTTAGGAAATATCTAATTTACATGCCGAATTTTTAGGGCTAAGTTTGACAAAAAGAACTGATAACACAAATTTTGTAATCACATCCCTATAATATAGCAACTAATTCAAGATGAATACATCTTAGGAAATATCTAATTTGCGTTTAATAAACGATTACATATTTGCTAAGTTCTTATTAGCTTTAAATGTACACTATTAATCCAATAATATCAATTGAGAATCAAAATAAGAATATGTCATATCATTCATTCCTAAATCATAACTAACCAAATCAGAAAATGTATATTCTAAACTTGCAAATCAAAAATTTATACAAAACCTATCTACAATCGTTAACAATATATATATATATATATGCAATTCACTATCGACTATAAGCACCACTAAACTATTACAGTATCATATCAACAAAATAATAGACTCGTGGTGTACCACTGGATAAAACCTAGTATCATTTAACAAATCACAACTACAACTCACTTTTTTTTTTAACTGCAACTCATAATTTTTGGTGGTTTGCTATGCTGAAAGGGATAAACAAAATCTCTCTTGGATTTTGGGTTATGACAAAATCTAAAAATTATAAGGAGATCCTGGAATAAATCTTCCCATAGGCTTTAATGTAGCTCTGGTGGCCAAACGAAGTTGGAGACTACTGCAAAATCTATAATTTCTACTAGCAAAAAGTATATAAAGCTAAAGCAAACTTTATATTTGTTTATCAAAAACAAAAGCCTATAAAGCTAAAAAATTATCCTAGCTAGACCTCTTTTATAGAATAAAAGCAGAAATGGACATTCTAACCATTTTGGATAAGCATATTAATACAAAGTAATAATTTACTTTCCAAGGGACAAAATAGCTAGATGGGAATTGAAAACAAATAAAAGTATAGAACGGATGTGGTCATTGACAACCAACTAATTCATCAAGACTCACACAAATATATGGAGCTGCTAATATGGCTAACTTAAAAGTTATGTGACATTTTCATACCAGGAACCTTTAATATTAATATACAATTACTTAGGATTTGAAGACACATTTAGGTTATCATCTTTTCAAAGCCATTCAACTTCTCCATACCATAATGTTTACCAAAATGTTTACAGATTCGACATTAATATTTATTGGTCGAGCATTCTTGAGGGAGACAACAACAATGCTGCTGGCAACGTCAATGCTCAAGCATAGGGAGAAAACATCAATGTCAACAATGGTGGTGCTACTGCTGCTGGAGACCACCAAAACAATCCTCCTCCAAATCTTGCTGGTCAAGCCAACTACATCTATGGCAACTGTCTCTATTCGGTGTTTAATCACCTAGGTGATCTTTAGGTTCTGTTTCAGTTTTTAATCTTGATCTTTAGGTTCTGTTTCAGTTTTTAATCTAGTAACAGCAGAAAACTCTTTTGAGTCTCTCATCTTTGATGTGTTCATTCAGAGATGCATTCTAAAAATAACCCAAACTTGGATATTATTTTCCTCTTCAAAAAAAACAAAAGGTTCACTGTTCACTATTGGTTCACCTTTCACTCTTTGATATGTGTTTCTTGTGTTGTGTTTTTACTTGGGCTAAAGCCTATATTTACAAACTCTACAGCTGGGCTGAGCCTTTGTATCTTTTATTTTTTTTGCAATTAAATAGAAAGCCTTTTCTCAAAAAAAAAATAAAATAAATAAATAAACAAAGGAATTCAAGAGGAAGCTTGTAGTTTAACTAAATTGTCAACTATGTGGAGAACATGGAGAAAGCATCCATCACCTCCTCTTGCAATGTCGAGTGCATAAAGGAAATAAGAAAGATTGCACACTTGTCCATCAACCGTCACCTAGCTCTTCTGTTTTTTCATGATACTCAATAATATATGTTTCTTTTATTGAGCTTAACAAGCATTGTCTTTTTCTTTTCATTGGATGGGCAAGTGTGCAATCTAATTGTGATTAACAAGCATTGCCTTTTTTTTTTGTAAAATATATTTTATTTGTTTCATACAATGTTTATTCTATTTTGATAAGGATTATGCATTAAACTTTATTAAAAACAAAAAATTGTCAACTTCAGTTAGAAACTTAAGACTTCGAACTAGCAAGACAAATCAAAAGAAAACAAAATATAAGAGAAAGTTCTGCTAAGTAGTGTTAGATCTAGGCTTAGGCTTGTGGTTTTGCTTCCGTTTAGTTAAATTCACTAAAAATCCATATGTTAAAAATATTTAAAAATATAAATACATTTAATTATGACAATATACTCCACAATTTGGCGAATTTTTCTGATTCTCAATAGATTTCATGCCAAGAAAATGCGAAGGATAAACCAGCTCATATAATATGCCTATATGAGACGAACTCCATTTTATCTCGTTTTGTGATTAAGCAATACATGCCGATATGGTTACACTCTTTTGTAACGATTGATTAACCGAAAGTAACTATTTTTTTACATCGTATAAATTGTTTACGAGTGATCAGTGAATTTAATATAATTTGGAACGTCGCATATAAAATGGTGGAATCATCTTAGTTTATCTATTATTTTAAGTGATCTACCAATAATACATCTATACTATTTTAATAGTGTAAATAGGAAACGAATGGTTAAGATATTTGATGGAATCGAAAATTAGAAAACAAATTTAAAACGTGGTGTTTGGTCCCAACACAATCAAATCAACTGTAGCCGTAGGCTATGACGAAATGAAAACTATTTAACCATATGATATCTCAAGTCTTTTTCCGACATCATGGGCTCCTCAAGAATCAGGGGTCGTCGAATCGAATATGCTTTTGCCTTCCCCGAAAATGATAATTTATTTTTTAATAGAGAAGACGTTTGTTGGAAGAGCGAGAGGCGAGTCAATCACGTACCTCTCTGATGTTCATATATTTTACCTTGTTTTCTCTTAGTTTATTCACAACTTTTGCATCTTTTGCTATTCATTTAGGTCATTATTGTGTAGCTTTAGGACTAATCATGCATTAGAGTATAGTTGCATTGCATTTGCATCTTTTCATGCATAAACATGTGATTTTGGAGCTTAAGGAGCATGGAAGCAATGCTGAGGAGAAGTGAAGCAATCCTGAGGAGAAAACAAGAGAGTTAAGGCTGTAGAATCAAGGTCCGGAGTCCAACTCGACCGCACCACTCGACCACCACTCGACCGTGTGCTGAGAAGGACTCGACCGAGTGGAGAATGCACGAGAGAAGCCAGCTCGACCAGCCACTCGACCGAGCACTGGTCGAGTTGACCGAGCCGTTGACTACTTTGACTTTTTGTATTTTTAGGGCTTCCACCTCATCTCCTATATAAAGCCCTTGTACCTGCAGCCACCAAAGAGTCCAGCTTTTTAGAGAGTCTAAAACCTAGTTTTTACCTTTTTTAGATATTATTCCTTTTGCACTTTTTTTTTTTTTTAGATTTTGTACTTGTTTGAGAGAGAAAGACTAGATTCTTATATTTTGTTTGTTTCATAACTTTCAAAGTATTAAGATTTCGAGTTTTATTCCTTCATCAATATTGTAGATCTCTGTTTCATCTTTCTAATGATGCAAGTTTCATTATTTTCTGGGTTTTTGACATATTTCACCATGTGTTCTTGTGAGTAGTTTGTTTAGGACCTTGAGGATGGGTTAGGCTGGGTTGATCTTGTGGTTTGTTTGATTTGGTCAAGCTTGATTGTTGTAGATCTCTTCTAGGCTAGATGATCTTAATGCTGATCCTATATCTGAGAAGGTAGGGTTTGATTTCAAGCATCTTAGCATCACACCAATGTCTAAGGAGCATAGATAAGGCTAGATCTAGAGCTTACCATTAGGCTTGCTAAGAGATTAGAAGTCTTGTTTGGTTTGAGATGTATTGCTTAATGCCTGCTTGTGTAGATTCTTTTCTTTGTGAGAACAAGTCTAGAAATGCATAGGTTTGATTGTTTCTTGCCATGAGAGTGGATTAAACATGTCTTAGAATAGTATGTCTAGAGATCAGCTCAATGTTTGCTTGAGATTTGTTGACCAAGTTAGATAACCACAATGATTAGCTCAGCCCATGAATCCCTCCTCAAGGCCTTCTTTGTTTATTGAAATCTTAGTCTAAATATCATTGCTTGCTTGTTGTTTGATTAGTTTTAGCATTGCTCTGTTTTTCTTGTGTTGCTCTGTTTTCACGTTTAAGTCTAGCTCGACCACGTACTCGACCTACACTCGGTCGAGTGCTGCTCGAGTTCATCCCCAGAACTTGTGTTTTTGATTTGTGATTGTCTTGTTTCATTCCTGTTTCATTTCCATTGCATTCACGTAGTTTCCTGTTCATTACTTGTCTTGCATTAGTTCATTAGCATAGTGTCTATCTCTGTTCTAGTTTCATTATAGCTTTAATTTGTCTGTTCTGTTTGCATTTAGTATCTTGTTCTAGTTGTTTTTACTTTCTGCATTTCATATCTCATTTTAGGATTGTTAGTGACAAACAATCTTTACAATTGGCTTGACTTAGACTCATATGCACATCTTAATTGTCCACAATCACTCAGATAGGATTGACACCTCTTATACTGCAACTGCATAAGGGGAATTGAAACACCCTGACTTCTATTCATTCCATACATCATCATTCCATACATCTTTCTTTCACCACACCACAAAGAAAGTCAGTTTCAATTTGTATATACATTAGCATTTGACATTGTGTTTTGTGACATTTAGGATCATTATTAGTATGAAACGTATGCTTGCATATTCGTCGATAGGTCAAATCGGATATGTAATTATTGGAATAATTGTTGGAGACTCAAATGGTGGATATGCGAGCATGATAACTTATATGATGTTCTATATCGCCATGAATCTAGGAACTTTTGCTTGCATTATATTATTTGGTCTACGTACCGGAACTGATNTTGTGTAATTGATTCAATTATGGAATCATGAATAGTCATAGTTCAGTCAGTATATCGTAATCGATACCTTTTCTTTCTCTATGAATGGAATAGTGAATTTACGCGTAAAGGTTCAGTCAGAATTCAAATGAATCCCATATTAGTTTGAATAGAAATCTATATTTATATCTATAAATATAGATTTTTTTGAATTCGGTTAAAATAATGAAAAATAAGTTTATTCTTCTTTTCATTTCAATATTTTATTCTTAAAAAAGATTGGATTTTTAAACAGAAAGAGAAAGATGGTGTACAAAGGCAATAGAAGATTGATTCGGTAATGACTATACTCTGGGACGGAAGGATTCGAACCTCCGAATAGCGGGACCAAAACCCGTTGCCTTACCGCTTGGCTACGCCCCATTTCGCTTTTTATTCAAGACTACTAAAAGAGTAATATTCCTATTGGTTGTTCGTCAATTCAAAATTAAATATAGGTTACGTCGGTGCTAGAGTTTTAACACGTGTAGATAGCAAATAAAACTTACTTTATTGATCATTACATAGAATTCAATTAAGATATTGTATGAAAATATTATTTCTTTAATTCTCATAAGAGAATGAAAGGATTTTTGATTGAGTAAGTTCAACAAAGTCTTTTTAGACTATCTTTCTTTATTTTTTCCTTATATAAAAAATATATTAATAACTCAATCAAAATTAAATTATCCACAAGAACACCAATTTTTGTTATGCTTAATATATTTAATTTGATCTGTATTTGTTTTAATTCTGCCCTTTTTTCAAGCACTTTTTTAGTCGCCAAATTGCCAGAGGCCTACGCCTTTTTGAATCCAATCGTAGATGTTATGCCCGTAATACCTCTTTTCTTTCTTCTCTTAGCCTTTGTTTGGCAAGCCGCTGTAAGTTTTCGATAAAATGCAATTCTTAATACTGTTTTAAAAATTTTTACGTTTTTTGTTCTTCCAACAATTCAAAAGATCAAAAAATCTTGACGGCAGCCATACTAAATCTGGATCATTTCTATTTCCTAAATTTTATCCTCTTTTCNCCTCTAGTTTGTGTAATTGATTCAATTATGGAATCATGAATAGTCATAGTTCAGTCAGTATATCGTAATCGATACCTTTTCTTTCTCTATGAATGGAATAGTGAATTTACGCGTAAAGGTTCAGTCAGAATTCAAATGAATCCCATATTAGTTTGAATAGAAATCTATATTTATAGATATAAATACAGATTTTTTTGAATTCGGTTAAAATAATGAAAAATAAGTTTATTCTTCTTTTCATTTCAATATTTTATTCTTAAAAAAGATTGGATTTTTAAACAGAAAGAGAAAGATGGTGTACAAAGGCAATAGAAGATTGATTCGGTAATGACTATACTCTGGGACGGAAGGATTCGAACCTCCGAATAGCGGGACCATAACCCGTTGCCTTACCGCTTGGCTACACCCCATTTTGCTTTTTATTCAAGACTACTAAAAGAGTAATATTCCTATTGGTTGTTCGTCAATTCAAAATTAAATATAGGTTACGTCGGTGCTAGAGTTTTAACACGTGTAGATAGCAAATAAAACTTACTTTATTGATCATTACATAGAATTCAATTAAGATATTGTATGAAAATATTATTTCTTTAATTCTCATAAGAGAATGAAAGGATTTTTGATTGAGTAAGTTCAACAAAGTCTTTTTAGACTATCTTTCTTTATTTTTTCCTTATATAAAAAATATATTAATAACTCAATCAAAATTAAATTATCCACAAGAACACCAATTTTTGTTATGCTTAATATATTTAATTTGATCTGTATTTGTTTTAATTCTGCCCTTTTTTCAAGCACTTTTTTAGTCGCCAAATTGCCAGAGGCCTACGCCTTTTTGAATCCAATCGTAGATGTTATGCCCGTAATACCTCTTTTCTTTCTTCTCTTAGCCTTTGTTTGGCAAGCCGCTGTAAGTTTTCGATAAAATGCAATTCTTAATACTGTTTTAAAAAAATTCACGTTTTTTGTTCTTCCAACAATTCAAAAGATCAAAAAATCTTGACGGCAGCCATACTAAATCTGGATCATTTCTATTTCCTAAATTTTATCCTCTTTTCCCTAAATGAAAGAACCTAATTAGATTCGAGTTCACAAAAAAAAAAAATATCTAGATGTTGGTATGCAAATCTGTTTGAATATCAAAGATTCGACTATTATCTTAATTACAACTGACTTTCTGAAACTTTTTTTTTTTTCTTTTTTGGTATCAAAATTAGATATTTGATATAAAAATAGAGAATCTATTCTCTTTTTTTTTTTTTAGTAAGATCTTGGAGATTGTGTAATGCTTACTCTCAAACTTTTTGTATACACTGTAGTTATATTCTTTGTTTCTCTCTTCATATTTGGATTTCTATCTAATGATCCAGGACGTAATCCGGGACGTGAAGAATAAAAAAGAAAGGTTTTTTATTGCTTTATTTAATTAGTGGAAATGCTCTAATTTTATTAGGATTTTATCTATTACACATCATCAAAAGGAGAAAGGGAAAGAGAGGGATTCGAACCCTCGGTACGATTAACTCGTACAATGGATTAGCAATCCAACGCTTTAGTCCACTCAGCCATCTCTCCGAATAAAAAGGGATACTTATTAGGTTCCATTAAACAAAAAAAAGGTTTGAAAAAGAACCTTCTCCACTTTATTCTTAAAAAGCTTTCTTTTTTTGTATAGATTATTCTTTATATTATATATATTTTTTCATTTTCTATATTTTATTATATATATATAAATTTCTTTTTTATTATATAAATATATTTATCCTCTATTTATATATATAATATATATATTACTATTATATAAATAAATGTTTTTGTTTTTATAGAACTTTCTCAGTAATTCTAGTTACATTAAAAATTTAGCTAAAGATTAGGCGCGAACTCGAAAGAGAAATAAATAAAACTACAATCATAGAAATAGAGAATCCTTTTTTTTTTGTCTAAAAATCCATCGGATGAGTTTTTTTAATTTTAACAAAAAAAGGCCCGGCTGGGGACTGACCAGGCCAGGCTATTAAAATAAAAAAGATCTTTTACTGTTGTCTATGGATCACTCGGTTGCACTACACAGCCACTACAGGTAGTATGCTCTGTTTTCATCTCTGTTGCACTTCAAGTATACTCAACTGCTAAAACATATTTCTGTTCTGTTGTGCTTTCAGGTTTACGCAGCTGCTAATGGAAAACGTGTTCTCATGAGCTTAAAGCATGACTGGTTGAGCTCTCACTTCTTGGATCTTCTCGATATGATTCCAAGGTTCAGCATGTCACTTCGTTCCATGTGACTTCACATTGAATTGTCTTGGCTGAGCTAGTATTCTCTGATTCTCTTCATGAGGAATCATTGCGTCTGTGTCTGTAGCTGGTTACACATGCTCCATCTTGTTCACTGCTTCTATGTCTAAACATGTGTTTGTATCAGACTTGTTCACTGCAACGTTCAATGAATCTGTGTCTGTACTCTTGGTTATATCAGGTTTACTCATTGCTTATTGATCATCTCTTTTGTGTTGTATAATCAGTAACAACACCAATATATGTTGAGTATATACCAATCCAAATTATTATACATGCACTGAACCTCTTCTTTTCGCTTAGGATCATAAAAGGAGGGTTACTTGGCAAATTCCGAATTAGTAAATTAATTCACGATGGTCCAATGATTGCTAATTTTGTCTTTAAACTTAAATAACTAGGGTGCCATTTTTTTTTTGTTAACAAAAATAGAATAAAAAAAAATCATTTTTTATCATCCTAGAAATAAGTTTGAAATTTCGTCCAAATTCTTTATTTGGTTGATTAAGATCTAAACCGCTCAATTAGTCCAAAAACAAAACGGAAGGCAATTAAAGATAAACTATAATTGAATATGTAAAGAAAACGGCAAAAATATGATTTTACAGACCTCAAAATTAGTAGAATTTTTTGTTAAGAATATACGTAGTCATTCTTATATTAGAAGTTTATATAAACTTCAATTTCTTTATATAATTTAACTTACTATTTTACATAATTCTAATAACATTAACAATCATTTAACAAAAACAAAAAACAAAATGTAAGTAATGCAAATAGTTTTGGCGGGTTATAGAAGGCTCTATACATCTATCTAATCATCATCCTCTCTCTGTCGCGTTGAACGAGCTCTTCTTTGATTGCCCTTAAATATCTCTGTCTCTCTCTCTCGTCTCCTTCTACCTTCTCCTATTATTTTTTTTTTAATCTTTTTTTCATTGCCCTTGTTACGGACCATGAACACTTCATCATCGTTCAAGGTCTTTGCTTCTCCTCCTTTGATATTTTCCTCCCGACCACCAAAAAATGCTTCCCAGAACCCAAGATTCTCTTTTAAACTCCCTAGATTTTGTCCTAAAACCATTAGATGCATGCGAGATTCTCTTAATCTCCGTTCCAGTCCGAACGCACCAAGCGCTCTTTCTTTCGCAACGGTTGAAGCTCCCTTGGGAACAGAAACCTCGGACAAGCTTCGCATCCTCGTATCCGAGTTCCGGTCCTTAACCGAACCGATCGACCGAGTGAAACGTCTCTTGAACTACGCGGCCGATCTAGCCCCACTAGATGACACGGCACGCGTCTCGGCCAACCGAGTCACGGGGTGTACGACTCAGGTTTGGTTGGAGATAAAGATGGATGAGTTTGGGAGGATGAGGTTTAAAGCAGACAGTGATTCGGAGATCTCGAAAGGGTTCTGTTCTTGTCTGATCTGGATCCTCGATGGTGCCAAACCAGAGGAAGTGATGGGCGTGAGAAGCGAGGACTTGTCGGAGATGAACGTCGGGGTTCACGGAAAGGAACAGTCAAGAGTCAACACGTGGCAAAACGTGTTGATGAGTATGCAGAAACGGACCATGACTCTAGTTGATGCTGACGTAGCGCACCGAGGAGGAGAGAGACCACCGCATCATCATAAGCATGATCTCTTATTTAAATACGTTAATGGAAGTTACATGGAATCTTCAAAGGTTCATCATGATTACTCCATTTCGTTGCTCCCCTTGTACTATGATTTCACCATATGAATGTGTATGGTGTTCATTTGAATTTTGTAAAAGCCCTGTGGAAACATAAATCAAAGTTTGTGTTCTGTCTCTCTTTGCAAAATCAAAGTTTGAGGATAAAGACCCTTAGGTTAGCAACAAATATTATGGCTAACACTAAGTCTCATTATGTAAGAAGAATTTTAGTCGTTGGCGGCTAAATAGAATCGTCCGTATTGGTAATAAAGTCAACAACACCAACCCTGCATCGGATTTCTAAATCGTCCATGATATTTGTTGGCACTCAATTTTTCTTACATTTAAGTATCACTTTCTGATACCATCTTCTAGAATATAAATGACGACAATGAACGCGGGACCAGAGATGGGCCTCCGCCTTACGATCGATATAGTTAGAGACACAATCACGAGTCAAATTTTCTCGTAGAGTATCTATTGGGGATTAGATTGTATGTATAAGTGGATTTTATATTGTTGGGCTTGTTACATGTTGTTCTAATCTAAGTCGGTTGTGTAAACCCTAATGGGGTTGTGTATATAAACTGTTTAATGGGGTTGTGTATATAAACTGTTTCATAGTGAATTAACAAAACAAGGTAGTTTGATATCCAATTCTACATGGTATCAGAGCTAAGATCTCACAAAAATACATAAAATTCTTCCGCTGTTTTCCTCTTCTTTTGTTCAAAATTTTGTGGGTTTTCGATCTCTTTGGTTAAGAGTTGTTTCTCTCTTTCTGTTTGATAGTTTCGAAGTTTTTTTTTTCTCTAGTTTGAGAAGTCATGTCAAATTCCAAAGAATCCTCTGTTACGAAAGTGCAGCACTGGCGATGTCTCAATCCGCGTCCGTGGTGGTCTCGCCGTACACCCTTGCTAGCTCCGACAATCCCGGTTCCATGATCTCTGTTGTTGTCTTGACCGGAGATAATTACAACGAATGGGCAACCGAGATGTTGAATGCTCTTCAAGCTAAGCGTAAAACAAGGTTTATTAATGGTACGATTCCAAAGCCAGCGAGCAGTGATCCTGACTTTGAGATTTGGCAAACCGTGAATTCAATGATAGTTGGGTGGATTCGAACAAGTATTGAGCCAAAGGTCAAGTCTACTATCACCTTTATATCTGATGCTCATCAGTTGTGGGTCGATTTGAAGGTACGTTTCTCTGTGGGAAACAAGGTATGTATTCATCAAATAAAAGCTCAGCTTGCTTCATGTCGTCAAGATGGGCAGATAGTTCTGGATTATTATGGGCGGTTGTGTACTCTCTGGGAAGAGTATGGAATTTACAAACCGATCAAAGCATGTACTTGCGGTTTGTGTGTTTGTGGTGCTGCTCTTGAGCCTGCTAAAGAACGTGAAGAAGAAAAGGTGCATCAGTTTGTGTTGGGACTTGATGAATCCAAGTTTGGAGGAATTTGCACTAATATTATTTCAATGGATCCATTGCCTTCTCTTGGTGAGGTGTACGCACAGATCATCAGAGAAGAACGTCGTTTGTCTATTGTTCGGGTTCGTGAGCAGCAAACCGAAGCTGTAGGTTTTCTTGTTCGACGTGAACAGAGTGAGATGTCGACTAATGTTGCTAATCGATCTGATTCCTCACTGGTAAGGGCTCGGACGAATTGTTCTCATTGTGGACGTGTTGGTCACGAGAAAAAGGATTGTTGGCAGATCGTTGGTTTTCCGGAATGGTGGTCTGAACGTAATGCTGCTGGTCGTGGTTCTGGAGGACGTGGTCGTGGTGGTCCAGGTTCTGGTTCCCAGGGTTCTGGTCTCAATGTCTCCGGCCGTGGACGTGGGCAGATTGTTGTTGCTCATGCTACCAGCTCAAATCCTTCTGCGTTTTCCAACTTTACTCCAGATCAGATGAAGGTTCTTGCTCGGATGATAGAAGAAAACTCGAGCACCCCATCTCTGACAAATTGTCTGGTAAGCTAGCACTTGGCGATGCTGTTTTAGATACCGGTGCGTCTCATCACATGACCGGGAACGTGTCACTTTTACTTGATATTGTGCCTATTCCACCGTGTTCTGTGGGATTCGCCGATGGTAGTCAAACCAATGCTACAAGCATGGGAGTTCTTCCTCTTTCGAACACTGTCAAGTTGACTAATGTTCTTTATGTTCCTCATTTAACTTGCACCTTACTCTCAGTCTCAAAAATTGTGAAACAAACGAAGTGTTTCGCAACATTCACTGATACTATTTGTTTCTTACAGGACCGTTTTTCGAGGACTCGGATTGGGACCGGGGAAGAACGTGATGGGGTGTACTATCTTACGGATGTTGCTACTGCAAAGATACATATGGTTAAAGTCTCTTTTGATCAAGCCTTGAGGCATAAGAGCTTAGGACATCCAAGTTATTCGGTGTTTTCGTTTTTACCTATGTTTTCTCAGTCATCTACGTGTGTTGGTTCTCGCTCTTGTGATGTGTGTTTTCGGGCAAAACAAACAAGAGAAACTTTTCCAGGCAGTATTAATAAAACCAGTGATTGTTTTTCCTTCATTCATTGTGATGTTTGGGGGCCATATCGTGTTCCTTCTTCCTATGGTGCTGTGTATTTTTTGACGATAGTCGATGATTTTTCAAGAGCTGTGTGGACGTATTTGTTACTAGAAAAATCAGAAGTGCTTGTTGTTTTAAAGAATTTCTTGTCGTATACAGAAAAACAGTTTGGCAAGTCGGTGAAAATGATTCGTAGTGATAATGGTACATAATTCATGTGTCTTTCTGCCTATTTTCGCGAGCAAGGTATCATTCATCAAACATCGTGTGTCGGGACTCCATAACAAAATGGACGTGTAGAACGCAAACATAGACACATTCTCAATGTCTCTTGTTCGTTGTTGTTCCAAGCACATTTGCCTGTCAAATTTTGGGGCAAAGCTGTTCTTACGTCTGCTTATTTGATCAATCGAACTCCTTCCTCTGTTCTTGGTGGTCGCACTCCGTACGAGGTTCTTCATGGCTGTAAACTTGTGTATGATCAACTTCGTGTCTTTGGATCGGCGTGTTACACTCACCATATGTCTCGTGATAAAGACAAGTTTGGTGAACGTAGTCGACAGTGTATGTTTGTAGGTTACCCATTTGGTAAGAAAGGTTGGAAAGTTTATGATCTTGAGCGTAATGAGTTTCTAATTTCTCAAGATGTGGTCTTTAATGAAGATGTATTTCCTTATGACCAAGCTTCCTCTTCTTCTCCGGTTGTTGTTTCTCCGGCTGTTACTTCTGATGATGATGATTGGGCTGTGTCTTCGTCACCTCTAGTAAGGGGGAGTTCTGATCAGAATCCTTTTGATTTGATAGTTCACAATGACCAAGATAGTATTGTTGTATCTCCGCCTGCTCAATCGTCTGTTCCGACAATTGTTTCTTCGTCTGTTGTTACGCATGCTACCCAAGATGGTATTGTCGTTTCTACCTCACCACACACCGAGGGTTTGTCTTCCTCTACCGATTTGACAGTTGTTGAGCCCATTGTTGACTCAGTTGCTGCGCCAGTCGTTGAGCCAGTTGCTTCTCGACAGAGTACAAGACCCAAGAATGCGCCTGTTTGGTTAAAAGATTATGTTACCAACTCCGTGATATGTACACCCAACGCTTCACACGTTCTCTCTGATTCTTCACTCCAGTCCTCGTCATCGGATTCAGGTACTGTGCTCTATCCTTTGACTGATTTCATTTTCAATGAAAATTTTTCACCACGTCATAGGGCATTCTTGGCTGCTATCACCACCAATGTCGAGCCCAAGCATTTTAAAGAGGCTGTCCAGATTAAAGTGTGGAACAATGCTATGACTAAAGAGGTTGATGCTCTTGAGGTGAAGCGTACTTGGGATGTTTGTGATTTACCACCAGGAAAAGTTGCTCTTGGTTGTCAGTGGGTTTACAAGACCAAGTATCATTCTGATGGTTCCATCAAATGCTACAAAGCCCGACTTGTGGCCCTTGGTAATAATCAGGTTGAGGGGGAGGATTCTAACGAAACGTTTGCTCCTGTTGTACGCATGACTACGGTTTGCACTTTGCTTCGTCTCGTTGCAGCAAATCACTGGGAAGTCTATCAAATGGACGTCAATAATGCATTTCTTCATGGTGAATTGGACGAAGAAGTGTATATGAAGCTTCCTCCGGGTTTCCTTCATTCCCATCCTGGCAAAGTTTGTCTTTTACGCAAGTCTATATATGGTCTTAAACAGGCTCCTCAGTGTTGGTTCAAGAAGTTATCGGATTCTCTTCTTCGGTTTAGATTTGTGGAATCATATGATAACTATTCTTTGTTTATCTACTCTCATAAGGACATTGAGTTACGGGTTCTTGTCTATGTCGATGACCTTATCATTATCGGGTACATGATTCAAAAATTCAAGGAATATCTCAGCCGTTGTTTCTCTATGAAAGATTTGGGTAAGCATAAATATTTTCTTGGTATTGAAGTTAGTCATGGTACGGAGGGGATTTTCTTGTCTCAGCGCAAGTACACATTGGATCTTCTTGCTGACAGTGGTACTTCTGCTGCACGTCCTGCCCATACTCCTCTTGAGCAAAATCACAAGCTTTCTCTCGCTGATGGACCTCTTCTCACTGATCCTCAACCGTATCGCCGGTTGGTTGGTCATATACTCTATCTCTTACACACTCGCCCAGAGCTAAGTTACTATGTTCATGTTTTAGCTCAGTTCATGAAAAATCCACGCGAGGCACATTGGAATGCTGCGTTGCGTCTTGTTTGTTTTCTCAAAGGATCTCCGGGTCAACGCATTCTTCTCAAGTTCGACCAAGATTTGTCTCTTAACGTGTACTGTGATTCGGATTGGTCCTCATGTCCTTTAACACGTCGGTCTCTCAGTGCTTTTGTTGTTTTACTTGGTGACTCTCCTATTGCTTGGAAAACGAAGAAGCAGGACGTGGTTTCTCATTCTTCAGCCGAGGCTGAATATTGGTCAATGACTTTTGCTTTAAAGGAAATAATGTGGTTGCGCAAGCTGTTGACAGGATTGGGTGTCAAACAGTCATCTCCGGCTCATCTCTATTGCGATAGTAAAGCTGCTCTGCATATTGCTTCTAACCCAGTTTTTCATAAACGAACCAAGCATATTGAAAATGATTGTCATGCTGTTCGTGATGCGGTTATCAATGGTACTCTTTCGCTCATCATGTCCGTACTAACGAGCAGCTAGCGGATATATTTACCAAAGCTCTTGGTTCGTTGTCAATTTGAATATATTGTGTCCAAGTTGGGCATTCAGGATCTTCATGCTCCAACGTGAGGGAGAGTATTGGGGATTAGATTGTATGTATAGGTGGGCTTTATATTGTTGGGCTTGTTACGTGTTGTTCTAGTCTAAGTCGGTTGTGTAAACCCTAATGGGGTTGTGTATATAAACTGTTTCATAGTGAATTAACAAAACAAGGCAGTTTGATATCCAATTCTACAGTATCATTATACCTTGATTTTCCTGAAATTTTAATTAACTTCTAAGGCTCTTGGGTCCTTGGGCTTGTGCTAACAATACTTTAAAGTTGGCAAACAAAATTTTGTAGAAATGACTAAAATAATGTAACGCTTTTCATATTTTTTTTTGTTTTTTTCTTTTTGAAACTATATAACCGCTTTTTGCAAGAACATTAATTAGCCATTAATTTAAAGGGATTTTGTAACGAAACATATATCTTGTAAATACAATTTTCGTGAAATTTATTTTTCAAGTTTTATGTATCAAAATGACATTTTCACTCTAATATGGCCATGTTACGGGGTCCGAACAGGTCATTGTCTGAGACTAAGTTGAGTCCGAGGTATATGGGTCCGTTCAGAGTGATTGAGCGAGTTGGACCGGTGGCATATAGACTGGAGTTACCTAAGGTTTTGCGTGCTTTCCATAAGGTTTTGCATGTGTCTATGTTGCGGAAGTGTCTCCGTGAAGATGATCAGTTGTTGGCTAAGATTCCTGAGGATCTTCAGCCTAACATGACTTTGGAGGCGAGACCAGTGAGGGTTCTCGGGAGGAGGATCAAGGAACTTCGAAAGAAGAAAATTCCTTTGATGAGAGTCCTTTGGGACTGTGATGGTGTTGAGGAGAAGACTTGGGAGCCTAAGGCGAGGATGAAGGCAAGGTTTAAGAAGTGGTATGAGAAGCAAGTCGCGACTTGAGCTTGCCTAGCCTGGTCCCACCTGTAATCCGTGGCTGGAGCGGGAATGGAGTATTCCAGCCCATCTCTCTTGTTTACTTTTTCGCTTGGAGTGGTTGGTTGTGCGACTAAGTAACAAGATGAGGTGGTGTTTGGGGTACAAAGTTTCCGCGAGCCAGTGTGTTGGAGGAAAGTTTCCTGTTTTAGAAGTTTCTATAAGTGGAAAGTTTCCAGAAGTGGGAAGTGCTAAAAATGGAAAGTCTTATGTGAGTTGGAATTTGTCCATTTTTAGTGGCAGAGGGTCTTGNCGAGCCAGTGTGTTGGAGGAAAGTTTCCTGTTTTAGAAGTTTCTATAAGTGGAAAGTTTCCAGAAGTGGGAAGTGCTAAAAATGGAAAGTCTTATGTGAGTTGGAATTTGTCCATTTTTAGTGGCAGAGGGTCTTGTAGGGGCTTGTGTGGCCTTAGTGGTGGACTTTTGAGTCGTTGCGCCATGTGTGGCGGTCTTTTGAGTTATTGTGTGGCCTTTGTGGCGGGCAGTTTAGCCATTGCGTGGCCTTTGTGGCGGGCTGTTTAGCCATTGTATGGCCTTTGTGGCGGGCTGTTTAGCATTGTGTGGCCATTGTGGTGGGCTGTTTAGCCAATTGTGTGGCCTTTGTTGTGGGTTGTTTAGCTAGAGTGCCTGTTGAGGCGGTCCTTCGGGACATATGGTCTTTGTGACGGTCCTTCGGGACGAGTGGCTTTGGTGGCGGTCCTTTTTAGGACATTTTTTTGGCCTTGGTGGCGGTCCTGTTTAGGATATTTGTTTGGCCTTGGTGGCGGTCCTGTTTAGGACATTTGTTTGGCCTTGGTGGCGGTCCTATTTAGGACATTTGCTTGGCCTTTGTGGCGGCCTGTTGGGCAGAGAGATGATCATTGTGTGGTCATGAGGCATTCCAGTGAGGGGATATGTGGTTGGTAGGATATCGTGTTGTCTTACGCGAGCCACAGAAAGGAAACCTGGATAGGGATAGGACTCAGACATATTCAAAATTGTTTGCTCGCGACTCTTGGAGAACTTAGGTTCTCCTAGTAACGTCATATTCTAATACTTTGTGGCTTGAGAGTATGGCTGGTATATCGACTTCGGATGACGATCCGGGGACGCGCTGTAGGGTGGCAACCCGAGAGACGAGTATTGGAATCCCTTATATATATTATGGCATGCGGGCTTAGGCCCGATGAAGAGCCAATATTATGGCATGCAGACTTCGGTCTGATGAGGAGCCAATAAAAACTCAAGGTTTAGGCCTATGAGTAAAAAGGAGAGTCCAAAAGTCGAGAGCAAATAATATCGGTCGGAGGAGTTCGGGCCGTGGAGAGGGTAGCACGGGAGTCCTTGGTTGAGTGTTGTTCGAGATTCGAGGATGAATCTAAATTAGTGGGGGAGAATTGTAACATCCGCGAACCGGAATCCCGGTTTGGGATGTNATTGTGTGGCCATTGTGGTGGGCTGTTTAGCCAATTGTGTGGCCTTTGTTGTGGGTTGTTTAGCTAGAGTGCCTGTTGAGGCGGTCCTTCGGGACATATGGTCTTTGTGACGGTCCTTCGGGACGAGNAGAGGAGCATCGATCGATGCTAGAGGAGCATCGGTCGATGCTGACTCAATTTCCTGCGTTTTGACTTAAGTTAAATGCTGTGTTTTGGGCAAAGGGAAAGGAGAAAAACCCTTAAGTCGTTCTTTTGTCTCATTAAACGACTTTAGCCGTTTTAGAGAAGAGAGAAAGTGTTCTTGAGCGTTCTTGAGGTTTTTGGGAGATTTCAAGCTGTTCCCTTAGAGATATGTAGTTGGGATCGTTGTCGGAACTTCCTAGGAACGTTTTTTTCCTGTGTTTGGGTCGGATTCCTTCTGTGGCAAAGGCAAGTGCATGACCATGGCTTATCTAGGCTGGAGATTACTCTGATCTGTTTGTTTCTGTGTTGTTTGGCTTGTTAGTATGTTGTTTGAGGCGCTGGGAAGCTTTCTTGTGGTTTGGGATCGTTTCTTGTGGTTGCAGGAACAGAGATCCAGCGAGAAGCTTTGGGAAAACAATGCTCGGCATGAGCATCGGTCGATGCACTATGTGCGTCGGTCGATGCTAGTGCGAGGACGGCGCGGTTTGACCTAGGAGCATCAGTCGATGCCATGTGGAGGCGTCGGTCGATGCGATTAGGGTTTCCGCGTGATGTCGAGCATGTGTCGATCGATGCAAGTGGGGGCATCGTTCGATGCAGTTGAACCTTATGTCGATCGATGCATACCCTGTGTCGGTCGATGCTGGTCCCTGATGGTGTCAGTCGATGCAAGCTTTGTGTCGGTCGATGCAGAGCATGGTTTGTTTGTTGATTGTTGTTTGATGGTTAGAGTATCTCTATTGCTTGTGTGTATAGCCCAGTAGATGGGAGGATTGCCTTACTGAGTGTTTATAAAATACTCATGCATTGCAATTTGTGTTTGTAATGCAGGTAAGGGCAATGTGTGATCGTGGAATCAAAGCAATGAAGAGGAGGATGTTCTAGTGGTTCGCTTGGTTGTCTGGCTTCTGTTAGGTTGCTAGAGTTGAGTCCTAGAATGTTGTTTAGGAATGCTGGTTCTCTGGTTTATGCTGTTTGGATCATTAGTTTATGATTGAATTATTTATTGGTTATTGGTATCTATTTTTCGCTGTTGATTATGTTTGTGGTTAGGTGGCTAGTGGGTATGAGACTACTAGATAGTGTTTTTTTTATTATTATTTATTATTTAGAAAAAAACGGGTCAGGTCGTTTCACTAACTAAAATATATAACTAAAATTAAAATATTGATATATAATAGATTCCTAAATGAAATTTAAAAAAAACGAAATTCTTATTAACAAATATCCGATATAACAAATAAAAAGGCATATACATATATAGCAAAGTTTAACATTATTTTAATATATAAAAATTAAAATTATACTAGAAATTATTATTATTAAAATATTTAACATTAGATTTGTTAATTTCCTATTATTTAAAATTTTTACTATCATTGGATATGAAGAGAAACCGAAAAAATGAAAACAATAGTAATATTATTAAATTTCCTATAAAATAATCTTATAACAATTACTAAGGAAGGAAGCTACCTTGTCAAAAAAAAATTACAAGGAAGTTACTATTTTTATTGAAATTTTTTTTCATATTGATTGTCATAATTAATAACCGATTTATGGTAATTTTTCTTATTAATTGCTCCTAATAAATGTGCAGATTTTAAAATATATAATTATATTTAAAATTAATATTAAATTGTTGGACACAGTTCTTCTTCTTATAAATATAGAGATGTGTCAATACTTTCATGGTGGAAACATACGTTCTAAAAATCTTGTGATCTTCACATTACCTCTTCCTCATTTTTAATATGATTGGTTGTTCATCTATATCGTATTGTAAATTATCATATTTAATAACATAATAGGATTTGCATAATTTCAATCAATTTGGATAGCTATTTGTTTAATAGAGCAAACTGATCTATGTGTGTTTACAATAACAAAATATGCAGTTCTATAAAAATCACATGTTATTATGCCATGCGGGTATGTATACAATTTCATCAATATTATTTATGGTTTCATATACATTAATTATAATCATATATTTTATAATGAAATATTATTCATTTAAAATATCGTGATATTTTTAAGAATACACAGATTGGTTTGCAAAACTCATAATCATATTATAGAACGGGTTGTCCAAAAAAAAAGAGCGGATTAGTAATAATATTTTTGCCGATGCAATATTTTACAAATCGATCTGTCCAAACATATATTATATGTTGTACTTTTAACAAATAACATATTTTATAATATTTTAAATTTATTATTACTTTTAATACAAATTATATTATATAATAATAAATATTTCCCATACTGTAGCGCGGATCCGCTTCTAGTTTTAATAATATTTGACTAAACACATAACTTCAGTAAATAGAAAAACTATATTGGCAGATTAATGGATAACGTCTCGACAACTTCTTTTTCGGTATCTTCATTGAAGTTTAAACGAGGTTTTTACCAAATTATACATTAGATTTTTTTAGTACTATTACAGTTTGAACGTAATTTTACATTATATTTTAATTTCAATATTAAGTTAATAACTTATATAACACCATTCACATTTATGCTATGATAATGTATATTTATTTTTTTAAATACTTATTATGCGTTATATATATATATATATCACTGCTTATATATAGACCACACTTGTCTTTGCCAAAAAAAATAAAAAATAAAAATATAGACCACACTTGCAGTAATTGGACACATGTGCATGTAGTGTAAAAGTTTTAAAAGGTCCTCCATCTCTCTCAATAATCTAATTCTAAGTCTAACAGTAAATGAATATTGAACTGTTTGGGATATTCTTTTCATTTTGCTTTTTCCGATTTGAATGTTTGAAAACTGAGTTTTTTTTTATTTTACGTGTTATATATGATTTGATATTATATATATATTTAGATAAAATAGATCAAACCAATATAAAAGAAAAATAATGTTAGATCAATGAAAACTCAAAATGAGTTATTTTAATTTATCAAACAATGTATATGTTGTTAATAATAGTTGATTAAATGCATAATTTCAGTGAACTAAAAAGTCGGATTGGCGAATTGATGTATAATGCTTTAGCAGATAATCTTTTTCGGTAATATTATTATTATCTTTAATAATATCATATATATAATATATTATAACATAATGAAATGCAATGATTATATTTTAAGTTTAAATATAAAATTGCAACTTATATAACATCAAATCACATATTGTGGTAATATGTCTTATTTTTGTGCAAATGACTTATTATTATGCGTTTAACATACATTATAAATACACATATATATTTCCGTATTGAATTCTAAGCTTGTGTCAGTACCTACAGGCGTTGAAAAAGTTTGAGGAAAAAATGGATTATTCAGTTGTTCTTTATAACACGTATTATAGTCTGGCCTTTCTTGGATTTGTTTTTCAGTAATTTTGCCAAGCGGCACTCTGCAACAAAGAGGAGGGTGAGAAAGGTTAAGAATTAAGTTTAACAAACTGATCAAAATAACGCTAGCTTGGCTGTAAATTTATGAGTTTTATTACATCAAGTGCATTATTTGGAATCTCACCTAATTGTTTTTTAAAAAAACTAAAAGAACTATAAACATAACTATTTTTTGCTAAACACATAATATTTTCATATTATATAGTTAATCATTTAAGGTAATACAATGTGTTAACTAAACATATATACACATTCTATTAAATTACATATTACCCATATATGAGGCAAAAGTTAACGAATATATGTGTTTTTTCTTGTTTTTAATATAAATTGATTAAATATATACATCGAGTCTAATAAGAAACATAAATACTAAATAAATATGTAAGTATGAATATATTGTTCGGTTACATTTTGATAATATTTAACTAAATGTATAGTTAAATTTATGAGTTTTATTACAACAAGTGCATTATATGGAATGTCATCCAATTGTTTTTTAAAACTATAAAAATCATAAACATATATATATATATATATATATATATATATATATTTCTTTGCTAAGTACAACTGTATTCATTGTATATAGTAATCATCCTACCAAAAAAAATTGTATATAGTAATCATTCTAAACTTCAGATCCACGTCTAGGCAGATCCTTTTTCCGGTTGTTGACGCTTTTTTTCCGGTAAACCAAACTTTCATTAATTTATAAAGAGTAAATTACAAAGACATTATGCAAAATTACTGTAATACAATTATTACATAAATATATGTATGTATCATAAACTGAAAAAAATACATCAGGAGATTGACGATATAGCAGAAAAATAAACAGTTGTTGACACTTAAACATGTTTATTTACCAAATAATAAAACCTTATTATTTTTATAATATCAGAGTTAGAACCTAATGCCATGATTATATAAGTTCAAAATCTAAAGTTGCAACTTATATAATATGAAGTCATACATTGTCATAATATGTATTATATATATATATATCATCATATAATTAAATTTATGAGTTTTATTACAACAATTGCATTATATGGAATGTCATCTATTTTTTTTTGTAAACACTATAAAGACTCATAAACATATATATATTTTTCTTTGTTAAAGACATACACTATATATATAGTCATATTCATTGTATATAGTTATGTAAATCATTTAAGGAAATACAGTGTGCTAAATACACATATTAGTAAATTACAACTCATCCATATAAAGCAAAAACCAGCTAATATATTGTTTTTGTCTTTTTGTTAATATTTCATTAATTAATTAAAGATATACATTGAACCAAATAAAGAACATAAATCCTAAAAAATTTATGTAAGTACGACTGAATTCTACGGTTACATTTCACCGTTTCCAAAGATTTCTCCCATTTAAACGTTTGAAAAAATCTGAATTTTTCTTCCATTTTGACTGAGCCAAAAAAAACCCTACAGAGCATCATCTATAAAACCTCTTTACCCAATTGACTTTTCTTTCCGCTCACCCAGTTCTCGTAGCCGTTGCTCTGTGACAACGATATGAGTACTACTAAACTCGCCTCTGGGGAAAAAAAGACGAACCTTTCTTCTCCCATGGCTAACACATCATCACCCTTGAGTTCTTCTTCTCCTTTGCTGATGATCCCAAAGGTCTTGCCTTTGACTATGAGGAGAAAGAGACCCACCCAGTTAGATATCCCTGACATCAAACCGGCTCGAACTGAGTACTCCATATTCAGAGACTTTGCTCACCAAAACGACGCCGTATCTCTCGGTGGTAACGGTTTTGGCCTTGTCTCCCGGAAGGGAAAGAAGAAGTTTATGGAAGATAGTCACAGAGTTGTTCCTTGTTTGCTTGGTAACTCCAAAAAGGTATCTTTCCTTCTTCTTTATTCCTTCTCTTGATTGAATATGATTAGGTTTGAAATCTTTGAGTGTGTTTAATTGATTGATTTTGAAGGGTTTCTTTGGAGTTTATGATGGTCATGGAGGTGGGAAAGCTGCTGAATTTGTGGCTGAGAATTTGCACAAACATGTGCTTGAGATGATGAAGAACTGTAAGGAGGAGGATGAGAAAGTTGAAGCCTTTAAAGCTGCTTACTTGAAGACTGATCGTGATTTCTTAGAACAGGTAACAAAGATCGATCTTTGAATTTATTTGCCTTCTTCAATCTACTTATAACTTACTGGTAGCAATTACACAGGGTGTTGTGAGTGGTGCTTGCTGTGTTACTGCTTTGATACAAGATCAGGAGATGATTGTCTCGAATTTGGGAGATTGTAGAGCTGTCTTGTGCAGGGCAGGTGTTGCTGAGGCTCTTACTGCTGATCACAAAGCAGGAAGGGATGATGAAAAGAAAAGAATTGAGAGTGAGGTAATGTTGTGAAAAAGTTTGTATTTTTTTTTTGCTGAATTGTGTGTTGAGACTTGAGAGAGTAGTACTTGATACTTCCACTGGGATTTTTGATATGTAGGGAGGTTATGTTGATCTTCATCGAGGGGCTTGGAGAGTTAATGGGACACTCGCTGTTTCCAGAAGCATTGGAGATGCAAACTTGAAGAAGTGGGTGGTTGCTGAACCTGAAACAAGAATACTCAAATTGGAACAAGATATGGAGTTTCTTGTCTTAGCTTCTGATGGACTTTGGGATGTGGTCAGTAACCAAGATGCGGTTGACACCGTGCTGCGTGTTCTAGCTCAGAGGAAGACGCCTACAGAGAGTGAGAATGAGAACTTGGGGCAGGGCTTTGTCAATATGAGCCCATCTTCGAAACTCCGTCGTGTTTCGCTGGTGGATTCACCACCAGTTCTGTCTCCAATATGTGCAAAGTCCCCAAGTAGCTACAACAACTCAGAGAATGAAGCACCCTCACCACACTGTGAAAACGGGAGTCCACTTTCAAAGTTACGGAGGACCACACCGGTGAGGCGAATGAAGATGGACTCCGAGTCTTCTTGGGCCAAGGCTGCTTGCAAAGAACTCACTAACCTGGCTATGAAAAAAGGTAACATGGATGATGTTACAGTGGTGATCATAGATCTCGATCACTACAAATGCTGAAGACTCTTACCAACTTACTCTTTACATGCATATATGCTTGTTGAGTTGTCTCTATAGTATCATATCCCTTGGCAACTTTTAATGGTTATGTAGATTCTTGTTGATAAAATGATGAACCTATCTCACCAAAAAATTCTTATTGCTTTCTTAATATATAAGTTCATATCATTGACAACCAAATTGTTTTCTTAGATTTGTTTCCTTTCTAATGGATTAAAACAAACTCATAGAAAAGAAGAAAAGCTTGTTTTTTCTTGTTGTCACTGCCTGTGGCAAGCCATGCTCAACCCGGGCGCTATCTTATCGAAGATAAACTTGTTAGCAGCCTGTGTGAAGTGTACACCATCCCACACGACAGCCTTACCAGGCTCATCACACGGCTTCCCAATGTAGATCTCTTTACCTTTCACAGTCTTCTTCATCCCACACCCAATGCCCTTGTTGTAGTTATACTTCCCTCCATGTCCACAACATGACATCAACGATCTCTTGAACCCATGACCCTGAGCGTGAAGAAACAACTCATGCTTGACAGAGTAGACATCTACATAACTGATGGCAGCTTCAGCCAACGAAGCTCTTAGCTCGATCACTGCTTGTTTCAAAGCGTGATTGAACTGTTGAGCTAAGTGGTTCAAGGAAGAGACACATCCGTGTGCATCAAAGTCTGATGCTTTAACCGGAAACCATTCGATAACATACGCTAAACAACCAATAGGTCCTGTGTTGTGAATCCAGAAGTATCGCCCTCCTTGTCCATAAATATTCTATCACCAAAAACAAAACAACAAGTCAACAACACATTTTTCTATTACCCTTTAAGCAAAAGCAAAGAACAAAAACAGAGAGACGAAACCTTGATAGCATTCTTGAACTGACTAATGATCTCAGGAACTTCAGTTTCAACTTGTTCCACGGTTTTATTAGCGAAGTAACCTGCAGTAAGATCGTTCTGTCCCATGTCAAACGTGTACAAAGCCTGTGAGAAGCTGTCTGCGTCAGGCAACATGGTCTTGTAAACCCCTCCACGACTACGAACAGTTTGAGATCTGTTATGGAAATTGTAGAACTGGACGAACTGAACATCGAGTGAGAAAGGGCTGAATCCACTTTGACGTAGAGTAGAGTTAAGAGCTCTGATGGGAGACCCCGCGGTCGCGAAGTTAGCTCCGTGGCTGAAGTTTGAACCAACCGAGTCTAGAAACGCGCTTAGATATGGCAATCCAAGACTCTCCGCTACGTTTTCAAGAAACAAAGCCATATCAGTATAAAACGCAAAACGCTATACTCAATAGAATGAAAAAGAGTTTGGTTTTACCTATGAAATCAATGACGAGGCGACCGTCACAGTATCTTCCGGCGGGTGAGCCAAAGAAGGAAGAGCCATGAGGAGGACCAGCTTGGCCAAAAGCGGCAGAGAGACCACCGGTGTCGGAGTTAGAGTCACCAAAGTTAAAGATTGCTGGAAAATGACATTGTTGCGCATGCGTTGATGATGTTGATAGTGAGAGGAATGAAGAAAGCAAAGAGAAAGTAAACAAAGAAGATATGATTGGATTCATTGGTAAAGCAGAGGACGAAGAGATCTAACTCAATCACGGGACTAGTTTTATTCCTCAAGATAAAAAATAAAAATAATATATAGGGTTTATATAGGAGATGTAAACAAAACAAACCAAAAAAGTACGAAATGTATAGTTGAAAGAAGAGAAACGTTACCCCCACCAAGGCACTAAAGAAAAAAAGGAAGGTTGGCAAAAACAAAACGAAAAATCTGAAATGAAAAATAATTTTTAGGTAAAATCTCAAATTTGTTTTAGATTTCTTTACTAAAATACCTCTTGAGTCATACAATATATCTTTGTTAATCTCTTTTGAGGATTTGTTAGTATATCGTTTTAGATTTGTTAATCTCTTTCTTTTGAGGATTTATCTTCATATGATTTGTTTCTTATTATAGTAGCTTTCTATTTTCGTATTTAAGTTTTTCTTTTCGTGTGGCTTTTAAATATGTTTTGTCTACATTTTCTGTTACATTTTTCTCTCAAATCTTTTATGCATGAATCCTTGTGAATTTACTTTCTATGTCACGATTATCATGACGTATATTATATTCGACGAAACTTAAAAATGTTTGTTAGAATTTACGATGTGAGGGTTGCGGAGTTGTACTTTATTTTTTTTTTTAAATTAATGTAAAATGTAAATCGAGCAACCCACACGATATTTACCTTCTTTGCAATATGTTGAAAGCCTACGATATTTTGCAGGCATTGGCGTAGTGTACTAGTGTTCACCAAGAATCACAGTTATGAGAAGACCAAACTTAACCGACCTTAAATTATGACTTTTGATTTTGCATGTCATATGCGAAATCTTTTTTTTGGTGAACGACCAGGGAAACTAGCCCCCAGTATTTTATTATGAAATCTCAAAAACGCTATTACATGCGGACTTGCATGTCATATGCGAAATCTTGAAAAGTTAACTTATTAGTTCTCTACAAAATAAACAATAGTTTTTCAATTTTTAAATAATAAACTATATATGACAGATTGTATGTAGAAAATTTTATAAAAATTACAAACATACATGAAAATAGAACTAACTTTTAATTGAGTTAACGCGGATGTAATCCACTTTGTAACTATAGACCGACTACTGGAGAGGTCCATCTTTTCAGGAACATAAACATATAGTCTTAATTAACTGCCTCTATGACAGAGCACTTTATGTTTGACCCTTTAAAACTTTACAATATTTGAAAACAATTAAAAATTTCAGAACCTTTCTTTTTTTTTGTCTTAACTAGCTAGGAGGGTTCAGGCTAAGCCTTAATCTTCTCATGGTCCATAACTAACCTTTACTAATACCTTTATCACATGGTATAAAACATTCTTCCCACCAAAAAATCGAACTGGTGAGCACATGGATCCAACTTCTACACTTAAACCATGCTAACCCAACGCAACGTTAGTTAAAGTTGTTCTTTTTTTATAAGACAACACAGCCTTTTTTCTTTTTTTTTTGAACAAATACCTTTTCATTAAACTTAGGAATAAAACAAAAGGTGTCTCCAATAATGAGTAACACCTGCACACTTAAACAACAGTTACATACTATTGAAAAAAGACCAAACCAAGTGACCAAGAGAGTGTTTGCACGTAGAACATTCCTCTGCTTGAGCGTCAACGGACCAAGGTCGGATCTGAGAATGTTTTTTATTTCCAAAATCAAGGTAGAGGCTGGACGGGAGGAAGCAGTGTGAAGTCGCGAGTTACGCTCATTCCAGATAGAGTAAACCGAGGCTTGGTAAGCAAGCCGAATGATCAAAGCTACCTTTTTTTTAGCTAAACTAGTATAAGACATATTGTAACATATTGTAGACTTTCAACATATTGCAGTAATACTACGTTAAAATCTGTTGCAATAACTCCGTATTTTGTTGTAAATTTGAGAATGCAACAAAATTGAGACAAAATTTCTATTCTTGCTATTTGAATGCTGCAATTTGGTATTTGTTGCACATATATTGAAAAATTTGTAACGAATGGACTTCTTACTATATTGTCGTATTAATGCAACATTACTTTTGTAGTAATTTGTCGTATAATCGTGACGTAAGTTTACAACATTAATTTGTTACAAATGATTGCCACATAAAAAGTATAGCAAATTTTATTACAAATTTACAACAAGATAGTATATTGCTATATGTGTTGTATTAATGCAACAATATTTATGCAGCAAATTAGTTGCGTAACTACGACGTTCCAATGCAACTATAAATTATCGTAAATAAATTCTACGTCAAATATAAAGCAAAAATTGTTACAAATTTGTAGTAATTACTTTTCAATATACGCTCATCGCATATATTTTATGAAGATTTTATTTCGTTGCATTATTACGACAATATATAATCAGAAATCTCATTGCCTAATTCCACTTAATTTTACAATATTAATATGAATCACAATATTTTCTATATTTTTGTTTGGCACATGATTTATTAAATTATAATTTTTATTTGATACTTTCTTCTATTAAATATATATTATGCTAAAAAACAGTGAAAGAAATAACTAACTTTATTAAGTAATCAAATTTTGAAATATTCCAAAAATGCAAAATAAATAAATAATAATAATAATAAAACCAACCATAAATAAGAATTAAGTTGAGAATAAAAACTTAAAAAACATAACTAAAATAACTAAGTGAAACTAGTAGAAAAATGGAAGAGAACGCAACATGTCAAGCATTTTATCTAACCCTTCAAGCTTCTTGAGTCTCTTTCTCATTTCTGCATTCTCTTTATAATTATTCTCAAACTTTTGTTTGAGAGCTTCACATGATTTTCAAAACACATATAATACAAATTAATATTTATTAATTTTTTTGATACAGTTTCACTCATTATTAAATATATTTTTAATTATAATTATTTAATAGAAAACTACATATACTCATTACAACCATTAGTTCAATATTCTCAGTTAGGACCACTTTATCATAATGATTTTTTTAATTGTAGCTTTTTACCATAATTCTTCATAGAATATCTTATATATTTATAATACTTCAAACAATGTTTTTTTCAAAGTTGTGTTTATTTTACATAATACTTTTTTGTTTTATAAGTTTTCATTTTGATGGTTATGTTTTTAGTAACAGTTTATGTTTAATGTTTATGTATTCAAACTATTTCATTACATTCAAATAATTTCATAATGTATAATTTTAAATTTATTTTTTATTTTTTCTAAAATACTTCCCCACCACATCGCGGGGGTCTGAGTCCTAGTAGTACTTAATAGTTAATACTATAATCTTGTTTTGATTACTGTGAAATGCATACCTTGCTACCAATTTGGTAACCAACGAACTCTTAGCTGAGAACAAAAATAAGGTTCATCAAATCAGTATAACCCACACTTCACATTAGACTAGTTACAATAGTGAATTTCTAAGCTGTTGAATAATTTATTCAATATTTGAAGTCATGCAATGGTAAGTTGAGAAAAAATAAAAGTGGAGAGGTGGAGACAACAGAGTTGAAGACATTCAACTAAGACCACCTCCAACCCATCTCCATTTCTATCTTCATAATAAAGTTTGGAGTCAATTATGCTCCAATTCATCTTCATTTTCATCTCCAAAATAGAGATCTCTATTTTTTTTCTCTATATTTGGAGACCTCATTTTTTCTTTTCACTACAATTTGGAGATCTCTATTTTTTACTCCAAAATGGAGTAGAGTTGGAGTAAAACCTAATTCCAAACTAGAGTTACTCCATTTTGAAGAATAAAATGGAGATATGGGTTAGAGATACCCTAAGTTGAATCTCAAAAGTGTTGGGGTATGCTTGCCACATGGCAAGTTTTTATTGGTAATTTTTTCAATTGTAGGATAATATTTATATAAAAAAATGTTTTGTGTTTTTATTGGATGGTAAGATTGCAGATATTTTTTCTCCAACCCAATTATTTGAGACCAATTATCTTGTAGAATCCGAAACTTTTATTTTAATATTTTTATACCAAAATTCATCATTTTTCATTCTCTATAAATATATTTTTGTTTCATTTAATTTGGACACATAAATTTTAAAAACAAAATAAAATAATATTAAATATTAAAACAGTTTTTAACGAAAAGTTACGATAAATAGACGTAACTGTAAATTCTATAGTAAGTTTTATTAAATTTCTATATTGATATAATCATTTCTAAAAAATTAGTTAGATTATAGAATAACGTTGAATATTAGATATTAATATTCAAATCATTTAGATTGAACATAAAACGGAAAATTTGTTTCAACGAACAATGATTTGTTAGTTATTGACGAAGAGACAAAATACATAGAAAGTTCAAAAGACATGACTATTTAAATAGACACACCAGTTAGAACGAAAAGTTGTGATAAAAAAATATATAGTGAAAAGACACAACAACTCTACAATGAACAAATACAACTTTTTGAGTTTAAAAGAAAACAAATAAAAATTAATTTTTCACAAAAAATATTACAAAAAGTCGCAACTGTTGTTTGCATTTATTCAGATTGTTATTATTATTTTTAAATATGAAACTATTTTTTTAACGAAAAGTTACGATAAATAGACACAATTGTAAATTTTATATTAAGTTGTATTAAATTTTCTATAGTGCTATAATCATTTCTAAATTTTTTGTTAAATTATAGAATAATATTAAATATTAGATATTAATATTTAATTATTTAGATTCAACATAAAAGGAAAAAAAATTTTGAAGGAACAGTTGTAATGAACAATCACAATTTTTTGTGAAACACACAATTTAAATTTTCTACGGATTTTTTTGGAAAATTATCCAAAAGGTACGATGAAAAAACACAATCTTTGGTGCTATTTATTCGGATTGCTATTATATATAGATTAACAAATATACTATTTCTTTTAAATTACTTATTGAATTTCTTATTTTATTTTGTATTTTCAGCCTTTGACCGCAACAATGGCCGTTTACTCGAAAGGCCTTAGAAGCCTTATGAAATATGTCAAAGATAAATACAATAACCCAGAAATTATAATAGCTGAAAATGGTAAATTAATACATAGACACACACTTACATATATGATATATCTATATCTAGAAATTTAAATAATTGTATAGGATATGGAGAAGAACTTAAGGAGAATGATTTTGTTGAAGTTAGAACTGCTGATTATAACAGAAAATATTATCTTCAAAGGCATTTACTGAGTCTCCAAGAAGCTAATTGGTACATTCTTATATAAGCCATGTTCGTTTCAGTGTCGCAGCGAGACCTTCCAACGACGCTAAATTACACTCACACCAATGGATTCTTTCTTCTTTGCTATCGCTGGTTTTCCGTTTGATGTCGCTGCTTTCCTTTCTGCTCAAAATAACTGGTGTTGTTTGTTTGTACCGAGGTTCGCACAATATTAATAAACAAAATTTTTGGGGGTAAGAGCGGAGTAAGTCTTTTTATTAACGAGAAATGAGGTCGTCACTAACAAAGAGTCGAGTTGTGTTCGTCAACTTACAAGCAAGCTGACGACCAGAGTAAGACAAGCTCAAAGTAAAGAGCGAATTATAAAAGGATAATAAACTTAGGTTTCAAGGACTAATATTGCTCTCTACGTAATGTTGGAGGTTCAGATTCCCTTTCCAATAAATGTCTCGAGCTATTTATAAGCGAATGTAGAGTGAGGGTTCTCTAGGTCTCCATTCGCAAATTTCTGAGATTGCCCTCTGAGATCGGCCAATTTAGCTCACTGGGCCAACTTGCTTGCAGACGAACCGAAATGCAAACTTGTTGTGCTTAGCAGATCTCTCTGGCTCGAGTTGGCATATGGGGGCGTAGCCCATATCAAACAATAGTCCCCCCTCCCTTAGTCCGGCGAGCAGAGGTATTTCTGTGATCGGCGGGAGTGCTTGAGTCTTCACATATGCCTGCTCGGCCCTAGGCGTTCCGAACTGCCTCCCGGAGATCCAATTTCGTGCAGATGTTTAAAATAATAGTTTTTGTAAAGCACGGAGCTCGTCCGGATTTTTATGCGTTGAGTATGTTGTCGTGGATCGTAGAGCTTGTTTGAATGTTATTTTCTCTCAGCACGTATTCGCGGAAGTCGGAGCATGGAGCTCGGAGCGTGGAGCTTGGCTGGCTGTTATGAAACTTGAGCTCGTTTTTGCAGAGTGTGGGGCTCGTCTAGTTTTTCTGTCGTTGGTCGCCGATGAACTTGTCGACGCCAGACTGGTCGGCGGTCATCATGGTTCGTGTTTAAACATGTTTGGTCGACATCGTCGAATGAGATCGAGAGATGCAGGAAGAGAGGTCGGCGTGGTTGACTATCTCACGCAATGGTTGATATTGCGGGTGTGAGGAGATATCAACAAACAAAGATCAGCATAAGTGCGTTAGACAAAGATGTTCGGATCGACACTATGAGTGAGGGAGGAGGTCGGCGATAGTAAGGCTTAGGTCGACGGTGTCAACTCGTCTTGTGCGATGATTGATCGACATCATCGAGTGGGGTTGAGAGATGAGAGAGAGGTCAGCGACAGTGAGGTTGAGGTCGGAGATGTCAACTCCTCTCGCAAGTTGGTTGATCGGTGTCAAAAGATGTCAAAGAGAGGGTGGTTGGTCAGCATGATGTCGACAGGAGAAGGTTGGTCAGCATGATGTAAGATGGAGATGGCGAGATCGGCACCATGGGTGAAGGAGGAGATTGGCGAGGTGGCTTGTTAAAGATCCACGTGCGATCGAGAGGGGAGATCAGCAAGTGGAGGTCGGAAAAATGAGCGAGAGAGGAGTTCAGCGAGTTGAGTTTTGTTTCTCACGCGATCGAGAGTGATCTCGAGGTTGGTCTCGCGAGCAAGGAAGGATATCGACTAGAAGAGGTTGGCACTTGTGCGCTAGACGGAGATTTCTGGACCGGCAAGATAAGATTGGTGCTCATGTTGTGCGCTCGCGTCCCACGTTCTCTCATGGGAGCGACAAGGAGAGGTTTGATTGTTAACTTTAGGTCGGCAATAGTGATAGTGCAGGAGAAGGTTTTGAGGTTGACACCGAGTTTGAGAGCTACCAGGCTAGAGGTCGGCGCCAAGCTGGAGGTCGGCACCAAGCTAGAAGTTGGCACCAAGAATGAGAATGGAGTTTGGCATGTGGAGGTCGACCTTGCGATCAAGAGGGGAGATCGGCAAGTGGAGGTTTGCATTACGATCGATAAGAGAGATCGGCATATGGAGGTAGGAATTGCGATCAATAGGAGATCAGTGGATGGAGGCCGGCGATATGGGTGGTGTTCATGTTGTGCGCTTGCGATTTACGTCCTTTGATGGGAGCATAGATCGGCGCCAAGCGGGAAAAGGTTGTGAGGTCGGCACCAAGCTGGAGGTTGGCGCCGGGTAGAAGAGCAGAGGTAGCTGCAAAGCTTGAGAGCGGCGCCGAGCTTGAGGTAGGCGCCAAGCTTGAGGTAGGCACCAAACTTGAGGTAGGCGCCAAGCTAGAGGTAGGCACCAAGTTGGAGGTAGGCACTAAGTTTGAGGTAAGCGCCAAACTGGAGGTCGGCACCAAACAGTAGGTTAGCGCCAAGCTGGAGGTAGGCACCAAGCTGTAGGTAGGCGCCAAGAGACTCGAGTGTAAGAGCGTTGAGCGTGAGAGCGTCGATTGTGAGGACGGCGAGCATGAGGATGGCAAGCGCGAGAGAGCGTCGATTGTCAGGGCGGCGAGCATGAGAGCGGCGAGCATGAGAGCGGCAAGCAAGAGAGAGTCGAGCGTGAGAGCGTCGACTGTGAGGGCTGCGAGCATGAGAGTGGAAAGCGTGAGTGAGTCGTGCGTGAAAGTGTTGACTGTGAGGGCGTCGAACATGAGGGCGACAAGCGCGAGAGATTCGAGCGTGAGAGCGTCGACTGTGAGGGCTGCGAGCATGAGAGTGGCAAGCGTGAGTGAATAGTGCGTGAGAGTGTTGACTGTGAGGGCGTCGAGCATGAGGGCGACATGCATGTAAGCGTGTGTTTGATATGCAGCAAGGTTTTGTGCTTTACCGGAGTAAAGTGGTAGGCGAGATGGACTCGCCGTACCTTTAGGTGCGGCTATCATGTCCGGCTTATCCTATGGGTGTTTGGGGTTGGCAAGAACTCGCAAGCCGGAGCTTGGCTTATTAGTTCATACGCCCTCAAGTTAGTGCGAGACTTGCTCGGGATTTGCTTGGTTTCGAAATTTATTTTATGGGGCGAGACGTCTCTCGACTTATCCTGTTACGTGTTTCGAAACCAAGTTTTAGGGTGGTAGTTGAGATGAGCTTGTCGTACCTTTTAGGTGCGGCGCTGGTGTCCGGCTTACCCTGTGGGTGCCCCGAGGTCGGCAAGAGTGTGCAAGTAAGAACTTGGCTTATCCAAACTTGACCGCCTGCTAGCTGATTGCAAAACTGGGTCGGCTTTTTTTGTGCGGATTATTTCACCGCTGCATCCATGTCGAACGCGTTTTAAATCGTACACCTGGCCAAGGCGACAATGTAGAAGATGCACACTCGTTAAGACGGACTCATTCGAGAAAGCTTGTTTGACTAAGAGTATTCTTGCGAGTGTAACTTTTTTTCTTGTAGATGTCTTCTTTTGAAGAGTTGATGAGCTCAGTATGTCGAGTGTTTTTTTTTTGTTAGGCTGATGATATTATGACGCTTAATTTACCGTTGATCTCCTAAACATGCAAGACAATGAGTAGGTGTTAATTTGCGAGTTGGTCGTCGATGTCGAGCTGCAAGCCGATCGAA
Organism: Camelina sativa; assembly: GCF_000633955.1. Lineage (NCBI taxonomy): Eukaryota > Viridiplantae > Streptophyta > Magnoliopsida > Brassicales > Brassicaceae > Camelina > Camelina sativa. Next base: position 14,740,299 of record NC_025700.1, read on the forward strand.
ATGCAAGGCCATTGTTTGTGTTGGGTTTGTGGACAGAGGGACTATTGCGTGAAACCCACATTTTTTGTAAAGGTTTGGGGAGCTCTTGTGTGAGCCTGTCTTAGATGGGTGGCTTGTCGTTGGTTGGATGATCGGCCTGCAAGTAGCAGAAACGAGCTAGACAGTAGACAATGACGAGCTTGATATTAGAGAGACGAGCCTTGCATATCGGTAGCAAAGACAAGCTCGGTAGGTCGGCACATAGATGAGCTCGGCATGTCGATTGTTTGTCTGGTATGCATGTTGGTAAGTCACCCGGTTAAGTGTTGGAAGGTTGTGTGATCGGCTCATCAGCAGGTCGACTGATCGGCTCATCAGCAGGTCGACTGATCGGCCTCTCGGCAGCGGAGACGAGTCTACGATGGAAATCAGTCGGTGTCTTCGTCTCTCTCAGCATTTTTTGACTCGAGCCGGCGGAGGAACATAATCTCTTTGTCGGCAATGTCGTTAGAGTGTTGACGCTTGTGCCTTCGACGCTGGATTCGGTCAATGTGATGATACGAATCACTTTTTGTGATGACGAGAGCGTAGTGTCGTTGGGTACATCTCCATAGTGTGGTCGTCGAAAGATCCCAGGATAGACATCGACCAGTGTCTGTGGCTCTCCAAATGTTCTTCGTTTGGCAAAGGCGGGTGTGGTAGCATGTCACTTGCATGTTGTCGCTAGAGTCAGCTGATTTGATTATGCGATATTTCCTATGTTTGTAACGAGTGCATCGAGTCGCGTGGTTGTTTGTGTGTTATGGTTGTCGAGCATGTCCCTTTCTTCACTTGTTCCTCTCCATAAAAAAGGTAATTTTTTCTCTTAGCTCTTTTTTACTTTTATGTGTGTTTTCTCTCTCTCCCTTATTCTCTCTTCTTTACTTCGGGCGCGTATCCACAAAACCAAAGCTTGTCGCCACTCCAAAACTGAAGCTCATGGTCGCCATTTCTGAGACCAGAGATGGCTGGTCGGCGCGATCTGTCGACCGAGGAAAGTGTAGGTATTGAGGTTGCTGGTTCCTTTGGCCTAGGTTTGACGGTGAGTGATAATTGGATTTGTTGAACGAGGATCGGCGCATCCGACCGCTCACAGTGCTGGTCCCGATTGTTGCGAGGGCGATGTCGGTATGAGCAAAACTAGTGAGGTCGTCTCTCAAGATGTTAAAGATGTCGGAGGATCGTTTTGATGCTCGTCCTTATGAGATTGATTTCAATCTCAATGTTAGTGGCACCGATTTTGAGATGGAAGATCGAGAGGATGAGGTGAGATTTCTCGACGCTGGTAAGGTCGGCAATCGTCAAGTGAGGATTGTTGATTCGAGGATGGCGGGATCAATCGATATTCATGATGAGAATGATGCCGACCTTGACAAGGGGGGCCCGGTTCCGTTATGTGATGCCGAAGGGATGAGACGACCTGTTGTGAGGTCGACAAAGGCTCCAAAGAGTTCGGTTTTTGCGCGGGTGAACACATGGAGGTCGGTATAAGAAACAAATTTGCTGATCGGCTGGTTGAGGTCGGTGGGACGCTGCACGATGCTTCGGAGGTTGGCAAATCCTCTTTTCAGTTCAGCGTTTTCCTACCATTGGGGCGAGCTACAGTAGGTGGGAATGGGAGCGTGCGAGCTCTGGTGTGTCCCCATAGCTGCGGTTCCAGAGGTGCGGTCGATGTGTCGGGCGCTGGTAGCATGGAAGCAGCAGTTCTTTCTTCATTTAAGGTCTTCCAGTTCATCATGTCGTCTCGAGTCTTTTGGAGAGTGATGACTGTCAGTTTTGAACGTCAAAAAAGGAGCACTCTGAACTAGCCCCACGGTGGGCGCCAATTGTTTGTACCAAGGTTCGCACAATATTAATAAACAAGATTTTTGGGGTAAGAGCGGAGCAAATCCTTTTATTAACGAGAAATGAGGTCGTCACTAACAAAGAGTCGAGCTATGTTTGTCAACTTACAAGCAAGCTGACGACCTGAGTAAGACAAGCTCAAAGTAAAGAGCGAATTACAAAAGGATTATAAATTTAGGTTTCGAGGAAGAATATTGCTCTCTAGGTAATGTTGGAGGTTCAGATCCTCTTTCTAATAAATGTCTCGAGCTATTTATAAGCGAATGTAAAGTGAGGGTTCTCTAGGTCTCTATCGCAAATTTCTAAGAATGCCCTCTAAATCAGTCTATTTATATTACTGGTCCAACTTACTTGCTAACGGACAAAAATATAAATTTATTGTATTTAACAGATCTCTTTGGGTGAAGTTGGCATATGGGGCATAGCCCATATAAACATTGTTGTCCTTTACTAAAATTTTCAGCGTCTCATTTAACGAAAAAGGTGTCGCTGTTTTTTTTTTATAAGATGCTTTATTGTTGGGTTAAAAATAAATGAATCAAATAAGTGTTATTTTGGTGTCCCTAAAAGGTGCCACACGGCCCTGCAAACGAACAGGGCATAGTTTCTAAAACAATATATTTTAAAATGAATTAATCGATCTAACATAAACTTCTATACAAAAAAAAAAATTTCAGCACGGATGGGGTGAACGGTACAGGATATTTTAATATGGTCGTTGGTAGATAAGTTTGAGTGGCAAGATGGTTACAAAAACAGATTTGGACTGTATTGCATCGATTACAAAAATAATTTGACACGTCACGAGAAAAAGTCGGCTAAGTGGTATACGAGTTTCCTCAAGCAAGAGACAGAGACTGTTCCATACACAATTAAGCAAGAGACTGATCTTTCCACAATTAAGCAAGAGCTTTAACAACTTGAGTCCGAGTTTGACTATGATATATATTGATTAGTACCAAACATTTCGAAATATTGGTTTGTTTGTATGTTTTTGCTTTAGTTTTGTTGTGTGTAAGTTTGCTAAGGTTTGCGATCCTCCTTTCGTATGCTTGTATCTTCGTCCTTGTACCCTTGTTCGGTTTCTGTCTTTTGGTCAGCAGGAAAAAAAAAAGGAGACAATAAGCCAATAAAACTACTATAATACTGTAATCTCTTAATCATAGTTCACTATATTTTTTTAAAAGGTTTCACTCGTAACACTTTTTAAGGACTTGGAAACGATTGGAAATTATACCGTTTTGGAGATTTTACATAGTTTTGTTTTAAAAGGTTTTATAAACACAATTTGAGAGTCTAAGTGTCTAACCACTATAAAACGGCCATAAACATTTCAATAAACATTTTTGAATAATGTATAATTGAAAATAAGAAAAATATATACAGGAGCATTAAAAAAAATTGTATAAAGGAAATTACACAGAAATTATCAAAAAAAATTTAGATCTAAACATTACTCAAATTTTTTATAATCTAAATATCTTATTAATCCTTTATTAGTAAAAGAGAAGTACAACTTCGATCCTAACAAAAATGCCCTTGCGTGTTAGAAGAAAAAATTTATAAATTAAGGTTAAATGAGACATTCTACGAGACTGAGTCAGGTTTAATTTTTGAAATAACCCGGAATTGTACAATCAGATCTTTTATTTGTATAATCGGTTTCCACATCAGATAGGTCTTTAATAGGCTCCGACCGAACAGATTAATGGGTTTGTAAATTTTAGAAAGGGACTTCATGGGCTGCAATGGCCTGCCAGTAAACTTAACTAATTATTATATTCATGTTTAAAATTTCCATTTCTATTAAAGGCTTAACAATAAAATCTGATTATCGGAAAAATATGAGTTATTAGTTGCCATAAAAAATAGACGCCCCAACTAAAAAATCTCAATCAATATCATATCTTCTTTAAGGAATTTAATAAAAAATATACACAAAGAATATATACGCTCATAAATATTGTTGTATTTCAAATTTCAAGAAGGAAAGAAAATCAGGAAGTTTATCCAATCTAATGGATTTTGGAAATTTTTAAATAATCAAAAACAAAAATTTTCACCGTAATCATAAGAATTTTCCATATTTTATTGTATGGATAAATAAAATAAATCAGTATTAAAAAAATTGTTTGGGAATGAATATTAGTTTGTTATTTATTATTCTATTTAAATTTGAAATGTTGTAATTTAAATAATTTTACTTTGGGTAATATATATGTACACAATAAAGATATTAGTCAAATGTGATCTTAACAAACGTGCTTTAGAGAATATTTTCAAAATCTTAAACTTAAAGTCAATTATCTTTAAACTATAAATATAAGTATCACATTGTGGCATTTTCATATCATTCTCATTTTCACTCTTAACTTTTTATTTGCAATATTGTAGCAAAAACAACCTATAGTCCAGATGATTTTGACCGACACATTTGTAAGCCCTTATTCTCACTTTCTAATATGTTAATAATATTAATTTTCTAATTCATTTTGTTTTAATCTAATATAATCATTTTATATGTAATTACTAGGTTTTGGAAGATATCCCTATATTATTTCAAAGGTACAAACAAAACTTAACCCGTAATGTCAATTTTATTTGCTTAACCATATCTATACTTATGGTTTTATAATTTGTCTTATTGATTGTTTAGACTTGATTTTTTGGTTTCTTTTATTGCAGATGTGAATTGGTTGCAAAATGAAAAATTACCTATGAAGGTGAAGCTCAAGAAAATGTATATGAATCGGTTGGTCAGAATTTTTAAATTTAGTAGTGTTCATTATGCTTAGTCATTTCTAAAGTATTTGATTGTACTTTGTCTGATTTTGTTTATGTTGTGTTGTTGTTGGATTGTGGTATTTGATAAGTAAGTATGCATCGCTTAATCATTAATGAATGATCATATTTTTATTTTTCACATTCTTAAGATACTATAATTTGAAAAATAGTAGAAGAAAAGACTAAATCATACTTATTATAACTAACCTTTTTGTTCAAAAATAATAATAATAATAACCTTTTAGATTTGAAGTTATGAGAGTTCCACACAGTAATCGTTTTCATCTCATAGTATCCATTTTTGTCAATATTGATTGACCTGCCATTTGAAAAGCGAAAACAATTTAGATATTACAGTGTTTATTCATATGGTTGTTTTAAAAACATAATTAAAACTTCTTTTTATTTCGTTCTGTTGGGAGTATTCTTCAACTTAACTAAAAGTTGAATATTCTCTAAAATTTCATCAAGTAATCGATTTTTAAAAGAAATCAGTACAGATGAGTTAATCATAAATTTACACCCATGGAGATATAATTCGATCATGTGGGTTTGAAAATTCATAGCAAATACTGAATGAGGGATTCTATAGGAATCGAATCAACACTCAAATAATCGTCTCCATCAATAATATTAACAAGCGATTGAATCAGTACTAACATAATCAGCTGAACATAATAAGATAAAAAATAAAAATAAATTATAGATATCATTTTCAATAATAAGCTTATCTAAAAAAAAAAAAATCATAATCAGTTAGAAAGTTTTTTTCTTCAGAAACGTATTTTGTTAATATGAAACATAACCGGCAAAAGCCCAACAATATATGAAAACAATTAAAGCCCAAATGGAGGCTATTTATTTTGGGGAAAATCACTTTTTTTTTTTTTTTTTTTTT